>NC_041403.2:116661994-117261994 GCF_900747795.2 Erpetoichthys calabaricus | reverse complement strand
GCGCGAAAATAAGTCTACTTTTAAAAGTCATCCTATTGTAATATCATGAAAATTCGTATATTTAGGAAAATCCCTTCAACGACTGAGACTTTACACTTTGCCGGGCCAAGCTTCTTAATCGCAAATCTGACATCCTCAGAGTGAACACTTGCACAACAACAAACACTAATCCCACCTCTTTGGGGAAGCTGGTCTCCGCGTCTCAGTACCCGATTGGATTTTTCGTGCCTTATGTTTTAGGTCTTACCTCATTTACCGAAATCCGATTGGATCGGCCGCGCAATATTTTATGGGTCCTACCCTCTCTGTCTTGTGTGACGCGTTAGGCGGCCTTTGAAGCATCTGCTAGAGGCCGGTGACTCTGCCAATCATTCCGCCCTTCCCTGTACTTCCGCCTTGTCCGTAATATGCATTTAATTTTCTGTCACAACAGTGGGCAATCAGCAGAGTCTCCCCAGGAACTGATGTAATGTGTGGCGTGCAGCTGATAATCGTGGCTGTAGCATCTCTCCAGCAAGTACTGTGCAGTTCCCCAGCAAGTATTTTAATCTGTGCTGGCGTGCAGCTGATTATTGTATGTGTGGCATCTCCCCAGCAATGGATTTTATGCACGCGGCCGCGAGTACCCAATCAGCACTCTCCCCACCAATGATGTCCTTTATTAAAGAGTGCCCAGTGCATGCGCACTTCACCAGAAGACACACACACACGAACACATGGACGCACACAGGGATTTTATTAAAGAGGATATATATATATATATATATATATATGTATACACATTATTACTGTAAAATGATAATCCCTATAATAATTATACAAGTTCACTTTTGTTATTATATTTCTATATTGTTAACAGAAGTTATCAAAATTAGCATTTGGTTAAGTTTTCTGCTCACATTTATCCTGAATTACAATTTGTCACACACGTGTGTGTGGGAGGCAGCTAAAGGGATTATATAATCGTAACAAATTATCCGACCAGGGGGCAGAGGGGTGCACTGACTATCTTTTTCAGTTCCCTACAGACCGTTCCCAGGAAATCCCGCAAGGTGCCAAAGCCCAGAGGAAGACACTTACAGTCCCCGTCCCGAGGGCAACATCACTTCCGGTCAACTCTTCATAAAAGTTGCTCGCCTTCCTCTGGTCATCAGTTCTCTCTTGGACTCAGTAGTGTAAACTACCCTGTGCTATTCTAACAAACTACCCTTTTGCAGCCTGGATTACAATATACGGGTGTCTGCCCCAAACCTTCTTGCAATGTCTGGAGTCTCTTTTTGTGACAGTGGCATAGTCGGCAGGATTCTGTCCCAGAAAAAACAGGGACAGGGCCTAAAAACCACACAGGTAAGAAAGTACCAGGGCCAAGTTTCTGGGTGGGGAGTGCGTTCAACGTTCAGGGAAGACTCAGCGCAGGCTCTGATCCTAAAGTACAGTTCTGGGCTTGGTACTTCCCAAAGGGAGAATGCAGAGGGAGCTCATGGACGTGGGATGGTCTCTGGGTTTGAAGCGAAAAGGGCTTACTATGTTCTCTCAGACGAGAGAGCTGAGCCGCCCACCGGGACCAAGGTACCAGTTAGGAGTGGGCTAACCCCAGTTTCACAGGTGAGGAAAATAAAATACTGGAAATGCAATCCAGAGGAGCTGATCCTGGAGCAGGCTATGGCTCTCTGGACACAGGTGGTATTGTGGCTGCAACCATGTGAACTCACCACCTACCAAATTATACAGTAGGTTGCCTGCTATTTCTTTTTGCAGCATCACCCGACAACTTCACCCATCCAGACTGGGGAGACTTCCAATCCATGGACATGCTTATACGGCTCATAAAAAGACAGACGCCAGCCTTGAAATCTGAGAGAGCGGAACGGTCCTATAGTGGATTCCCTAGAGAGTATGTCCCACATGCTAAGCCTCTTCTGCATAAACTGGAGCCTGTCCCAAAGTCCCCGGTCCGCTTGGCATGTAACCTGTCCGGGAATGAGGCGGGACGGAGGTGGACTGGGGGAGAGCGTTGGTGTGCTCTTTCTAACCCCCTGTCGGTTATGAATACGGGAGTAGTGCTTCTAAATGGACATAAACTTATGGCACTGTTTGACTCCGGCAGTAACGTTACTGGCATGTCTTACTGCGACAGCTAACTAAGCAAAAGACAAGTGTTAAATGTATACACGGAGAAGTAATTATAAAACCGCCCTATGCTACATCTGCCTAGACGGATCGCTGAGAAAGCTCCCCGTGGTGGTCCACCATGGGAACCCACCTTTTCCTGTAGCTCTGCGGCGGGACTGGTCTGAAATTAAAAGCGGTAGATTGCTGACTGCTCCTGGTCAAACATTGGGCGTAGTAGTAGAGGAGAGTGACTTGTCTCAAGCTGCCTCCACGCCATGTAGTATGTCGGCTGAGAGCAAGATGGAGGGCCAAGAGGGGGTCGGAGAAACTCCCAGCACGTCACACACAGCTACATCATCAGCCCTGGCGAGTCGGGAGGAATCTCCACCTCTTGAGGTAAAGGTCTCGTAAAGGTTCTCTCCATGCCAACGCTGATGCCTTCTCTCGGGCACACAACCTCTCGGTGCAGGCAGCCCGACCAGACGGGTCTGGGCTAAGGGGGGGGCCTTGTCACACACGCGCAAGTGGGAGGCAGCTGAAGGGTTTATATAATCTTAACAACTTATCCGACCAGGGGGGGAGCCCAGAGGAAGACACTTCCTGTCCCTGCCCCGAGGGTGACATCACTTCCGGTCAACTCTCCATAAAAGCTGCTCCCCTTCCTCTGGTCATCAGTTCTGTCTTGGATTCAGTAGTGTAAACTACCCTGTGCTATTCTGACAAACTACCCTTTTGCAGCCTGAATTACAATATACGGGTGGCTGCCCCAAACCTTCTTCAATGTCTGGAGTCTCTTTTTGTGAAAAATTATTGTGGCAATATATCTCAAGTCAGGTCAGGTTGGGGATCATGCACTGGTACAGTGCACTGAAGGCACCCACCACACAATAAAACAGCTTGGGATCCTGGTTAGTAACTCCCCAGGCAAGCACGCCGTCGAGTCCCACCCTCTAGAAGGTGTTACGTGGGATTCCCCTTGGCCTGATCCAGCTGGATCACCCTTGGGAAATGATATCACATGCCCCTAGTGCTGTAACTTGACACTCCCACACAATGCAGGTAATGTGCCTCATTCAGAACTCAATGAGTAACTGCTTGTTTGACACAAAGTCAAACCAGTGGTATCGGTACTCCGAAGAGACACAGACACAGTACCCAAGAAGTCTAGTCTTTGACTCAGTTCACTGGATGCTAGTTCACCACCTATGCAATCTCAGTGAGAATGGGTGGTTCACAGCTAATTGGAGGATCAGCCTCAAGAACCGCAGACCCAGAGATATCCAACGTCCTAGCCGGAGGATCAGCTTTAAACAACTGCTCAAAGTAGCCAACCCAGTGGGTCACAGCTACAGTGTCATCCGTAATGACTGTTCCATAGGAGAGTCTAATGAATACTGAGGCCTATATCAAGCTTGTTTAGGTTAAAAATATAACTAAATGTGTTTTTTTTTATTAATAAAAAACTTTTTCTCAATCTAGATATATTGCTGGAATTGCAATTGTCAAACCTTTTTCACATCTCTGAATGTTGTATGGTTTATTTCAAGGACAGCCACTGCAGGTGATGCTATCTTTTATTCTAATGTCTACTGACACAGTGGTACAAGGACAACAAACAAACCCTTAAAGCCAATAAAACCAAGGAGATGGTCCTGGACTTCGGGAAGCAGAAGGCTGACCACACAGCAATCTACAACAGCAATGACCTGAATTGGGCGCAACACATCTCAGCTACAGGGCCGTCTTAACGTATAGGCTCAATGGGCACTGGGTGGTGTCCCCAGAAGCATAGGGGCCCACAATGTTTCTGATGCCTATGTGTGTTTCTGTTTTGCTGTCAAAACGGGGACCCCAGCACATTACTTTGTCTGGGGGCCTATGATGCTGTTAAGACTGCAATGCAGCTATTGTCAAGAAGGCTCACCAAAACGTTTACTTCCTGGAAAACCCCTATGTATGTTCTCTACTTTCTACAGATGAACGGTGGAGTCCATCTTAATTGAACACATAACGTCAAGGAATCTCACCTGCTCAATTCAAGGCCTCAGGGCACTACAGAGTGTGGTGAAGAAGCTCAGAGCATTAATGGTACCCAACTCTCATGTCCAGGACATACATATATTGCCTTAGAAATCAATCGGTATAACTAATTGACCTCAGTCATCTCAGACAATCAATTCTCCACCCCGCTCCATTCTGAAAAATTGTGCAGGCCCTTCAGCGCCCATACAACTTGACTCAGAGACCGATTTTATTCATAGGTCACAAGGCTACTCAACAGCCACTCATAGTGACGACAACATGGGTGATTCTTCTGCATATCATACTTGGAATTTTACTCTGTGTGAGACAGGCAAATACAAATGTCATTGTATTATTTACACATGCCAAGAAATTTGAACTTGAATATTTGAGTGCTTGTGCATGCACTTTTTCTTTTTTGGTATCTTACAATAATTGTTTATTGCTTATACTATAAAATTGTCTAAGTACTCTGGGCAACAGTTACGTGATAAGTATTACATACAAAAACAAAGCAAATGCTATAAAACTGAAACATCAGAGAGCTCAGCAGAAGAAATAGAGTAGGTACCCTTAAACTGTTCACTCATTTCTTTATTTTGTTTCTAATGCAATTCAAAATTGCAAAATGCAGAATAATAATCTTTTAAAATACAGCACAAGCATCCTGTTTTATTTCTACATGCAGTAACAACAGCTAATCAGGCACTTGCATACTGTTGTCGGCCCCTATAATGTGCAGATAAAGCCTCGCTTCAGGACGGCTGATAGATAATGTTCTATTTCTGGCTCATAGCCTACTTCTATATTAAAAACTCCAGCTGGGGTGTTATTATTAACCCTTCCCTGCCTGCACTTTTGATGGTGGTAGAAAAATTCTGAGACTCAGGAGTCAACACACATTTGCAAAAACACAGGAGAATGCTTTGTGATGTGGTAGAAATCTGATGCATTTCGACAAGTGTAACATTCTTGATTAGAGTTTTTCTCTAATCCATTAGAAGCACATTGCTTAAATTGAAGGTGGATAGTATATTTGTTTTTAACTGATGGCTGACATTGTGGGAATGTCATTTAATTTTGACAGCTCCTTAAAATTAGTAGCATGGGCATCATTTCTCATGTTTTTCTAAGTGGTACAGAAGGATTCGATTGAGTACTGAGCATGGCATAAACAATGAAGGAGATCTAAAATTAAACAGCACAAATGTAGTGTTTTATCAGCATTCATTGAGAACTTTCTCTGCATATATAAACATATAATGAAGCCATGTTTTACATTCATTATAATGTGGATGGCAATTCAGATGACCCAAAATTGTCATTAGAATGGCTTAGAATGAGGCAGGACCCAGAAGAGGCCAGAGAGAAGGAATCCTACATGTTGTGGGGAACAGCCCGGACACAGAGAGGCAGACATGATGGTTTTACCACACATGTGTTTATTCACAGTATATACAGTGCACATACCCAGTGCCTCGGCATCAATCACCCCTTTAAGTCCTGGCCACCACACAATGCCTAATCAGTCTCTGGTCCGCCTCCACTCCTCTCCACCAAGCTTCGTCCTCTTCCACACGACTCTCGCTCTTGACTGGAAGGAGGCGGCCCCTTTTATTCCCTCCGGAAGGACTCCAGGTGGATCCTGAGGGCTCATAGCCTCACCCCTGTGTGGTGGAAGCTCCCATGGTGAAGCCGGAAGTCCACCGGGTGTCTTCAAATCTCTTCCCCCCAGTACTTCCCGGTGTGGCGGAAGTACTGAGGGCCAACACTCCCAAGGCATTGGGGCGCCCCCTGGCGGTGACCACGGGCCCCTACAGGGTTGAGCTTCTAAGCTCCGTACCCGTGGTCCCCAAAGCCACCAGGGAGGACACCCTCTCGTGTCCTGGAGGAGGCACAAGCCCTCCTCCACTCCTCCTGGGCGTCCCGGCCGGGCATGGACGCCCGCCGGGCACCACAATGTTTATTTCAACATGTCACTCTGGGGAGACAGGCTTACTTAAGGAGTATTAGAAGCTGCATGATGGAGTGGGACAATGAAAGTAAAACCTTGGAGACACAGAGAGGGGGAAAAAGATGTCCTGAGGTAAACTAGTAGAGATTATTCAAGAATGTTTAGACAGCAGGCGTATGGAATCAGTACATAACCTGCATACTACTAAGAGATGGAGGCAATGAAAAGCTAGCAGTAATTCAGAACACCTCCAGGATGATAGGAGACATTATCAGATCACAAAGTGTAAAAGTTAGGACCATTTTCTGCTTTTAAAACTGAGATTAGGGCAGGCTCGCAGGAGGCCTATGTCTTCCCATCAAACCGTTAAGGCTATGTCACGTTACATGACTCTCCAAGCAATTATCAGTTGTAGACTTTATTTACATAATCTTGGGGAGTTGGAGGTCTTCAGCAGCATGTTCCTGTGACTATTAGTCACATAGTGTAACATCCCAAGTGACTCAATCCAACAAGACTAAGGTTTGATTTCTGTCTTAAATCATATTCAGGTGTTTTGGACCTCACAAAAAGAAGAGAAAATCTTTTGTCTGATGTCTTATGTTTTAACATACCACAATAGAATGGAGAAAAGAAAAAATAAACTGAATTTATCACACCTCACTGTAACCTTCCTGACTATTGGCTGTCAAAAAACGGGTGAGGACTTGATTCTATGGAAGTGTGAAATTGTGCTGGAAAGTTGTTCTGTAGTCGGGAAATTTGAGATGTTCTGCAAATTTCAGTCATATAAACTGACATACTCGCCTGATCAGCGACCGCAGTCATCGAGTTTGACACAGCAGAATGAGAACACGGACAGCAGCAAACATCTAAGACTAGCAACACAAATGCTGCATGACATGATTACGTTCTTTAAGAGCTACAGAGAGCTAAATGATGCAAAGAGTTTTATTCTCAAGGCCATCTAGCCAAAAAAACAGTTTTGGTTAAAGAATTCATCAGCATAAGGTTTAAAAACTTCCCACATCAGTCAAAGGTGTCTTGTGACTGGCAGCAAGAATAGTTTGGTTGGACGGTCACTGGCAGAAGGAGGATAGACCAGCAGTCTTCAGGGAAAAACAGACAAGCATTGAGCAAATAAGTGACAACTATATGTGAAAGAGGGACCAGAGTGGTACATGGATGTTGTGTTTATTTTTAAAATATTTTGAGTTCTCCTTTGCTTATCCTTTCATTTCAGTTGTTTTAGTATACCATTCTTACATGCTATGACTCTGGTGTTTTTCTGGAGGAGAGCTGTCAGAAGTGCACTATACTTATTTACTGATACACCAATCAGCCACAACATTAAAACTACTGAGAGGTGAAGTGAACGACACTGATTATCTCTTTACAATGGCCTCTGTCAAGGGTTAGGACATATTAGGCAGCAAGTACACAATCAGTTCTTGAAGGTGATGTGTAGGAAGCAGGATAAATGAGCAAGCATAAGGATTTGAGCGACTTTTACAACAGATAAATTGTTATGGCTAGACAGCTGGATCTTGTGGGGTGCTCCCGGTTTGTGGTTGTTAGTACCTACCAAAAGGGGTGCAAGGAAGGACATCTGGTGAAGTGGTGACAGGATCATGGGTACCTAAAGCTCACTGACACTTGTGGGGTGTGAAGTCTAGACCATCTGGTCTCATCTCATGGAAGAGATCCTGTAGTGCAAATTACTGATAAACTTAACATTGACCATGAGAGGAAGGTGCTGGAATACACAGTGCATCACAGCTTGCAAACAGTCAGAATAGCCATGCTGACTCCTGTCCATTGCCGAAAGTGCCTACAATGAGCATGTGAGCATCAGAACTGGACCAGGGAGCAATAGGAGAATGGGGCAGGTCTGATGAATCTTGTTTTCTTTTAGATCATATGAAAGACTGGGTGAGTGTACATTGTTTACCTAGGGAAGAGATGGCAGTAGGATGCACTTTGGGAAGAAGGCAAGCCGGAGAGGGCAATGTAATGCTTTGGGCAAAGTTCTACTTTGACATGTGCCACCACCTAAAGATTGTTGCAGACCCTTCATGGCAAAGGTGTTCCATGAGGGCTGTGGCCTCTTTCAGCCGGATAATATACATTGCAAAAATTGTTCAAGAGTGGTTTGAGGATCATGAAAAAGAGTTCAAGGTGTTGGCTTTGCCATTAAATTCAGATCTGAATCTGGTATCTTGGTTGGTAGAGTAGCTCCACACAAAAGATAGATAGATAGATAGATAGATAGATAGATAGATAGATAGATAGATAGATAGATAGATAGATAGATAGATAGATAGATAGATAGATAGATAGATAGATAGATAGATAGATAGATAGATAGATAGATAGATAGATAGATAGATAGATAGATAGATAGATAGATAGATAGATAGATAGATAGATAGATAGATAGATAGGCCTCCTCCGGACCACGAGGGGGTGACCGCCCTGGTGGCTATGGTGACCACGAGAAAGGAGCATGGAAGCTCAACCCTATAGGGGCCCGTGGTCACCGCCAGGGGGCACCCGAATGCCTGAGTAGCCCTGACCTCAGCACTTCCGCCACACCCGGAAGTGCTGTGGGGACGAAGACCAGGGACACCCAGAGTGCTTCCGGGTGCATAGCCGGCACTTCTGCCACACCAGGGAGTGCCGGCAGAAGCTTATCGGGAGGCACCTGGAGCACATCCGGGTGAAGATAAAAGGGGCCGCCTCCCTCCATTCGATGGCTGGAGTCGGGTGGAAGAGGACGGAGCTCGGAGGAGAGGAGTGGAGGCAGTCAGGAAGAGAGAGAAAAGTATTGTGAGAGGCCTGGACTTTGGGTGATTTGGTACAGGAGTACTGGGTTGTATGCACTTGTAAATAGTAAATTATGAATAAACATGTGGTTGAACCTTTAGATAGATAGATAGATAGATAGATAGATAGATAGATAGATAGATAGATAGATAGATAGATAGATAGATAGATAGATAGATAGATAGATAGATAGATAGATAGATAGAACTTTATTTGTCCCCAGGGTTTTGTAACCCAATTCACGGTTTCAGAGGGAGTTTCAGGTCCTAGCATAGTGTTAGTTAGAAGTCCTGCCTCTTCCACTCTTGAACAATATTTAGGACCTCTCAGAACCAGTCAGCTTTCAGTCTCAAACCCACATCTGAGTGAGATTTAGATCAGCATCTGAAGTTCCTTTTCTACTACAGAAATCTTGATCCTGGACATGGACAGTTTTGATTTTCATTGCTTTGTTTTAGCATCGTCATTAAATGCGGTTTACTACAGTGGTACTCTAACTCTTCAATCTGTTCATTTCCCTTTCTTACACTATATAAATAGTACCTATATAGAAGCATCAGGGTTACATCATTAATTTATGTATGCTGCTGGATTTATTTATTTGCATCAGCTACATTTTGGGTGATTTGATACCTTAATACTAATTACAAAAGAAATACATCAGCAAAGTGTAAAAAATAAGGAACAAAGCAGCAAGAGATTAAAAGGTAATATAAGTAAGGCAATTAAGCAACACATTACTTACCATATACAGCAGCGCAAAGTATTTAAAAACAATATAAACTCAAACAAAAACAAAAACTGATTTCAACATAAATAATATTTTCAGACCACCGTTATCCAATTCAAGCTTGCAGCGATCCTGATCCCATCCTGGCACCAAGCAAGGAGACTCTCTGAACAGCATACCAGTGAATGGCCGCATATGAAATATAAATTTCAGATGCTGAAGCTGTAGGGCAGCAGCAGTCATCATTGTGTCACCCTGAATCAATTTAAAGTCTGGAAAAATAGGGACATTGCCACATACTGACAAAAAGGTGCATTTAAGGAGTGCTGCTACACACTGAAAGATCATTAATGTGTAAATAAATGACTACTTTTTTTGTTTTTTGTGTTTTTTACCGAGTCACTCTCTTTTCAATAAATTGTGGAAGGCTTCCTTCAAGAAACAAGAACAAAGAAAACAAAACCACTTCAAAAATAATCACCTGCTCCTGTGACTCCAACTGAATCTTTTAAATGGTCCTGAAAAAAAATATTTTTAGAATAATTTGTCACTTTTTCATCAGGACTCGTATGTATGTATGTTTCTTTTCGCTCAAGCTCAATACAATGAGCAGTCATTTCCCCAGGCTTCCATGTCTAAATACAATAAAAGGTAATTTCCCCAAGCTTCTGTGAAGATTAATCAATTAATCAATCTATTTTATATAGCACATGGCACAAAAACCCGATCAGCAGAAGCTTTACAAAGCACCCAAGAATGCGTTTAAAAGACGTATGTGTTCTTGTGTAAAGATTAGCTGTAAACCATTTTGTCTTTCCAGGATCTCTGCTGTTTCCTTGAATGCACCATTTATAACACTGACCTACTTTCCACAATGAAGCATTCCCGCATTCCTGTTTGACGTTCCCTTCTAGTAAAGAAGCCAGGCTTTAAAGATTCTCCCTTTAGTCTTCATTGTACTAAATAGGATATGCAGGCCTTAAAATTGTTTGTTATTTCATACCATTTGCATACTCCAGGGAACACTTAGATATCAATACAGTATTTTAGTGAAAGATACAAAACAGCCAAAATTAAAAAAAAAAAAAAAAATTCAAGCCACTTTGACTAAGGACAATGCTGTGTGGCAGAATATAACTGATTACCATTTAGTACAGCTCACACAGTAACAAGAAATGTCATTAATTTTTACTCTACAGCAGAGCTCCCATATTGTATGCTTAATATGTGCAAGTTTTTATAACATATTTTAGACAGAATATTCAAAAAAATGTTATTTGTTGAGTGTGCAGTCATAGAAGCGTATGCTTTCAAAGAATACAGTGTTTTCATTTCTCTTGAACTTCAGCAATGCGATTGCAGCAAAACTAAAAATGACACATGGATCTGGACCCACATTTGCTACTAAATATTAGAAGAGAGAGAGAGTGTGGGAGCATGCACTGATACACCCACCACACGACCCCAAAGTAGGACAGCCGTGTAAGAGGGGACACCTCAGCACCACACTAGTTCGAATGGAATGGAACAGTGGCTGGAGTGCCAATCCTGCCACCAAGGCCTGCAGGACTTGATGCAGGTTAACATCATACCCGAGACAGAGCAATTGCAGGTTAAGGGACTTGCTCAAGGGCCTAATGGAGTGGAATCACTTCTGGTGTGCAGATCCCTATCCTCAGAGCCACCACTCTGCCTTGCTAAATATTAGTAAGGGCATGAACAAAAACTGCTAAAAACAATCTGTGCCTCCATATCAGTAAAATAAAAGTGATCAGTGTGAACTTCAGGAGACTTATAGGGGATGATGTGCATATGCACTGTGAAATAGTGAGAAGCGCTAAATTCTTAAGGGTTCATATCAATGAGGACCTCTCATGTTCTCAACGCCGGCACCTTCACATTCTGGAAAGCCTGAAAAAATTAAATCTGTCCTTCTTCAGCAAAATTCCCAAGCTGTTCAAAAACTCCTAGAATGTGATGTATCATCGACTGTAAACGTCGTGTAAATGTTGCCATTTTTATTAAGCCAATGGTTTTTTTTATTACATATGGTGATGCAGAATCTGAAGATGTCAGGTTGAACTTGGACTATACAGTGTGATGATCACCTTGGGACTGACAGATGTTCATGAGGTGGTAAAAACTAGTGATGATAAACTCTGAAAATAAACAAAGCAAATATCCAAAGTAGAAAATCAAAAAATTGTAGCCAAAGTAACATTGTAAAAATCCTAACACAAACCTGAAATCTTAGACCCCACTAACCTTAACAAATGTTGTTTAGAAGAGACCCAACAAGCTAATGCATGCTGCCTTCTCATATTGATGGAACAGGATGACATAACGTGTCACACGACAACAAAAACATGGCTTGGTAATGACAACATAGTGGGGAAATGGTGTTGCCAAAATTACAATAAAACTAATTAACATTTTGAAATAAATACACAAAAATTCTGGAAATAAAACAAATTGATTCAAGCAAAGACACAGGTGAGTATGGCAGGTTTGGTAGACTAAATGGTAAGTAAACTTTCACTTGATAATTATCTAAAAAGTTTACAATGTAAGTGTAAACAGGAAGAGATCAAGCATGTTCTAGAGGTTGAAAAATCTGGAAATAAACTTTAAATTAAAGTAATGTGCTGTTGCTAATGTGTTTGATTTTTACAGTCGTATTCAGTAGAATCTTCCGGTCAGAGTGGCCTTCCACATTGAGGCCAAGGGGAGGCATGGCATACAGTCGAGTCCATTTAGGAGACTCAGACATGGATAAGACATTTGTGCAAAACAAACACACTGTTTAAGACACAAAAGTAGATTATTGAGGGTACACTTAAAGGAAATGTAAAAGCTAGCATGACAGAACTTTGTCATTTTTCTGTTTGAATTTAACATACTTTTTCTACTCTGAGGCCAGTGCAACTCAAAATATGAGTTTCTTAGCATTAGAGAAATTATATTTAGAGTATATTATCTTGTGTACTGTGGCTTCTGCAAACATCAAAAGCTAGCTGAAGATTGATCCATGTGAAACACAAGCAGAGTGCTCATGTGGAACTGGAATTGGCCTAACGGCTAAAAAATAGCATATGACAAGAAAAGCCTAGTCATGTTTCTAGCGATGTGTACAGTGACATTCTGCTGTTTTAACTTAACTAAAAAAAACACATTTATAATGGCTTATTCATAAATACTACTATCTTTGCCCTTAGTATTTCACCTTTCAGTCCAGCACAGTTGCCATCTGGAGTAAAGGGACTGCTTCGACCTCTGTTGCCACCATACCCTATCAACTATGGGTTCCGGCTGCGGGCAGCCAAATTATGGCCAGGTCAAGCTGTACTTTAGTGAGAGAAGGGCAATTAGTTAGGGTGATACAAAGCTTTTTATAGGGAGGAACAGACGTTGTATCATTGGCTTCTTCGGTGCACATAAGTCCATCCTCTTGGCTGATGACTGGTGTAAAGTTCCTTCTATCAATCAGTCTGCCCTACAGCCTTCAGCACTGAGCATTAGTCCAGTGAAAAAGGCCAAAGGAAAAACCTTCAAATTCTCCATTGTGCAGTAGTGATGAAAAATGCCAGGTTATTTCTGATGAATAATTAAAAATACATGGGCATCACACAAAGTCTCTGTACCTCATCATCAACAACCACAATGCATTCTTGCATATGTTGCTGTACATTCCAAACACCATGGAGGAATGTATGGAGTACTGTTTCAGTGTCCGACACATCTTTAGGCATGTGATCACCAAAATTGTTATCATAATTGGCAAAGTCGGCATTGTACTAACAGAACTACAATACGTCTCATAACTTAACTAATGTCTATACCTAGTAGGATGCTGGTGATTGGTTTTTCACTACAGTACTTTATTTAAGCACCAAGTGACGGGAAGACATGTGTAAAATTAGTACATGAAAACTCTCCCACATAAGAACTCAACAACTTTTTTCTGTTCAATGGAGTGAATTTTGATAGTTGCAAAACATCATAGGTTTCACTGAATATTTTGCAAAATGAAAACTTGAATTTTACTGCAAATTCAATTTTGCACCAGTTGCCAACTCATCATTATATAAAACCCCAGACACAACTACACAGAGACAGTCCCAGGTTCAAATGAACTTATTTTACTTAAGAATAATACCCATTTACAGGTCTCAATCCCACAATCCCTTCTTTCTTTTCATTTCCTTCCTTTTCCTTCTCCTTCACATCTTCCCATGTGCATGTTGTCCTTTATCTGCTGATGAGAGATTTGGATAGATTAGGTGGTCAGTGGAATCAGAGCAAGGGAGAGTTTAGAAAACGAGACTCCTGTAGAAGGATCAATATGCAAAATTGGAAAATGTTGATTTCTGCTGATGCACAAAGATGGTAGAATCTAGTGCCCAGCTTGCCTTGTGTTAATAGTCCAGGCTGGTGGTGGTGATGTAATGGTGTGGAGAATTTTTTCTTGGCACACATTGTGCCCATTAATACCAATCCATTATCGTTTGCTGCAGCCAATTTGATTATTGTTGCTGGCCATGTGCATCCCTTCATGGCTAAAATTTACCCAAAATGTACTTATTTTCTAAAGGCTACTTCCAGATGATAATGCACTATATCGTAAAGCATATGAAAAAATGATAGTAAGTTCAATGTTCTTCACTGGCCTTCCCAGTCAATGGATCTGAATCCAAGAGAACATCTTTGGGCTGAACGGGAGATTCATAGCATGAATGTGCAGCTGACAGATCTACAGAAACTACATGATGCAATTCTGTCAACATGGTCCAGAATCTCAAATGAATGTTTCCAACATGTTGAGGAATTCATGCCATGAAGAACTGAGGCTGTAGTATGGTGTTCCTTTTGTTGGCACATCTTGTTATGCAAACTTGGACACATCTTCAGCAATGTTCCTGAGGTCAACAGGAATTTTGGGTTTTCCAAACATCAGTCTCCCTCACCCAGGTGACCTAGCTGGAGTTGATCAAGCCTTGAATTGTGCCCAGGTTGTGTTCCCCTCCTAATATACGGACACCTTGATGCTGCTTTATCAGCTTCCATGGCTATGTTTGAGTATTTTCTTGTCATCCCATATATAACAAGGAGAGTAAGTGTCTGCAAAAGGACTGACCAGCTATTCCTCTACAGCCTACTTCAAATGGCTTGTACCTCGCCTGCCATCCATTCTATCTGCACTCCACCTCCAGCTCTTGATATATTTCTCCCTTCCTTTCCTTAGCCTCTTTGATCCAATCCTCCCACAGAACAGTTCCCTAAGTACAATGTGCTTGGAGGATCTGGAGAGATGTCTAGTCTCAGTGATGTTGCTTTAACCTCTTCTTAGAACCTGAGGTGTTTCTTTCTAGATCTAGCTCTCAGTTCTCAATCAAGTTCTGTGGCCTAATAATTTGCTCAGGGAGTGAATGCTGATGTTGTAGGTCACCTCGGTCAAAAACAAACATCAATGTTACAGTAATGACACTAGACAGTGCCTAGGCTGTGCCTACTGCTTGAAGACATATTGTCCCAATGGCCTCTCAGAAATTGATTTACCTATTAAACAAATCTCAGATCCTCCAAGGTAAAATGTAGGCGATGATGCAATTCTTTACCCTATGGCAGGGGTAGGCAATGTCGGTCCTGGAGAGCCGCAGTATGTGCAGGTTTTTGTTCCAACCCAGTTCCTTAACGAGAACTCAATTATTGCTGATGAAGCACATATTGCTTAAGTGACATTTTGATGCTTCATTTTAGTGGTCTCGCTTGTTAAGGTTCTCCAACCTTAATTGCTTATTTCAATCTTAAACTGCTGCATTCAGTGTTTTAATTGCTCCTTATTAGCAATAAGATGTAAAAGACAAAGCAGCCAGCAGTTCTCCAGCTAGCTTTTTTCCAATTACATCTGTGTGTGTTCATCATGCACTGTTTGATTTAATAAAACACTTAATAGAAAAATGTGACAGACTGAAAATGATCTGTTTTAGGCTTCATATCATTTGGATGATATCCTTGGAAAGGAAAAAAATCTACGATATAAGAGCCTTACATTGCACAGACTAACAAGCCATAAAATTAAATAAGGTCTGAGATTGGCAATGATTGGTTTCTAATTAAGCAATTGGGTTGGAATGAAAACCTGTAGCCACTGCGGCTCACCAGGACCGACGTTGCCTACCCCTGCCCTACGGCATATTTGTTTGTTGGATTTTGTGGTGTGAACTGTATGACAATGGTAAGCCTCAGTGGTAAGGAATGTGCTCATTATCCAGGGCCGGGGTGCGGCCTGCTTTAATGGTAACATGAGTATCTTGTCACAGTGTCTGGCTGAGACGCACATCATCTCTCTCATTTCAAGTGCATACATATTCCTCCATTAGCAAAACAAAGTTTCACACATAAATCCCACAAAATAAACTGCATACCTCTCAGAATGTCCATATTCACAGAAACCACTAATGCCTAACACAACCTTCAGTAATTTAAGATGCTAAATGTGAAAAATTATCCACAGTACAAACGTGAAAAATTACAGTGCAAGCCTGGCTAGTGACGGCTCCTCTGGCAGTGGGACCATAAAGGGCTTGTCTGTGTTACAGCAAAGATTTTTTCCTCCCCCCCTTGAATTTCCTTAGAAGGCAGCAGCAATGTGTAGAAGTGCTGATTTAGTCACAGTGCTGCTTTACTGCGCGAAACAAATACTGTGCATGGCTGACATTCCCTCAACGCCTTTGGAAGGACAGCTGTGCTGAAAGAAAAACTGCAGGCTGCTTTACTGTGTGTGTGAAAGCGCAAGGGGCAAAGGGCGTGACGACTCCTTAAGGATCCCAGTGTACTGCATCTCCAGGAGAATGATGGTCACACATGACCTTGACTGTCTTGGGGACAGCTTGTGATTCTAGTAGCCTTCAGCCTTACTAGGGGGTTGTAAAGTATTGCAAGCTGCCATCAGAGGCTCATTCATCATTCTAATTCCTTAGAGCCTGCTCTGCCTAAAGATTTTTAAAGGAGTGGGTTCAAATTAGCATTTCATCTATAAATCATTGTGAGTCGTTACTTCTGCTGCTTTGTACTCTGCATAATGATTTTGCATTTACCAGCACACAGACGTTGCATTGCAGGAGGACCAGGGAGGCAACTCAGCCTGTGGCACTCAGTAGTTTACTAGTCAGCTCTTCAATGACCCTTTACAGAATGGTCAACATTCACAAGACAACAAGGGCTGGGCTGATCCTGGGTGTCGGATGCCTTTTCTAACAAAGAACAACTAACTGACAATAGACATTGCCAGTTTGGAGAATAGCAAATGACTGGTTCTCAGTTCCTAGGTCTCTGGGAATACTACTATATGTACGTTATCTAGACAGAGTGGTTTGTACCATCCAACTAACTGTCCACTTTCTGTCCTGCTTATTCCAAGTGGGTTTAGAGGTCTGGGGGATATCCCAGGAGCACTGGGTGAGAAAGAGGATCTAACTTTGGTCAAGGCACCAGTACATCTCTCATGCACTGGACATCACTGCCACCAGGCCTATGTGGCATCTTCCAACTCAGCTAATCCAAGTGTTTTTTAGGATGTGGAAGAAGCCCATAAACCCAAACAAAATACATGAAGACATTGTGAAAACATGTAAACTCTACACAGATGGTTAAATGTTTGGGAATAGAACCCAGTCTCTGCAAGCAGTGAGGTACCTGTGGTAACCATTGCACCACTTCAATGACTCAAGTCAAGTAGCAGAATTGTGTATAGCACATAAATCATATCACACATATTTTTTTTTCCATTGTTAGCCAGCTATCTGCAGTATGCCCTGGACATCTTGCATTTATTGGCAACTCACTGTAATGTTGCTGTTCTGTCTTTGTTTTGCATCATGAAAGTGCTTTTCATTTCTATCTATCTATCTATCTATCTATCTATCTATCTATCTATCTATCTATCTATCTATCTATCTATCTATCTATCTATCTATCTATCTATCTATCTAAATCTCAAAAGAGCAGTGCATGCAAGACGGCCCAAGAATCTTGCAGAATTAAAAGTCTTTCGCAAGGTTGAATGGGCGAAAATACCCCTAGTGAGATTTGAAAGACTCTCAGCTGTCTACAAAAAGCTTTCACAAGCTGTGATACTTGCCAAAGTGGGTGTTACTAAGTACTGACCATGGCGGGTGCCTAAACTTTTGCTTCCGGCCCTTTTCATTGTTTTGTTATTTTGTGCCTGTGAATGATGGAAATAAAAATGCAATCTTCCTTAAAATATTAAAGAAATGTGTCATCGCTAACTTTAGGCCTTTTGGTGATCAGATCATCGTCTACTCGGTTAAGTATTCACAGAACAAATATTTTAAGCAAGAGTGCCCAAACTTTTGCATGCCACTCTGAATATACTATATATATATATTAATATAATGCCTGTTTTCATTGCCATTTCCATTGTAGTTTTCACAATATCCTCCAGAAAAGGCAAAGGAAGAAAAGGCGCTGGTGGAGGGAGGTTGAAATGCAAGTCCTGACAGAATAATTGTCAAAAGTGTCATTTAAAAAGGGGAACATATTGGACAGGAAATATATCAAATGAGTACAAAAAGTAAATAATGATGGTCCTGGGAAGATGCGATTCCTCACGGAAGGGGAAGATGAGCAGCAGGCTGTACTGTGACAAAGGGAAACCTTTCAATTCCAGATATGTAATTATCCAGCAAGCAAGCAAATTTTACAAGTGACTGTTCCTATCGGTGTGTTTATATGGTAGGGTGGGGAAAAGGTTATTTGTCAGCAATGCCATTTACAGGAATGATATCTGGCTTTACTCACGGAGTCATGATACATCGCTGCTATTAAAACCGGCATGCCTGAACAATGCCAAACAAAGGCTGCAGACGAGCAGTACAACCAACTGGGCAGAATATTACACTCCATCTGCCTGTGAGATGCACAGCAGACACGTTAAAATATAAATACAATAAAACTCCCATTGGGTAAAAGCTAACAAGCACTTGCTCAACTCAATAAACACTTCTTGCTGCTTCGAATTTCTTTGTTCAGCATTTAAAAATCGCCATCCCTCGCCTCAAGAATAGAAATATATTATGCACATTTATGACATCGTCTATGACTGTAGCAAATGAAACTCCCCTTTTCTAACGGTTAAAAGGCGGCCTTGTTTGGTTTCAAGTTTTCCATAAGCCTTTCTGGAGGATGCTCTCCCTCTAGTGGATGAAATACGTAATCAAAATAACCACACATTTTCCTGTGCACAGTTTTAACTGTGCAGGTTATTATGAAGAAATATTTTTTATTTATTTTTTATCTTATCTGGCATGAAAGGAAGTTTTTCCTGAAATTCAAGTGTAAAGAAAGAGCAGCAGAGAAATTAACTAAAGTACTCCACCAAAAAGCAGGATTATTTCAGAAAACCAATTTCAATTCATAAAAATAAAACAAATGCAAGAATCTGTCCAAAAGGATTCCACATTTATAGTAAAGATCCAGAAATGCTAAAGGACAGTCTGAGGGTATTAATCAGAATCTGAGTCATAAGTATGAAATATACATTGAATTGGATTTCAAGCCAATTCTCAGATGGAAGAATGAGAAGATAAAAACAATACCACACGGGCATTATGTAGTGTGTAGTGTGTTACTGGAGCTTTTAGTACCACTGAAGGGAGGGGCAGCACTTTCTACAATCCTTTAATGCCTTACAGGTTACAGGCTAATCCTGACAATCCATAAAATGAACACAATATTGTGGATATTTTGGCACTTCCTTCTTTCATGTCATGTGATTGAATGATACCCATCTCTACTGTGAAGGCTGACAAACACAAACTACAGCAGTGACGTCAGGGCACAGGCACCTGCCAACTGCCTGAAGGCAAACACTACCAAAACGCCATTGTTTCATGCAGACCTACAGGTCAGATCAAAGCATGGGATTTGTTACATCTTTTCTCCTAAAAAAATTATCCCAATGTAATCTCTTGTTAGGGTTGGAGTGTCACACATTTTTATTTTGTCAAACAATATGAAAGGATTTTAGAATTTTGAAAAGTTATCTATTAATGATAAGTATATATTGATGTATGAGATATTGGGACAGATTTGCTATTAGCTAAAAAAACAAGATTTGTGGATATAAAGGCCTTCACTCCTTTGTTCTTTGTGTTATTCTAAAATAACTTTACCTGGCATTTGCTTCTGTTCTGTTCAACTTCCTGCATTTACATTTACTGTATATTAGGAATTACTTTGCAGCACACCTTTTGTTCAAATATCTCTGCAGATTGGGCATGGATGGGGCTTAAGTGTTAATTATGGTTCACTGCATCTTAGTATGAGATCTGGAAATGTATTGATTTTTTTTAATTGGATTTGTTTTACACATTGTAATTTACAGTAATGTGTGTAAAAGATCCCTTTGTTATAATTCGTGCAATTTACAAAACCAAAACAGAAAAAAAGGAAACCTCCGTTACATATTAAACACTCTCCATACCTGACTCTTGTCTTTCTACACTCAGCTATCTCCAAGGGTCATTGTTAACACCTTTTCTCTTCTCTTCTCTCTTAAATGGCCTGTCTACACCTGCCACAGTGATACTGACTTCACTGTTTTCTTCACCAATACTTACCACCCCTAAGTATTTCATTTTATTATTTTCCTTATTTTTTAACTTTTGCAGTTTCTGCCCTGGGTGATATCTACTCTCTATATATAAAATCCTAAGCCTAAAAGTGCATCGATTTTGTGCAATGATTTTATGTGACGTTTTTATGTGACTTTTTTCTCAGAATGTATCGAACTTTAATGTGATGTTGTTAGATTTTCAGATTCTTATTTTGTTTTTAAATTATAAACTATAAAATATCAAGAAATCACGTCCCGCGGGACGAGACTTTGTGCCAAGAGATTTAACCACGCCCGGGGCCGAAAATAAAAGACAAAGAGTAGGACAACTAGTGTACAGGCTCTGTGCAGCAGCTGATCGAGCAAAGAGGAGCTAAATAAAAATCTGTATTTGTTTCCTATTGTATCACCGTTTAAGAGGGGGTTTCGGAGGAACGCCCTGGAGGAGTGTCTCTTTGGGGTGCGTTCAGCCACCCTCATCACAATGCGAGCGGCAGAGACGCGAAATGGCTGGCATTTAGCGCAGGCCGGCGGGGTGGTCGAGCGAAGTGAGCAGGGGGCGAACCCCCTAGTATTATATAGTTATAAAATGCATTACTACAAATGTTTGTGATGTGTCATCTGTTTGCGATGACAAATGCAATGCACATGTCTCTGTTACACAGTTAGGTCCACAAGTATTTGGACAGTGGCACAATTTTCATAATTTTGGCTCTATTTGCCACCACAATGGATCTGAAATGAACAAATCATTACGTGAATGAAATGTACGCTCTCAGCATTAATTCAAAGGGTTTAACAGAAATACAGTATGAGCCATTTAAGAATGACAAACACTTTTATATGTTGTCCCCTAATTTACAGGGACTCAAAAGTATTTGGACATTTGACTGACAGGCTGCTCCATAGTCAGGTATTAGCAAGTCCCTCATTATTTCATCAACTATTAAGCAGGTAGAAGTCCTGGAGTTGTTTCCAAGTGTGGAATTTGCAGTTGGAAGCTGTCTCTGTGAACTTTCAATGTGACGTTCAAAGAGCTGTCCATGCAAGTAAAAACAGGCCATCATTAGGTAGAGAACACAAAACAAAACAAATCAACCATCTGGTACATTCTTAAAGAGAAGGAAAACACTGGTGAGCTCAGCAACACCAGAAGGCCAGGTCAACCATGGAAGACAACTGTGCTGGACGATTGCAGAATTCTTTCCTTGGGTAAAAAAAAAACCAGTTTGCGACATTTAGCTAAACCAAGAACACTCTCTGGGAGGTAGGTCTATCATTGCCAAGGTCTACAATCAAGAGAAGACTTCATGAAAGTAAATACTAAGGGTTTACCATAAGGTGCAAACCAATGGTAATCCTCAAGCATAGGAAGGAAAGATTGGTCCAGTTTTGGAACAGTTTTCTTTGGACAAATAAAACTAAGATCAATACGTACCCGAATGATGGACAGAGAAGAGTATGGCTCATGATCTGTAGCATACAATGTCATTGGAGAAACATAGTGGAGGCAGTGTTTTAAATCATGAGCATGCGTGACTGCCAATTGAAGTGGGTCACTGGTGTTTATTGATGATATGACTGCTGACCAAAGTAGCAGGATGAATTCTGAAGTGTACAGGGCCATACTGTCCACTCAGATTCAGACAAATGCTGCAAAACTGATAGGACAACACTTCACAGTACAGATGGACAATGAGCCAAAACATACTGTCAGAGCAAACCAAGTGCTTTTCAAAGCAAAGGAGTGGAATATTCTCCAATGGCCAAGTCAATCAACTGACCTCAACCCAATTGGACATGCATTTCACTTGCTGAAGGCAAAACTGAAGGCAGAAGGTACAGCAAACAAATCAGCACCTGAAGACGGATGCAGTAAAGGCCTGGCAAAGCATCAGTAGGATGGAAACCCAGCACCTGGAGAAGGCCATGGGTTCCAGACTTCAGGCAGGCATTGACAGGAAAGGACTTTCAACCAAATATTTAAAACAATTATTATATTCACGATTATGTTAGTTTGTCCAAATGCTTTGGAGCCCCTGAAAACTGGGCGGGGGAGGCCATATATAAAAATGGCTGTCTTTTCTAAATGCCTCATAAAATGTTTTTGTGAAACCCCTTGAATTAAAACTGCAAGTCTACACTTCAATCACATATTGATCATTTCATTTCAGATCCATTGTGGTGACACATGAGGCAAAATAATGAAAATTGTATCACTGTCCAAATACTTATGGCCCTAACTGTATGCCATTGGGTATCAGATTTGTAAAAGCTGTGTTAATCTTTGTGATGTACCATCTGTTGGAATGACAAATGCAATGCATTTTATTATAACAAATGTCTGTCATATACCATGTACTGCAATGACAGAGACACTGAAACTGGATGGACACAGACACAGAAACGCTTATCTTTTAATTAAGGTGGAACAGATAACATTTACCCCTGAATGGCACACATTAACAAATAACAGTAAATACATACTCATCATTTTAATACAGTGTACACAATAGATTATATATGCAAAGCATTCATCCAAAAGTAACTCGACACACGGGTGTTTACTTACTGAAACAAATTTGGTATCCATTTGTCTTTTTAATGGGTAACCTGGGCTTGTCTGATTTAGTTGGCAGGCAGCTAGCTCGTCTTTAATTTTGGTGTACATATCCATTGCAGATGAGCTGTTCTGCAATTGTGTGAGCTTTCTTATAACTGGCAATTCAATGCGTAATGAGACGATGCCCAGAGTGCCTTCTGGCCTGTTGTACAAACATGATAAGATGATTTTTTGTGACAATTCAGTGTTTCCATTTAAAAAAGTTGAATGGTTTTAGTTCAGAGTAGGTGATGCTACAGGGCATTTAAGGATCTTGTTTATGTTTGTTGACTTTCTTAATGAAGCGTGCAGTGTGTAACAGGTTGTCATCTGCTTGTACCTGGACTTGTGTCAGTTGTGTCGATTTCCCAGTATGCAGGAACGAAATGTATCTCTGACTGGGTGTAGAACTGAAATCTGCACTTAGACCACCTAAAACATTAAAATGAAGGATCATTATTTTTCTTTTTTATAATTTAAGTTGAAGAGCATCGAGTGACCCACATGTGGGTTGAGAGACACTGTTCTATGTGATGTGCATAGTACCTGTTTAACACCAAATAGGAAGTGACCTAATGTTGAAACAAAGGACAAAGAGCTTCCTGTGTTTACAGATTAGTCAGTGGAAATCAATCTGAATCTCAGTTTTCCATGAGTAGTCTTTTGAGTGGGACTTTTGTGATGTTTAATGTTGAACAACAGGTCACGCAGGAAAAAACAACAGATCAAAAATGTGAAAGTGTGTACTATACTTGCCAAGTTTAATATAATATTCACCTGCAAGTTGTCTGTGGAGTAGACTGCCATTCAAAACATGATGTGATTACAGTAGAATCACGGTGCCAAAGGCAATAGCATCTTCTGCATAATTTTTGAAACTGGCCAAGCAGATTAGCCTAGATTTGATAGCACCTGCCTATTCTGCTCAGGCCTTCTTTCTCCTTGTATCTCATCAACTAACCATATTAACTCCATACTGTTTTCACTGTATTAGGCCATTCCTTAATCTCTCAGACACCTACCAGGGAGGCAGCCATTTAGATCTTTTCCTGGGGTTACTTTGAGGGTGTGGAGCAAACATAAAAATTTCTGCTGACTGCATGTAACACTGTCTCCCAATGGTCCGAGGGCACATGATTATTAAATTCACCACAACAAAGTGCGCTCCCTGACTCCAAATAGCTCTGTACCACGGAACTTCAGTCTTTCCATGGCATGTGCACCGTCCTTCTCATGTAAGCTACTGTACAGGAAAACATTTCTACAGCCTCAACAACTGAAGCCCCATCTCTATTCTGGTCATTCTGGTCACATCCTCTCAAGGCTAGTCAGTTTTATTCCAGACAGGATGAACTCTGTGTAGATTTTGCTTGTTCCCTCTGCATTTATAGGGGTATCTTTAAGAAAGCTCCCAATTCCTTACTGCTTGCAGGCACCTTTAAATCAGGCAAGGGTGGGCACGTGCTTCGTAGTGCTTTGTGATGAACTGACATTCAGTGCACGATTTTTTTCTTTCCTTGTACCTATTCTGAAAAATTGACACACTTATTTAAGCCTCTGGCCACCATTGTTGAGAACATTTTATTTTTCTCACTCACTCATTCACTTTCCATCAACTTTTCCTCATGATGGTTGAGCAGGTATAACAACATTTCCAAGAAGCAATAATCTTCAGCTTCTGTAAGTGTTCTCCTTACTACCTAGACACTGTCATGTGATTAGGAGTGAGCTGAATGGACCAAGTGGAGGTAATTACCCACCATGCCAGGGGTGCACTAAACCTACCTCTGTTCTCTCTGCAGGCCAAATACGGGAGAACCTGATTGAACATCAACAATGCCACTTCTGGTTCTGGCGCCCAGACGGATGTCACTTCCAGTTTCTGGTGCTTAGACTGACGTCACTTCCGGTTTTCGGCGCCCAGACTGACGTCACTTCTGATTCCGACCCTAGACAACATCACTTCCAGTTTTGGCTTATAAAGCCACCATCTTTTCAAAACCAGATCAGTTCCAGTCTTGGAACTCAAAGAGAGCACTTCTATGTTCATTCGAATACCCATTTGCAGCCAGGGACAATATAAGGGTGGCTGCCCCAAATCTTTTTCGTGTGTTGAGACTCATTCTTTCACAACACATAACCTTTTGGTAGGTTATGTATCTCCCCAGTACAACATGCCTGGTACACCATTGCCCATATTTATCCATCCATCCATCCATCCATTTTCCAACCTGCTGAATCCGAACACCCCAGCCAACACAGGGCACAAGGCAGGAACCAATCCCGGGCAGAGTGCCAACCCACCGCAGCCATATTTATCCAAACCACCTCAATTATTTCCTCCTTATTGTAGAGGAGCACCAGTTTCCATACTGTCAACTTCCTCACTCTGTCACGGAAACTGAGCCCTGAAACCACCAATTCTTTTTGGTCACTAGCCTCAGGGCAGAGATGTCAACTGAAATGGTATGGTGTACTGAAGCCTTCATCCAATCCACCTCCAACTTCACTGACCCCAATACAATACACACTGCACTGCTGCTGATTCACTGATCTAGAGATCACATTATGGTAGATAAACTCATCCAGTTGAGGCTGCCCCTCACCACCAAAGAGTAAGCCTCTCGTTTTTAGGAGACAAGCATCGGGTAACACTTTTTCTAAACAAGACCATGGTCAAAGGAGGCCCTGAGGATAAATTACTACAGGAAAAAAACAGAACAAAACCCTCATGTGACTGGATACATCTAACTGTTTTAGGTAGTGGATGTAGTCTTCTGTAATGTGTGGCACTTTCCATAGAGAAACCACTACCTGAATCACAATGAGTCCTGCCATATAGAAAAGCTATAGGGTGGACATCAAATAATTAACATGCAGATCCAGTCCAGTTTTTGAATGTTCTCATTGTGTCTGTGAGAGGTTTACCTCTGGCTACTCTCCTTTCCTCTCACAGCCTAAACCTGTGCATGTTGGGTTAAATGCCAGTCCTAACTTGGCCCAGTGTGACATTGGGTGTATGAGAATGTGTCCTATGATGGACCTTGAGTGTCAGTTCTTGCCTTGCACCTGATCCTGATGAAATGAGCGCTGGCTGCTTGTGTCTAGGATTCAAATAAAGCAGGTTTAAAAATGTTATGTTAAATAAAGTAAATTTCACTAAAACCTGATCATAAATATGAAGTAAGGGAGAGAGAAAGCACTGAAGAGAACTGCCATGCTTAAAAAAAAAAAATCATATTTACATTATTTTAGGTATTGATATTTGTACAATTTGGTCTATATTGTCAACTTTGTTTCTCTTTACTGCCTCTCTCCCCCACTTCCCAATTAGAGGAAGGAGGGACCATTGTAACAAAAAGTGTGAAACACAGGCAACAGACACAGTGTTTTAACACATTTCACACTATTATTTCACGCTGGTTTTCAAAATCTTTGTGAGAAAAAGTGGAAAATGACTGAGAAACACAATATGGTGTACTGCAGTGAAGATCAGAAATATCACTCCTTGAATGGAAGTCATTGATGCTTGAAGCCTTTGCCATACTGAATGATGAGTAATAGAGAAATCAGTTTATTGCCATTCGTAGCATTGTTTGGGCAGCCATGAAGATGAATGGTTTTCAGTCTGTCACTGTAGTATGTGTACTTAATAAGATTTGTTCTCATATAAACAGGCAATCTTAGGTATTTTTTTACAGTGATCACTTTTCCTTTGTGTTATAATAATAATAATAATAATAATAATAATACATTTTATTTATTTATAGGCGCCTTTCTAAACACTCAAGGACACCGAACAATAGATAAAACACAGATTATAAACAAAACTAAAATACGAAAATTAAAATCAGACAGAGCAATTGTAATCAAAGAGAAAAATAAGTCTTAAACAAATGAGTTTTAAGTTTAGATCTGAAAAGTGAAAATGATTCAATATTTCTAAGCTCAGATGGTAGTGAGTTCCAGAGCTGGGGAGCAGAGCATTCATAGTGGTAAGACGGACGAAAGGGACAGGCAAGTGGATGGAGGAAGAGGATCTAAGGGTACGGGAGGGAATGGCAACATGGAGGAGGTCAGACAGATATGGAGGGGCAAGGCTGTGGATGTCCTTAAAAGTTAGTAGGAGAATTTTGAATTGAATTCGGAACTGAACTGGAAGCCAATGAAGCTGCTACAAAACAAAAGTGATATGGTGAATAGAAGGGGTTCTAGTAATGATGCAGGCAGCTGAATTCTGGACCAGTTGAAGCCTATAAAGAGATCTGCGAGAAAGACCAAAGAAAAGGGAATTGCAATAATCCAGACGAGAAGTGACGAGGCTATGAACAAGGATAGCAGTGGTATGGGGAGTGAGGGAGGGGCAAATACGATTAATGTTACGCAATTGGAAATATGCAGACCAGGAGATGTTATTGATGTGGGACTGAAAGGATAAAATACTGTCAAGGATGACACCCAGACTCATAACCTGTGCAGAAGGGGAGACAGAGGAATTATCAATAACAAATGAAAAATGATCAGTTTGGGATAATGTTAATTTTGTACCAATGAGGAGAACCTCAGTTTTGTCACTATTTAATTTAAGAAAATTTGAAGTAAACCAGGATTTGATTTCTGCTATGCAATCAATAAGTGAGGAGGGTGGAAAGGAAACAGTCGGTTTGCTAGTGAGATAGAGCTGGGTGTCATCATCATAATAGTGGAAGCTAATGTTATACAGTATTTACAAAAGATATTTCCAAGGGGAAGGAGGTAAATAATGAAAAGGAAGGGCCCCAGGACAGAGCCCACCTGAAGTAACAGTGGTGGGTTGGGATGTGAAAGTTTTAAGCTGAACAAACTGAGTGCGGCCTGAGAGGTAGGATCTGAACCAATCTAGTGGAGTGTGGGTAATGCCAATCGAAGATAATCTATTGAGAAGAGTAGTGTGACAAATCGTGTCAAAAGCTGCACTCAGATCAAGAAGGATGAGAATAGTAATTAAACCAGAATCAGCTGCTGTTATGCATTGCATGTCTTTGTTTTCATTCTTGTGCTGTATGAAAACACATTTCTTGGCTTCTGCCTAGAAAAAGCTGAGAAAATTCATTGGTTTACAGAGACTTCTGGAAAACGAAGGACAAAACACCTAGTAAGACGCTGTTCGGTTTATTGTACCAAAACAATATTATCTTAATGTTATAAAAAGAATTACCACACTAATTTTAAGACCCCACCACTACTAGACCTTGGACACACAGGAGCACCACAGCTGCTTATCTGTGCAAACTTGGAACTTTTTATTAAAACTCTTCCCCTAAAAAAATACTGCTGCACAGTCTTATAGCATCTGGGGAAGAAAACAACAGTAGCACCAAGACTGGTACATTCATCTCCGTCAACCTTTACCTTGGGTCTCCTAACAGAGTCTGCATATGGATTGGTGTGCAGAAAGATTCTTGAATACAAGTTAAGTATATAACTTATTATTTGTGACATGGCTGACATATGTTGCTGTGGTTATGTTGTCACGGTTGGGCCTTTGAGGTGGCACTGTTAAGTGGAACAAGCTTTCAATAGTGCAATTCCCGGCACTGAACCTGGCTTATCCATGGAGATAGCATTCCCTGCTGGACACATATTCCTACACACCAGAAAAATACACACAAAGAAGAAAAAAAATGAC
Organism: Erpetoichthys calabaricus; assembly: GCF_900747795.2. Taxonomy (NCBI): domain Eukaryota; kingdom Metazoa; phylum Chordata; class Cladistia; order Polypteriformes; family Polypteridae; genus Erpetoichthys; species Erpetoichthys calabaricus. The sequence continues at coordinate 117,233,444 of NC_041403.2, read as the reverse complement.
AAACCCAACAGAGTCAGTGTAATACACGTAAGTTCAAACACATTACTGTGTGATGCTAATCAAGTGCCTTCACATACCTGAGCTTTAATCCTGCAAACTTGTAAGTCATACTGAACTCTGTGTATATAATAATAAGTCTTTACATTTATATAGTGTTTTTATTACTAATCAAAGCACTCTCCACACAGGAAGGACCCACAATGTGAACCCAAGATCTCCTTACTGCGAGGCAGCAGCACTACCACTGCGCCGTGCAATTATGGCATGATATGCAAAGTGACCTGTAATGCAAACACAGGGTAACTGAGGGCAGAATGGTGACACAATGCTCAGTTCTGTAGGCTGATGAAGACAGGGTCCTGGGTTCAATCCCAAGCCTGGGTGTTTTTTCACTGTAAGACACTATCTGTCACACACATGCGATTGGGAGACAGCTGAAGGGCCTAAATGATAGTAATTCCATGCCAGACCAGTGGGGGCGATGGGGTGCAATGACTGTCTCTCTCAATTTCATGCAGACTATCCACGGGAAATCCCGCAGGGTTCCGGGTGCCACTGATGATGTCACTTCCGGTTCTGGTGCCACTGATGATGTCACTTCCGGTTCTGGCCGCCATCTTGCCTCCATACCATCAGTTCTGTTTTGGATTTGTACCTGTGAACATCTCTGTTCAAATTTAACCAATGTTGCAGCCAAGGAACAATATATGGGTGTCTGCCCCAAACCGTTCTGATGACCTTGTGTTGTTCTTGTGACAATCGATATTCATTACTATGGAGGTTTGACATCCTGAAAGAGCAGAGTTTGGAGAGGAGAGGCATCATGGCACTTTGTGTTTTCAGTGGGCAAATAAGGCAAGAGACAAGAAACACGCAGGCAATGTGATTTAGAAAATTCTAAATTTAGAACAGAGTGAATTTCTCACAGTGGATATTAGAAAGGCTGAGGGCAGGTTTAAAATTCCCTGTACAACTGTCGGCAAGGGCTACCACAAATAATCCCCAATTAAACATCAACAGTTTTGTTTAGCCTGTGTCACACATGTGCGCATGGGACACAGTTTACAGGTTCAAACAAATGTGTTTCTCCAACGGGCACAGGGATGAGGATTACGCTGTACTCTAACTCTCTCTCCTCTTTACCTCTGCAGACCATCAAAAGAACCGTCCTCATAAAAATCATCACTTCCGCCTGCAGTCGCTCAGAACCTGCCTCCCTATTACATCATTTCCTCTTCCAAACAAATCTCTTCCTGTCAGTCAGCTATATATGAGCCATCTTTTCCAGTGGACCTCAGTTATGTTTTGGACTCAAGTCTGTAAAGACCTGTTGTTGCTTTTTTTTGCCTTTTCATTGACCGACATTCAAGTATACGGGGTGGCTACCCCAGGCCTTTTTCTGTCTCCTCTTGTTTTTTTTACACCTGATAATAGTTCAAATAAAAATATAGATGAAGTCCATCCATCGATAGCAGAAAACAGCTGTGGAAGGGATTCAAGTCCAGCACTGAAGACATTCTGGTAACTAATGAAGATCAATAAAGTTTAACTCACCCTTAAATTCTTTCTTGCTTTTCTTTCTACTAAGGACTGGAGCTCAACCTCTTATAGGTAACCAGGTTTTGGTAGGATAAAAGACTTCATTTTTCTCAAAGCTTTGCTGCTGCTGGAATGGATGAATGCTCTGAAGTTTGCCTTTTTAAGTGGATTTCTGGTTGACTCTATGTACCGTCATGCTATTAAATCATATAATTACAGTAATACTGTTAATTTTTCTAATCCTCTTATGTTTTAATAATTCATTGTTACAACTTTATTTAAGTATACACTGTAATAATTTGTAAATAATTATATACTTTTGTGTGATGTGTTGGTCACTGTCTTGCACAAGAGAGAGGGTGAGTCCTAATTAACATATTAACATACTCAAAAATAATACTTTACCAAACATAAAAAGTTTTTTTTTTAATTAAGATTCAAAGCTTGCCAGGTTTAGAGTAAATTAGAATCCTGCAGGATATGGTTAGGTAGAAACAAGGCTTGGTTGGAACAGAACTAACATGCCATACCATTTAATCCAACGGGAGTTGATGGCAGGACTGGCACTCCATCTACTCTAAGAAAAACCTCACACTGTTCCAATGTGGCTGAGGTGTCACCTGTTGCATGGCTGCACTTGGGTCCCAATCCGGGTGGTTTGTCATGTGGTGGGTGTGGCAAACTCCTCCTCCTCCTCAAGATTATGATTTAGAATTAACAAAGCCAATCCCAGTAACACTGGGAGCAAGGCAGGTACCAACCCAGGGCAGGGTACCTGACCATCGCAGAGCCTCCTCATTCACTCACCCACACTCCCAATCACACTTGCCAGGAGCCAGTTTGGAACAGCCAATCAAATGAACACATCATTGAAAGAAAACCACAGCACCAAGCACAAGGAAAAATAAGTGAAAACTCAGAATAGACTGACTGGGCAATGCGGCAGCCATGCTAACCACTGTTTCACCATTCTGCCCCCTTCAAATTTACTTAACACAATTCATAGGAAAACAATAAACAGAGATACCAAACAACAGGACTAAATAGTGAAAATACCCAAGCATACTCCTGTTATCACCTAGTCAGATTTTATAAGGTGACCTTACCCTGATTGTCTTGAAGGTTGCTCAGACCCATCATGACATGCCTTCTGCACCAGCAGGCTAAGTTTTCAACTGACTCTCCTCAGTCCTGCTATTATGGACATTGATAAATTAGACCAAAATGCCTTATCCAGCTCTCAATGTATTTCCTTTAAAGTCACAAAATTGTGTGTATTCATTGCACTAATCTTCTTATTAATAGTACAGAAGTTAAAAAAATCTTCATATGACTTGAAAATGAAAACCTGGAATATGGTGCTGTATTACAGTAAACACAGAGAAATGAATTTGCTTGCAGTCTTGACTATGCAGCTGTAATGGAATAAAATTCAGAACATAATGCAGTCTACCCTAATTAACACTGCATTAATGAGAATGAAAATATTTAGACAGATCTTTTCTCCTAACACATCCTTTCAATGTCTGTCATACTTGTGTTTCACAGCCAAATGCAATTAGCATAATTTTCTTGTGCATCTTGTCACTTCATGTGGACTTTCCATATTTGATTTTGTAACAAGTGGTAGTGTGCGTCTCCAAGAGTCTTAGATAATTTAGCAGCCAGTCAAAATCCTTTATTGTTCCATAAATTACAACATTTTCCTCAGACTTATGTGCTCTCACTTTTTTCCACTACCTCCTTGCATACAGCTATTATGCATTGAGTAAACCAAGCACATTAAGATATATCTCAGATTTCCAATCAATTCACTCCATTCTCAGGCTGCTGAGAATATTGGAGTGTTACTTAGTTGATTTCCATCATAAATAAATCAGGCTCAATAATAAAATAATGTTAAATGTGGTTTATGCCTGACTGAGAAATCCAAGAGAAATCTTTATTTGAAAGATGACAGTATTCACACCTGCTGGCAATTTAATTATACTTTAAGAAAGTTTGATGGTAGTATTTCCACTGTTTTCAATAATTCCCCTAAAATAAAGATTTTCTATTAATTTACTCAAGACAAGGGGTATCAAGATATACAGCAGCAGCAGGGTTTTTGAAAGACCTTCCAGCTATTTATATCATTTATTATCTCTCAGAAAAAATTGATTAACAGCAAACGTGGCCCAATTGCATGTGCACATCCATCAACCCTGACCTCCAGTAAGGACTACTAATGTTCACATTTCAGGAAACCTAAAAGAATGAGAAGCAACAAGTCAATGGCCATGACCTTGTGTCAACATATCTAAAGGAATGATGTGCATGCTGACATCAGGTTTGTCAAGTTCCTAAAAAAGATATAGCTCAATGACTGCTTAAAAATAGCAAATTTGCCCGAAAAATAGCCTGAGATAGACAAACTGATGCACAGTAAAGCAGGGGGCCGTGTCAGAGCGATAGGGTTAGGTATATATCAAAGCTCGACAGTCCCCTCTGAGATACCAAACAACAAGCCTAAATACTGAAGATACCCAAGAATACTCCTGTTATCACCTAGTCGAATTTTATAAGGTGTTCTGACCCTGATTGTCTTGAAGGGTATCTGAGATATTTCAGAGTGATAGAATGGGTATATACCATCACACAGTGGGGGAGTGGGGGATTTTACAATGGTAAAGATACAATAGCTGGGGAAGGGGTGCCAGATGGATAAAAAACAGGGTAAAAATTCATTGGAGGGGGATGAAAAATAGCCCAAAACATCATGTTGTTTCCCAAAAAGTAATCTGAAAAACTGCAACCTGCAAAAGCCCATTTTTTCCCACGGACATTGATCAAAAATAGCGTAATTGAAACCTGGCAACTCCGACGGAAATGAAGGCATGAGTTGCATTTCAGGTTTGCTCTGCCCAAAATGCCAATTCAGATAAATTCAAGTGAAGATTAGCCCACCAAAAGAGGGGAACTGCCTACGAGGTCTGTCCGGAAAGTATTCAGCCATGTAATATGAAAAATAGACACATTTATTAAAGAAGTTACAAGATTGTATCAACATTGTACATAGGACAATGACGACTTCAAATTAGGCACCTTGGGACCTCACACAGTTCTGCCAGCATCTCTTCCACTGTTCAAAGCACTCTGCAAAATCCTTTGATGGAATCGCCATCAGATGCCTTGTCGTATTTTCCTGGATCTCATTAACAGTCTGAAATCTCTTTCCTTTCAAAGGTGATTTTAGTTTTAGGAAAAGCCAGGAGTCACAGGGTGCCAAATCTTGGCTGCAGGGGAGCTGAGTCACTTGGGTGATTTGATGTTGTGCCACTCATTGCATCGTCCGCAAAAGCCTATGGAATCATTTTAATAGTTTCCGTGGATGAATGTCCATTTGTTACAAATTCGTTACTCTACTCACTCAGTCATTTTAAATGTGACGGCCACATGGTAGACATGCTCACTCAATGGCATCTAGCGCCCCCACTGACTAGTCCAGTTAGGTTGTCATCGTTCACGTAGGCGCATTCCAGTCCACCCTCCTGGGCTGCCAGGTTACATCGATGCCACACAAACAGTTCTTGCTATATTAACAATGGCTGGACTTTTGCCGAACAGACCTCGTATATCTTGTGTGATTAGAAGACTGCACATGAACATTAAACACTGTAATGGAGAATAATATCTAGCATATAGGTTAATAATTTGTTTAATAATATCTACCAATGTCTAACTTTAAAATACAGGAAAGCTGTATGAGCCTGTTCTTGCTCGGGCACATTTACATTTAAACAGATCAGATGAGACCTTTTGCTAGAGGGAGATTTTCATTATTAAGAAGAGCACCATTTGGGCCAGTTTTCAATTGTTTGTTTGTCCGAAATTACATTTGTGCTTTCCTTATCAGGTTGTATGGTTTGCAAAGCCACATTCTGTTTGCTTTTGGTTTATGGCACTAATTATAATATCCATCCATCCATTATCCAACCCGCTATATCCTAACTACAGAGTCACGGGGGTCTGCTGGAGCCAATCCCAGCCAACACAGGGTGCAAGGCAGGAAACAAACCCCAGGCAGGGTGCCAGCCCACCATAGGGCATAGTTATAATATTTAAAGATTAAAACTTGCTGTCTATGATACAAGAATAAATGTGTGACTTCTGCCCCTTCTAGTACTCTGTCTTGTGGTCTGAGGCCATAGATATTGAAAGATAATGTAACACATAAGGACTAAAACATATTAAAGAGCATTAAAGGGAAGAGATTCATTCTAGGACTCTACCATGACAAAACCAACCCTCAATTCCTTTGTCTGCTGCAAACAAAATTAATGCAAGATCATTTTAAATATTACTAGGGGGCTTTGCCCCCTGCTCGCTTCACTCGCACAACCCCTTCCCCTCCTGCCAGCACTACGGCCCATTGTGAAAAGGGGGGCTGAACGCACCTCAAGGAGACGTGGCCGCTCCTCCAAAACCTCCTCTAAAACGGTGATACAATGGGATACAAATAACAGTTGTTTTTTTTACCTCCTCTTTGCTTGATTAGCTGCTGGCCTGCTTGCTGATGCCGTGCCGCGTGATCTGCATTTCGTGCGGCGCTTCAAACATTTAAAAGCCTGTACAGCACCTGCCCTTATGTCTCACTGCCTTGTCTCTCTTGTCCCCCAGACATCCTCCAACACTATGCGATCTATTATCGCTGTTCCGTTATTTCACCGAGTAATATTTCCCGTTTGTTTGCGCTACTGCGATCTTTACTCTAATTTTTTTGAGACTTTCCCATTTTCCTACTTCCATTATCTCTAACCTGCTCTGCATGTGTATCACGGGACTTGCTTCCAAAGGTTGTAAGTATAATGTGACTTGTTTGTCTCACGGGATGTCAAAGTGTCTCTCTGTCTCTCTCTCTCTTCCAAAGATCACGTCTCGTTGCAGGAAAAAAGTCTCATCACAAGATTTTTTTTTATAATAGAGAGATATAGTGCGTCAACAGAGAATAGAAGACTCAGACTTGCTGGCACAGCAGTTAGAGCTGAACCCTCAATGATCATGGAGGTTGAGTTTGGACCAATTGTTTTTTTTTTCTCTCTGTGTAATCTTGTCTCTAGTGACTCCCTTAATGCAAAACCCCTTCTTTCATATAAATACCTGCCACTTTAGCGCCCTTTGTACTAATCAGTGCTAGGCACTCCAATGATCACTTAAAAGAACCGGACTATGTCTCAGAATTAGCAAGCCAAGATGGATGCTGAAATGCTTCCAATAACCAGTGCCCAGACCCACAGTGTTACACATTTCAAACTCTGATTTTTTGCTGTCACCTTCATCCTCTTTAAATAAGTGACGTCTGTCTGCTATTCCTAAAGGTTGGTATAACAGCAAAACTCTTGATTCATGTTCACGTTTAACATGGAAAAATCACTTGAAAGAAATCAGCTTCACACTATCTTTGGGATTGCTGGGATGGCGTAATTATTTTCAAGAACAATAAAGAGCATTTTGTGTCACTGAAGTGACCATTTGGTGCTTTTTTATGGCTCTTTGCATGCATTTCACACAAAGGTAATTTTCCAGTGCATCTGTACTCGATCCATAAAATTCCAAAGCTAACATTGGACAGTCCCTGGAGTACAAGTGATCCAAATTAATCACGTGGTTAAGTATGCAACGGGCATCCTGCAAACTGTCAGCCTGTGCCCTCTCATTTCTTAAAAGCCAACAACAAAGAATCTAGTTATGCCAAGTTAAAGCAGGCATACTGAAAGCAGAGATCAACAGAAGTTGACATAACACATTTTCTGCTGTCAATGTGATCTTTTCATTAATTGTTAGTAATTTCAAATGCATCTCCAATATAAGCTATAAATACACTGCACACCTTGGCTACCGCTGACTTGTATATAAACTGCTGACTTAAAAGAATTTATAAAATAAGCAAATGCATGAAAATGCAAGGAGAAGACTGAAGCGTCTCCCCTGTTAACTGTAAAATGGAGTCTGCCTGTATAACAGAAAGGTTGTGAAATTCTGATGAAATAAAAAACAACTTTGTCTCATCAAAAGATCATATTGTGCGTTACCATGCAAGATGAATAAACTGCCATGAATTCCAAGTGACCCCCAGGTTAGGGAGATGCGAACAGTACACAGCCATACTGTACCGAAAAACATAAATGGAACAAATTGACAGAGCAAGAGTTTATTATTTCATGCTGGTGTCTTCCTCACATTAGTGGTTACCCTTTTTCATAAGGCTCCAAAGAGGGGACAGGCTTGTTCTGTCAAACTTAGAACAGTGGGTGAATATGATCTTTAAGAATAACACAAATTGGCTTCAATGTCATTTTTTTTTAGTATTTCAATTCTTGAGAGCTCAGAAGAATAAAATGGATTCACAGCCACATCTGTTTTTCAGACTGCTCTATTTTTAATTGTTTGTGGGACTGCTGATTACTTCATCATGTTCCTCACAAAGTAATTATGGCACCAGACGTCTCGCTCTTCAAATAAAAGCAACAGCATTTTCAAGCAGTTTCTTATTCTTTTTGGCCAATAAACCAAAAAATTAAATGAGTGTCACAAAATCATATAGACTTACTTGAATAATTTTTCCTTACTGTATTAAATGTACAGTACAGGTGCTGCCAGGGTGTGCAATATTTTTCTTTAGGGATGGTATGTGCCCCTTTACATTTCAACCATAACAAGAGAGTGCTATGGACATACTGCATATAAGCAGTGTACCACATAACCATTATGGCAGCACAGTGCCCAGAATCGCAGCCTCAAAGCTCTAAATCCTGGCTCAGGAAGTTTTCTTGCTCCCATGTGGTTTATTTTTTGGTGCTCCAGTTTGCAAGGCAGAAGACAAGAATCCTTAAAGTGCTTCAGTGTAAATGTGCTGTGCAATTGATAAGCCCCCAGCTGGTAATGAATGCAGTATTGTAATAATTGTGGAAACTGAATGTGTGACTGAATGAATACTTACAAATGTGTACTAGTAAAACAGCCATCAAAAATGATGCACATTTCTTGAGTGTTTATTTGATGAAGTCACCTTTAGTAAGGGGCTAGTTTTGCTACAATAGTTTCTTCGTGCATCCGACTGACCCACAATAGTCTCGCACATCTAGATGTATAATGCATATGTCTGCAGACAGCAATGAGTGAATTTTGCTTAAAAATGGATGGGCTCAATTAGACAGCTCACTGAGTGCACATTTCTAAACCAATTCAACGCCTCACGATGTGGCACTCAAAGTCGGGATGGTGATTTTGAACTGCAAGGAACAATGGTGCTCTTGTTAATCTGTCCCGACAGAGAGTGAGATTCTAATTATAATGCACTGTCTGTAGTGGGAAATTCTCTATTACTCATATACATTGTGAGGTTTCTAAATTGTTTTGAGACCTCCCGCAACACCAACGGGATGACACACCGAAATGCCATTTCCACATCTGTGGAGGGCTGCTTGTCCGTCGCCGAGGCAAGTGCAGGTTTGCAGCACAGCAGCAAAGCACCGCAGAGGCAACTACGAGCCAATTGCGGTCGCGCTATAAGCGCCTGTCGTCGATGGGTGATGCAAGAAACATTATAAATGCAGGGGACAGTACAACTTGGCACAACCCTGCCTGTCTGCTGCGTCTGTGTATAGGAGAATGGTAGATCCCACTACAATAAATAACAAGCTGAATAAAGCTGGTTTTGTTAAAGTACTGAGATTTGTGTTTTGGGGTGTAGGACAGGGACTCACGCATTACAACATATGTACCATTTGTGTGGAGAGCACATTGCACATGTTAAAAATGAACAATTTGCTGCACGGCAAACACCTGTCTGTAAAATCAGATTATACATTGGCATTCATAGAACTCAATGGACCAATAATACAAGTGAATAATATGTTGCCCCAGGTGCTGTGTGTGTTTTCTGTTGCTCATTATTGATATAAGGTTGAAAGTATTTGCAGCTCTGTTTGTGAAAATTGGATTTACAAAATATGTATTTGAAGTAAATGGTGTGCTACATCCAAAAAAAGTGAATGAACTGCCATTAAGCAATGTACATTGCAGACACTTTCCTTGTTCAACTTACTGTCCGTAAAAACACTACCTGATGAGCAGCAATACTTATTTTTCAAAAACATTTTTCACTTTTTTCTCAAAACATTTTCATATATTACTTAGCGACCAATTAATTGAATAACATTTTGTGTAACATGTTGAAATAATTTCTGTCGCACAAATCCATTTATTACTATTTGGTTTGGCTCTGTGGAGTGTCGGGTCTTTTGATCATTTAATACTAGACTGAGCGCACTCAGATTTCATTCTCTGTGGACAGACAAGTGACACAATAACTCATTTGCTGCATTCATTACTTAAAACCACTCATTACAGCTTGTAAAATGTCAGTTTGATAAAGATCAATTTCCAGATGATGTTCAACTTAATTAGATGATAAATGTGCACCCCAGCCAGATTTCTAACCAGAATTCTAGAAGAAAACTCCATAGAATTTATATTGGCATCTAACTGTATACCAAAATTACAATCTAAGTCTTTTCCAATATGTTGGGTTGAGGTTATGGTAAATCTCTGTGATCAGGATGTTCAAAACAATGTCAGTCATTTTCCAACCCGCTATATCCTAACACAGGGTCCCGGGGGTCTGCTGGAGCCAATCCCAGCCAACACAGGGCACAAGGCGGGAACAAATCCCCGGGCAGGGCGCCAACCCACCGCAGGGCACACACACCAAGCACACACTAGGAACAATTTAGGATTGCCAATGCACCTAACCTGCATGTCTTTGGACTGTGGGAGGAAACAGGAGCACCCGGAGGAAACCTACGCAGACACGGGAAGAACATGCAAACTCCACACAGGGAGGACCCAGGAAGCGAACCCAGCCACCATGCCGCCCTCAAAACAATGTGATGCATTAATCTGAGTAACTAGTAAACAGTGTAGTATTTATTGAGACCAATCTCTTAAAGGAATACTAATTTCTTTCTCCAAGATAAAATCCATCCATTTTCCAACCCGCTGAATCCGAACACAGGGTCACGGAGGTCTGCTGGAGCCAATCCCAGCCAACACAGGGCACAAGGCAGGAACCAAACCCGGGCAGGGTGCCAGCCCACCGCAGGACACACACACACTCACCCACACACCAGGGCCAATTTAGAATCCACCTAACCTGCATGTCTTTGGACTGTGGGAGGAAACCGGAGCGCCCGGAGGAAACCCACGCAGACACGGGGAGAACATGCAAACTCCACGCAGGGAGGACCCGGGAACCGAACCCAGGTCCCCAGGTCTCCCAACTGCGAGGCAGCAGCGCTACCCACTGCGCCACCGTGCCGCCCCCAAGATAAAATGTACTTCCTAATTGAACTGGCAATTTTAAAGTGGAATTTGAACATTAAACCATCTCAGGTCCAAATTGCCAGACTAGGCTCAAACTGTGCCACTGTCAGTGCTGGCGTTGTCATTTGGCACCCTAGGACAAGTTTATTAGTGCACCAAATGACTGTTCGGTAGCTAACCCATGTGCCCGGGCCCTCCCCACCATGATCTGCGCCCTAGGCAAATGCCTAGTTCACCTTAATGGTGGTACTGGCCCTGGCCACTGTGTTTAATTTGCACTAAAGGTGCACTGCATGAGAGCTGATGGACATTACTCTAAATCACCTTCACCATCTTCAGCATAATTGCACATATTCTGAGCTAATTAGACAGCAGTCATGTAGGTAAAATTGGAGCAATTGGAGAAAACCTTCAAAGACACTGGGCAATGGAAACAATGGAACCATAACGCGTTCTTGCTGCTTGTCAGTCATTATTGCAACACATTATAGCATTTGTATTAATCTACTTATGGTCATTTCCCTTGAATTGCACAATATTCTAAATGACAATGAAGACTGATGATGCTGTTGCTTTTAGATCTATAAAATCCACTCTTGAAATTATTGTTAAAAAGAAAACAAAAACAGGTGGGAGTGGGTAGCAACTAATTGTAATCACAGAGACACATTTATGTCTCCATAATTTTCAGAGAATGCTGGCAGAATAAGAACAGCAAGTCCCAAACATTTTGTTCAAGGGGTATTGAGAGGTGTTTTGTGCAGTTTTTACATTTTGGTTCAAACCTCCCCTACAACAACACCAATATATGTATTCCAAAATGACGCAAGGTATGTCTCAATGAATTTTAACAGGCCCTGTTTCTTTTGAAGAGCCCCCCAGCCATGACTCCTTGAGAAGACAAGAGAATAATTCCTAGTCCACAGTGTTTGCTGCTGCTTCTCAGTTAACAAAATAAAAACTGGCATTTCAGCTTCTGGGCTTCACTTGGTAAAGAGGAATCAAAAGCACTGGTTTCCAAGTCAGACTATGCAGTAAGACCACCAGGAAGATATTGATGAGAAAAGCTCCAACACAGCTCATCATTTCTTGGCAATTTTTGCAAAAGATCCTCAAACTAAGATGCAAACATTTCCCAAGGTGTCTTTCTCATTTACACTGCTTGGTCACAAAAGCTTGGGGATTTAAGAAAAGAAAGAAAAAAGGAGCATATTTGGGACATCTCGATAATACATCAACAAAATCTTTCAAAGTGGTGCATTATAGCTGGGGGCCCAAAGAGGAAGCAGCTTGAGTCATTTTATCTGTTGGCAAAGGCAAGGAACCCAGAATTCATCTGAGTGAATCAAAACTATTGTCTAGCTGTGAACTGATGACCACAAAGCAGATGAAGGTCACCCCTGCACCTGAAAGAGATTGTGGGAAGCCATCCCAAATACACCCCAGACTGCATATGATATGGCCACTGAGCTAAGTGGGATGTTAGCTGGAAGGGAGGAATGGGGTCCAGGTATTGGAAATGAAATGAAAAGAAAGGAAGTGAAAGGGACAAGAAGATAAACTGATGAGGATTCCACACATCTTCAGACAAACCCATTAAAAGATAATAGGTGTTTGTTTTTGTGCCCCATGATTTGAGTCAAAAAATCTGTTTTTTTCCCATGACAATAGTAGCAACTCATGTTAAAGTAAGTCAGAAATTACTTGTGGCTTTAGTTGATTGGATAAGGTGATAAAGTTCTGCATATTTAAAGTCAAATTATGTGATATATTAGATAAGGTAATGGTAGTAGAAAAGGTGATGAATTGTTAGATTGATTGCTCATAGCATAGCATTTGTGCATATTTTTGTGCAAATAAAGAAATGCATTCTCATCTGGACTCCATGATTACCTTCTTTGAAGATGGAAGAAAGTTTTTATTTCCACGACAATAGTAGCAACTCAGGATAAAGGGATGTTCCCTTTGCTAATTCATTACTGAGAATATCATTTCATTAACTTTTCTTTTTGTTTGTTTGGTTAATTAATTTGCAAAGCAGGTGCTTATCTTTTGTAAAATTGCATGTGAGTGATGCAAGGGTCTCTCTAGTCCAGTGATTCTCAGACTCAGCCCCAGGGATCCCCCATGGCTGGAGGTTCTTAATCCAACCAATTTTATTCCCAACAGTTTCACAAGCAGCAAGTCATTTTACTTCTAAATGTTTTAATTTAAGTAGTTGGTCTTTTTTCCTTGTCTCTTTTTCTGCATTCAGAAAAACACAGCAGTGTAATTTTTACATTTATTATTTCAAAATATTTACAATATCTCTCATTTGTTGTATTCCTATTAATTTGCCTTTTTAGCTTTGTTCGCATGTAACACAAGAAGCACCTACTGTGATAGCCATGTCTGTCTGTCTGCCCACATATTTAAGAGGAGATGTCAGGTCAGCCCAGTGGAGTCCGTTGTCTTCAGAGGCTTAAACCTCTGATCTATTGCACCCAGCCCCTAATCTTTTTAGCCATTATATATGGTCGAGCCCTGGATCAAGTTTATTTTATATATGTGTTAAAATGTGTGTGAACCCTCAAGGGGGCTTTCCTCTGGAGACCTCTAACAGTGACAGTGTGTCCCATAATTAACTAGCATGCCTTCAGGTTATATTAAGATAATAAATGGATTAATTATAACGCACAAATTATGCCATTTTCTCAGTTGTATGTGAACGCTTAGTTCCGGTGACTTTTCTCCAGTCATGGAGTGTGATGTCACAGACTCTTCTATAACATGTTGTATTTTTCTCTGTAATTGAGCTCATTTCAATTCTCATACAATGCATATGGTATGCTAGAAAGGAAATTTTGCAGACCTGTTGTTGCAGACGCCAGGAAATAAGAACATTGGCGTTAGAGCACCAAAAAGAAAAATAATAAAGTTTAAGACAATAGAAAAAGGAAACTGTTGTGTTTTGAATTACCTAACATCCTACCCTTTTACTTCTGTTTACAGCATTTAAATATGATCCAGCAATTCAAAACTATGATGTGGTGTATAAATTGACTTATTAACTATAGGTGAGCATTTGAAGGCTGCTCTTTTGAAATCTTGGCTGAATCACTGTCTAAGCATATCTATTAATATAATATACAGAACAGCATACCGCACTTTTCAGAAGTGTGCTTTTACTTTAAACATCGTACTTTTCTGTCATTATCTTATGTAAAACACTGATCATTAGTCAAAGATTTATTTTAAACAGATTTGTTATTTTTAATGCAGTGCTTATGCAATTCCATTAAAAAAAGAACCCAATGCAGGTTTTTGTGTATAGTAAAAATGAAGCAGACTGTCGACGGTCACGACAGAGTACAGCCAGTGAACTGTTTTTTACATCTTAGAATAGCTCGACTCTTTCAGGACTGTAACATCTACTGCAGCTCCTAAGCAGAACTTAACATCATGTACCTGGTAAGAAATAAGCTGGCAAGCCAGCAAGTACCCTTTATTTTATCACAAAGGGAATCTCAGAAATTAAAAAGAAAAGGTTTAAAAATTAAATAACCCTTTGCTTAAATATGTTGCAGGTTAATGTAATAAATGACATCAGAGCACCCTTGTTATTTGATTCTTGCATTTTTTGATCGTACTGCAGACAGTAAAATTGCATGTATTACTTAAGCTGACAGGTAAAACATGAATGTTATGCAGTTTGACAACTATAAACAAAACTGCGTTTTTACAGTTGCAAAACTGTGTCCATGTGAAGATTTTTGGTGAGTAATACAAAATTAATACAATGTAACAAAACTAAAGGTTAGTTGCTGAAAAGCTAAATCTAAAAAAAACTAAAAAAACATGAAAAACTAAATAAAAACTAAAATTAGAAAATGGCAAAAAACTAAAATTAAATAAAAAATAAAATAAAAAATAACAAAAAATTAAAAAAATATTTTAAAAGAAGAAAAAGACTTTTATGTAGTGCCTTTTCATAGGGAACACCATTCAAACATACTTTAGGGACACCTTCCTTGTGTGCTTAACAGTTGGACGACAGGAAATTTAATCAAATCACCAACTTCATTTTGGCTTGAAGCCCAAAGCTCTGGGCACTAAGCCACACTGTCTGCCTTTAGCTTTGTAGCTGGTGGGCTACCAATAATGAAGACCTAAAAAGCTTGGTAAAGAGCCATAAAAGTGGTGTTTAGCAAAAGTGTCCCACTGTATCATTAATTATGACTATAATTGTAGGCAGTCCGATTACAAAACAAAAAAGACAATTATAAACTACAAACATACTCTGAGACCAAGGCCTAACTTGCTCCTGCCAATTCTGTTTTTCTGTAATACTGTTATACTGATAGCACTGCACATAGGATGTTGCTGCTTAGCTCTGTCCTTCTCCCACAATCCCATCCTCCAACAGCATCAAGACAAAAATGCCTCCACAGTTTCTTCCAGGGTTGTGCTGACAGCTGCCTTCCTGCCCCACAATATGTGCGTAATTAGGCGCTATCAAAGGAATTGACACTAATGCTATAACACAGAGAACTAGAGTTGGGCAGATGATCACACACTGAAGACGACTGATAGTATAGAATTTTTAGTTAATATATAATAATCTTTTACAATTTATTACAAGTATACATATATCAGGGGTGGACAAAGTCATTCCTGGAGGGCTGCAGTGGCTGCAGGTTTTTGTTCCAACCTAATTGTTTAGTAAGAAGCACTTATTGCTCTAGAAACACGTCTGCTTCATTTTAGTTATCTCCCTCATTAAGATTTTGAATCCTTATTGCTTATTTAAGTCTTAAACAGCTGCATTCTCGGTTTTTAATTGCTCCTTATTAGCAATAAGATGCAAATGATAAAAGAAACCAGCAGTTTTTGAAACCAGTCCATTTTGCTTGTTACCCTTTACACCTTTGTGTATTTATCATGCACTATTTGGTTTAATTAAATACTTGGAAGGAAAGTGAAGAGAAAAAAGTGAAGGATTGAGAATTACCCATCTGTTTTACACTTCAAAGTATTTGGATGATATCCTTAGAATGAAAAAAAAAATCTAGGATATGAGAATGACTTGACATAGTAGAGTTAAAGCACTAACAAGCCATGAAATGTAATTATTGGCAAGGATTGTTTTCTAATTAAGCAACTGGGTTGGAACAAAAACCCGCAGCCACTGCGGCCCTCCAGGAATGACTTTGCCCACCCCTGACATATATAATAGAATTAACTATTTAACACAAGCAAAAGGACTGAGTGTAACTAAATGGATCATAAAGCTGAAAGCGCAAACGGTCTCTGTACCATCTTAAAGAAGATTCCAGCATATTTTTCTAAAGTTAGAATGAGGTAAATGAGTACCAAACACCCCTCCAGAAAACAGGGATGGGAAAGCCCAAACACTCCTGCTATGAAGCGGTGCTAAGAAAGCATCGTTCAGAACAAATGGAGAATCAACATAAGTCAGAAATTACTTGTGACTTTAGTTGATTGGATAAGGTGATAAAGTTCTGCATATTAAAAATCAGATGATGTGATATATTAAATAAGGTAATGGTAGTAGAAAAGTTGATGAATTGTTTAATTGATTGCTCATACCATAGCATTTGTGCATATATTTGTGCAAATAAAGAAATGCATTCTCATCTGGACTCCATGATTACCTTCTTTGAAGATGGAAGAAAGTTTTTTTTTTACCATGACAATAGTAGCAACTCAGGATAAAGGGATGTTCTCTTTGCTATTTCATTACTGAAAATATTATCTCATTAACTTTTCTTTTTGTTCGTTTGGTTAATTAATTTGCAAAGCAGATGCCTATCTTTTGTAAAACTGTATGTGAGTGATGCAAGGGTCTCTCTAGTCCAGTGGTCCTCAAACTCAGCCCCAGGGATCCCCCATGGCTGGAGGTTCTTAATCCAACCAGTTTTATTCCCACCAGTTTCACAAGTAGCAAGTCATTTTACTTCTAAATGTTTTAATTTAAGCAGTTGGTCATTTTTAGTGCATTCAGAAAAACACAGCTGTTTAATTTTTACATTTATTATTTCAAAATATTTACATTTTTGCTACACATTTAAATATCTATCATTTGTTGCATTCCTATTAATTTGCCTTTTTAGCTGTGTTCGCACATAATGCAAGACGCACCTACTGTTATAGCCATGTCTGTTTGTCCATATTGACCAGTTTTGCTATCATTTAGCACACTTACTCTTCAAAGAAATTTGTAGAGACAGTTCAGTTTCTGATATCGTGAACAAATCATGCTGTAGAAAGTTTTGAAGATCTCCAAATCCCCCATTGAAAAGCATTGGCAAATCTGTAAATTTGTCTATCTTTAAACAAAGAAATGTTTGGTTTTCAACAACAATGAGTTAGTTTATTGATTCAATTTTTCCTTGACTGCAGTTACACTAACTCATATATTTTATAAATTTACTGCAAATAGCAAGGATAGGGCATGATTACAATTTGCAACCAGCCCTGGATGGGACACTCTAACTGAGCTAAATTAGAGCTATCATTACCCCTAACATGCAAATTGGAAGAAAAACAAAATACCTACACTACAGCCCATTTAGACCCGGCACTGTGTGCAGACGCCACATACACAGTCACTGGGCTTTCACACTGTGAATTCTGGAGGCTGTGACCTCCAGGGGGCACCACCAAGCCCCAAACTCCACATACAATCACACCAAGACAGTTCTGGGTGCAAATAAGTTGTTTTTTTTTTTTTTACAATCACACAAAGTACCTTACATAGTACCTTCTTTTGCCATTTTTCAAAGTCCACACCACAATCACCAATGAACACAATGTCTCCTTCTGCTTCTCCAGTTGAGTGTTGCCCTCTGCCTCCTGACTCTGACTCAAACCTTGAAGTAAGACAACTTCCTTTTATTGTATGTTAGACCCAGGAGTACTTCCGAAGTCATGGCCTTGCATAATCAAAGCACTTCTGGTTGATATGGAAGCCTCCCAAACCAGGGAGGTGTATTCCCAACAGCACTACCTGGTGGTAAAAAAAAAATACAAGACCCAGTCAACCCTGAAAGAAGACACCTATCCCCTCTTATACTGGGGGATGGAAATTATTCTTTTAAAATTTTTGTACCTCCTTTCACATTTTCCTTCTGTTGTGCCCTCTTGGCCGGGCAAGGATTCATCCTCCATCCTAGTTGGAACATCAGTCCATCCAACATGGCACTTACAAGGTGAAAGATAACACAATCTATGCCCTTTTCTATTAATCTTTACTATAAATGTGCATCGGCACATGACACTGTGTCATAATGGGTTATATTTCTGCTTTAGAGCACTTGGTCTCTGGTTTAATTTCTAGCTTGCTTGACTTCATTGTAAAGTGCACATACTCTCCTTGTGATTCAACTGCACTTCCAGACACTTAGTAAGTACGATAGATAGATAGATAGATAGATAGATAGATAGATAGATAGACAGACAGACAGACAGACAGACAGACAGACAGACAGACAGACAGACAGACAGACAGACAGATAGATAGATAGATAGATAGATAGATAGATAGATAGATAGATAGATAGATAGATAGATAGATAGATAGATAGATAGATAGATAGATAGATCCCAAAGGAAATTGAAGGTAATAGTGACCACTGATTGCAGCCTCATGCAATACATGTGTTTGATGGATATTTATATCTGGTAAATGGGCTTGGGGTGGGCAGTTATATGAAAGTCCAAGCCCCAAGGAGGAAGGTTAGATTGATTTGATGTTTCTTTGTCAGTATTACAATGCCATTTACTGATTACTGCGTAAAAGATTTTTTTTGCTTAAATAAAAAAGTGTTAAGAAGAAATAATTCATATAAGAATAGAAAACATTCCAAGGAAAAGAATACATTCATAAGGGTTATTTCAAGACAAACATGTTCCTCCAGCCATAATATGTTTATACCAGTTGTTAGATTTCATGAATTAATTTATTTTTGGCACACTAATTAACCTCAAAAACGTAACTTGATCAGACATCTGTAGCAATTTGTGGAGGCACCCTACAGTCGCCTAGAATGATGAAATACACCAGCAAGAGTTCTTCATGTTGCCAGGACAACCTCTCTCTCTCTCTCTCTCTCTCTCTCTCTCTCTCTCTCTCTCTCTCTCTCTCACACACACGCACGCGCACACACACAGACACAATGCAGCTCTGCTGCCGCTCTGTTACTCAGGACTCTTCACTTTCCGAGCCTTGCGTCATACAGGCTAAACAGGCACCCGTTGCCATGGGGACCATCACACGCTGCTCCTTGAGCTAAGCTGAAATAGTTGGCAGGTTGGATTGCAAAAGCTATAAGACCCAGACCTGTGCCTACCTGCATCCCAAACTGCTGTGCCATGGAGCTTTGAAGAGTACACTTCAAAGTGCAATTGCTGCTCTTTCTGAAGTGGTGAACAGTAAACTGCAATTCTAATGTACAAAATAATAAAAATAGAAATGCTTACGGTATATGTGGCTAAAACATTTAAAACACTGTAGAAGAGAGCTTATCATTACAGCCAAAGATGATGGGATTTGAAAGAAAACCTCTACATGGATTGAACATTCATTTGTATAAGACTTTAATTTATAGTATATTAATCCAGTTGTTTAATTTGAAAGATACCATTAACATTCCAGAATAGCAGTTTTAACTTAAATTAAATAAATAAAATATCAGAGAAGTACAGACAGTCCAAGTTATCTTAGCTCTCTGATGCCGTAATCACTGAAACAATACCTTCACTGAAATAATGCAATGAGATTACCAAGGTATAATACAGGATGGATAATGGATGGATGGATGGATGGAAAATGAAACAGGAACATGAGATATCACAGGAGAAGAAACAATTGACTAGATATGAGCTAACAAAAAAGAGCACACAATCACAAGAGAGGTAGCCACCAGTGGACCTTAACATTTGTAAATGTAAAGAGTATTTCAGAAGAGAATTCTCCAGAACTATCTTCCCAAGTAAGCCTTACCAGAGACTAGTAATGTACAGCTTACATTAGGCAGGACCAAGCAGTCCACAGGAGATCTGAATCACTGCCCTTTTAAAATTCAGGGGCCAATGGTCAGTGTTACTAAATGCCAATGACCCCAGAAATGTTTGACTGACTGTCCAGAGATAGAGCTATAGAGTCACACTCAGCCAAGTTACGTATATAGACAAAAGAAACAGAGAGAGAGATAGAAAAAGACAAAAAAGATGAAAAGGAAATCTTTACACCTATGAGAGGTGAGCAAAATGGAGGAGACACCCTATCCAGTCACCTGCAGTTTCATTGTTTTATCAGTGTGGTGTTATGCTTTCAGCCTTCTTTACTCTTCTAGTAAAACACCTTTTTATACTAATTTGGCAATCCATCTATCCATCCATCCATCCATCACCTGAATCCACGTATCCATTTTATCACCGTGTAGTAATCTGACAGTCATCTTGGATTTTTTATTTCATGTGGTAATGACAACAGAATGATCTGCCTGACCAGCCCTGAGCCTTACTAGCATAGGTTAACATTTTTTTGAAAAGCTGCATTATCTTGCACTACAGGGCCGGGCAGTTCAGCAACTGGCGTTAAATCCTAGCCTTGTATAAAGTTCATTTGTTCCCTGGTTTCTTCTTTTCTTGTTCCCCTCAGAGTCTTCCCAATGACACGCCTATGAGGTTACTTGGGGTCTCTAAACTTGGGGGGTACAAGTGCATGGCTTGTTATGGACTGATGACTTACTTGTCCAGAGTCGATTCCTGTGTTGTGTCTGATGATGTTGCTCACATGAGGTCCATCTCCTTCAAAGCCTTATAATGGAATAAGCAGGTTTGAGAATGGCTGGATGAATACAGTAGTAATGGTCCATGTACCAAGCAGGCGTGAAGCCTGTCAAAATGAATAGTGAAATATAAGTAACAGATTAAAACGATTTGCAAAGTAGAAAAAAAAACTAGGGGTGACTCGACAAAGTGGAGAAAGAGCAATTGAAAGCAGAACAAATGAACGAGAGTATATGACCAAAATATTTAGTGCCACATTCAATTACAGCTCCAAATAAATCTCATGAACATAAATGTGATAATGTAAGTGGAGATATTAAGTAGCCAGTGCTTGATCAATGACAGTATTGCTTTAGTTAGACTGAAGTCAATAAATAATGAATTATTGCTTCTCCTGCTAATTAATCCTAACATTACACAGCTCCTTCATGATCGGTAAAAGGACTGTCACATTATTTATTTATGCTTATGAAGAAAAAAATTCTGAAAAGCAAATAGCAGAAAAAGACAAATGAAGAGTGTATGGCAGGTGTTGGGTGATCGTGACAATATCTCTTTGCACATTGCCTCTTCTGAACATTCAGGTCTGTTTTTCCTCATTGTATTCCGTTCTTTATCGGGACTCATCAGCAATTGGCTGCTTTGTTGCCAAGGTAAAGCTGGATGGGGAGCCATTAGGAAGTGATTGATAACTTTGAGCTCTGTGAGAGGGGACAGCTAACATTCATTTTCAACTCAAAATAAAAGCAGCCTCCCAGTGCATATTAAAATATATCACAAAATGCGCATTTAAAACACATTACTTCAGCTCTGATACTGGATATTATACTGTATATGTACATTTCTGAATTACCTCAAAAATGCATTTTACCATGTTTATAGTGTGAAAAGTGTTTTATATACTGTATGTGGCGCTTCTGTAAACGTGTAGGGCTCAGGGAGTCAAAACAGAACAACACTTCATAAATGAATTGAACAATAGAGGGGCCATCTTTAGAAATGTCATAAATATATTCCCTCAGGCATCAATAAAGGGAAAAATGTAATGTTCGCTTTTCTTTATAGATCTCTGTATACATTCTGAAAAGGTCAATTTATAAAAGAGTGAGACACATTGAAAAACAGAGGAGCGTTAGGAACACACTGGGCATCTTTGGTGTTTCTCGAGTGTTATGAATTTTCATTTGCGTTCCTTTGTTCAACCTTATTTCAGTGACAACACTGTGTCACCATTTTGTGTATTTGGTTTTCATATATGCTACCATTTTGGGGGTCTGGTTGCTGTGGTGCAGTGCAGTTGCTAGGCAAGTGATACATGTGCCATATGACTGACCCGTGACATCATGGCAGCTGTAATATATAAAGCTACCACTTGTGCGAAGCAAGTACTTAAACTTTAAGAACCCCTAAAAGTGGTGAGTGACATGTGTAACTTATTAAAGCTTATTATGAAGACAATCCTGATTTTGTATTATTTTGACTTACGTGTCTAGTTAGTGATTTGGTGTAGGTAACAAACAGGTTAGGAAAATGAACAACGACATTTATTTATATAGCACATTTTCATACAAATGATGTAACTCAAAGTGCTTTACGGCATGAAGCAAGAGAAAAGAGAAAAGTATATTAAAAAATAAAATTAGGCAATATTAATTAACATAGAATAAAAATAAGGTCTGATGGCCAGGGAGGATGAATGAATATAATAAACTACCAAATAACATAGTTCAGCTACAACTCTGACTATCCCTCTAGTTAAGTGTCCTCATGTCTCAGGCGTTCTCATATTGATCCTGTCTGACTGAAATTACCCCTCTGTCCAAATCGAACATTACCAGTGAGTCAATGTAACTGTGTGTAATAATCACATAGAAGTGCACCTCAGTACATATGGACAGCACTGGCTGGGCTAAGGGTTTTATATACTGCCTAATAGTAAATGTGAATCAGCACAAATAGTTATTATTTCTGTGAACAGCATCTCAAAAATGGTCAATAAATAATTCTGCATGTAACATATAATTTCAAGAAATTGTTTTTTGCAGAAGGTGTTCAAAGCAAGATGTGCTGCCAAAGTAAAAGGAGACAGCATGGTACTGAAAAGAATGGGAACTCATGAACAAAAAAAGAGACAGCGAAACAGCAAAAAAAAAAGACAGGTAGAGTCGAAGTTCCTGCACTGCTGATAGAATTTAATACCATAAGTCTGCATGGTGCAGATTGAAGCCATATGTTTAGTGTCACAAGGGTTCAAAAGAAGGTAATTCCCGGTTAGACCAGGGGGTGGCAGAGTGCACTAATCCTTTCTCTTGTCTCCCCACAGACCAAATATGAGAAATTCCACCTGACTCCCATGACGTCACTTCCGTTTCTTCTCCTGATTGACATCATTTCCCCCCTCTGACTTTAAAACCACCTTGCCTGTACTATTACTTCAGTTCTGTTTTGGACTCTTGTCTGTAAAGACCGTTTCCTCAAACTTCTGCATTTACAGCCAACTTTCAAGTACATATATACGGGAGGCTGCCCCAAACCTTTTTTGTTGTGTCAGGGCTTGATTATTAACCACAGTAGTTAATGCTTTCCTGTCCATTTAAGAAAAATAAAACTAAGAACTGCAGCCACCCTCTTTAAAAGTGAAAGAAGATGCAAGAGACATTTAACAAAATCTGAACACGAATAAGCGGAAAGTCAAGTTGTTGAAAACTTGTTATTACCATTTTGAACCTTAAGTAGAGTAAGGCACAAAAACAAATGTAATATTTGCTTAACACTGATTTCATGACAATGTGCAAGCAGTCATTTCGTTTGGGAAACTTTGTGACTGAACTTCATTGTATACCAGCTGTGGACAGACAGCGAGGAATGTGTGCAGCTCAAATCATGACAAGCAAAAATAATTCTGCAGTAAGTAACATGAAGCTGGACCAAGACAGTAGGAGCCTCTGCGGTTGCTGCTCTAGTTGCTCATCAAACAGCAAAGACTGGTTAAATTGCAGAAAAGAGAACTGGTGGACTGAAGGAGTCAAAGATGCACATAATGAAGGCAGTAAGGGTGAGTTTTTCCAGCCCAGAAGGCAGAATCAAAGTTTACATGTTTACTAAATTGAAAAGGAAGTTAATGTTATGACTTATTACAAGGTAGTGAGAAGTCAAGCAAAAGGACACCTTTTAGTGGATAACTAAAAAGATTAGTGGCATCTGTTAGTTCACCGTATGTAGTACCATTTACATATTTAACAAAACTGGTCATTATACATTTATCTGAGTCACTGATGCAAGTTAAACATAGTGGAAGCCCCCATGGCATCACACTTGGAACATGAACTCATTTAGATCCGTTTTCCAAGATTAAAGTCATTTTGTCAAAGTCTGCCTCCAGAATCACTGCTACGTGCAGTCTGATGAGTGGGTTTAGTGAAGAATCCCATTGAATTGTGTTTAAAAATCAAAGTGGATGATGTCATATACTCTTATAACAAAAGTATTTTGTTGCTTCCTCTTAAAATTGCCTGCAATACAAATTAAGCTGCCTACTTTGCAATCATCTGAGTTGGCACAATTCACTTTTTTATGTCTTTAAAATTAATTCAACACAATGCAGCAGGAATCATAACTAGGGTGTTTCATAAAGTATGCAGCTTTTGAATTGCATGGGATTTTTTTGTTTATTGTGAAAACTCATTACAAAAATTCGGAGTGCTATGCAGAGACTATTCGTAAACTTTGCGCGATCTTTGGACGTGACAATGCCCCTACCGCAACAACAGTTTCGAGGTTGGTACAGAAATTCGAAGAATCTGGGTCCGTTGCCACTAGAAAATCACTCAGTCGAAACCGTACTGATCGAACGTAACAAAACATTGCGGTAGTGCAAGAAAGTGTGAATGTGAGCCCCGTGAAGTCACTTCACCGTCATTCACAACAGCTGGGTATGTCACCATCTTCGGTGTATCGAATACTGAAAAAAGATCTTCATATGCACCCCCTACAAGATTCAGTTGACACAAGAGCGGAAACCAGCAGATCATGCAAAACGGCAAAGATTCGCCAATTGGATTTTGGAACAAGAGGACGACAATTTTTCAAAAAGAATAATCTTCAGTGACAAGGCACATTTTCATCTCTCAGGGTATGGCAACAAACAAAATTGCCACATTTGGGGTGACAAAAACCCTAGAGTGATCCAAGAGCACGAAATGCATCCCCTATGAGCCACGGTTTGGTGTGGTTTTCGGGCAGGAGGCGTGATTGGCCCCTTCTTTTTTGAAGATGATGATGGAAATTCAGTTACTGCAAATGGCAACCGTTATCGGGACATGATCACTAACTTTTTGTGGCCTGCTCTAGAAGAAATGGAGGATGACGTAATTGATGAAATGTGGTTTCAGCAGGACGGGGCTACCTGCCATACATCCAGGGAGACAATCACCTTGCTTCGTGAAAAATTCCCTGAGCATCTGATCTCGCTTCACGGCAGCGACCAAGAATGGCCTCCGAGGTAATGTGACCTCACACCTTGTGACTTCTTTTTATGGGGACATGTGAAGTCACAAGTTTACGTGAACAAACCACAAACAATTGCTGAACTGAAGAGGGAAATTCAACAGGTAATCGGCGAAATCGACAGGGATGTCTGCGAAAGAGTTATCGTTAATTTCAACGATCGGATGACTGCCTACAGAGAAAGTGGAGGTGGACATATGCTTGATATCATTTTTCATTATTAAATCGAAGTATATGTTGAATAAAATTAAATAAAAATTTAGAATTTTGCTTCGATTTTGGCTGATTTATTGCATTTTTAAAAACTGTGTACTTTATGAAACACTCTCTAGAACCATTGGCAACTGCATTGGTTTCCAGTTATGTTTATAGTTCATTTTAAAATCCTTTTTTTGAATGGCTTTGTTCACTTAACCTTGCTAAGCTTATTTACAGTTGTAGACCAGAGCTACACCGTGATCACAAGATGTTAGTCTTTTTAAAATGTCTACTGTACATTAAACTCCTGTATGGAGAGTATTTAGCAGCAGGGTCCTCAAATTCTAGAATAATCTACTTGTCAAGGTTAAAGCGATCTTATTCTTTAAAAGCTGGGGTTTTGCCGGTTCATATTGCTTTTTGATGAGGTGTAATTAAAAGAGGTCAAAAATCAGAAGAATGTGCAAAACAAAAAACAAAAAAAAAACCAAATCTGACAGGCAAGCACAAAGCAAGCCTGGAGTAACAAAATCTGGAAACTGTGAACAACAAAAACGAGAAGATGGTGCATCACAAATATTTTTAGTAATAAAATTCATTGCATTTGTCACTCCAACAGATGGTGCATCACAAGCATTAACACTGTTTTATGAAACCCATCCCAAATGGCATATGACAGAAATATGTGCATCACAAACATTAACGGTGACGTCTACGTTGATTACTTACATTTCAACCAATCTTAGATGAGTAGTGCAGCTAATAACTTGACACTTAGGAAATAACAAGGGGGCTTCGCCCCCTGCTCGCTTCGTTCTCCTACCCCCGGCATTTTGAACCCGTGCCCGCTGGGCAGCCGTAGTTTCAGACGCGCGTTGTAGGAGCTCGCGTTGTTTTGAATCCGTGCTTGCCCTGCTTCTGCGGTTTGAGACGCGCGTTGTAGGCGTATATCCATCAGTCGAGCTCGTTCGGTTTGAACCCGTGCCTGCTTTGCCTCCGCAGTTTCAGACGGTGGGTCGTGTTCGGCGTTTTGTACGATCCCAAGCAGCACATTATTCCTAACTTCACTCCGCTGTAGTGCCACGCACAATATGGCAGTGACGCCTGCACCTTCACTACGCAGTAGTGCCACTCACAATATGGCGGCAATGCCTGCGCCTTCTGTATTATGTCGGGTTTCACCATGCTGTGTAGGCGCCTTTGCCTTTCGTACTTTCCCGCGCCTTCCGACGCGCGATGTTGGTGCCTGCACCTTCCGGGTCTGCCTCCGCTGTGTGGTGTGGACGTTTAACTGTTGTTTTTTCTGCTTTTATATTCTGTATCTCGCTGTGCATGTGTTTTGTGCCTAGGTTTTTTTGAAGCTGTTGCATTCCAGTTTTCATCATCTGTAACCTGCTCTCCATGTGTTTGGCCCTGTTCTTTAACCTCTTTATGACGTTTTACTTTGTTTCCTACTCTGTCTTTTATTTCTGACCTCGCTTTATCCTGCTTGCGGCATGTCAGATGGTTCGTAGTCTCTCCCGTTTCGCTCTGGGGCGGGGGGGCTTTGTGTGTCTCCTGCGTCCACGGGCAGGTCCCTGCGTCCATATCCGGTTTACCATTCTCGGTTAGTAATATGGATTCTGACTTGGCTTCATCTGTTATGCAGCATCAGAGAGTGCAGATAAAACTCTCCAACTTAATAAAAGACTTTGGTAGTGCTTCTAGGTGCAGTTAAAAAAAAAGGATTATAGAATTAAGCATGTAATTTTCTACTATGATTTCAATTGACATATTGAATTCTGGTTGCTAGCTTTTGTGACACTTTTGGATTCAACTCCAGTGTGTTTATGGACTATAATTCTCGTCATGGTCAATCTCCTTATCATTAAATTATTTCTCTTCTCTGGAGGCTCCTGTCAGCAATAATTACAACAATAATTATAACAAATTATTTTAAATTAGCAAGTCAGGAACAATTTTATTACTCACAATTGCAAGTTGTGACCTCCCACCTCACTTCCATCCATTCATGTTCCTAACCCACTTATCCAGGACAGGGACAAGGGCATGGGACAGGTGAAGTCTATCCCAGAAATCATTGGGCACAAGGAGGGAACAACACTCAGACAGGGCATCAATCCATCACAGGGTGAGCACACACACACACATACGCGTGTGTGTGCGGGCCAATTTTGCAACCCCACTTCACCTAACTTGCTTGTGTTTAGACTGCGGGAGAAAATCAGAGCCCCTAAAAGAAATCCCCATGGACACATCAAGAACATGAAAACTTCTAACCAGAAACACCAATAATGCAAAACCCAGTCTCCTTACTATGATGCAGCACCACTTCAATGATACTATACAACATAACCAGCATTTGCATATAGACGATTTTACAGAGAAATACCCTGATAACTTCCGTGTTTGTTCATAAAATGCAAATGAGCTGGAGAAGGCTGAAAATGCATTTTAAGAGATCTCAAAAACTGTGATGGAATGTTGCAGCGTCCAGGTGTTGTTCCTGTGTTCCTGCCTTGGACCTGAAGATTGCTGGGATAGTTCCTCGCTGCCCCACCATTGGATAAGAGGGTTAGGAATGTAAGCAGATGGATGAACAAACATTTAAAAAACATTTCCAAATATCTTAAAATATTTCCCCTGTCCATTTTCAGCTATCTACAATGATATTTGAATCTTAAAATAGACATGATCCCCCATTGAAAAAAAGGTAATTTTACAAAAAGTTATTTTGAGATACTATTTCAAAATGCCTACAGACATATTTTAAAATATCTCAGAATGAACTTGTGATATCTCAAAGTATGCAAGAACTTCAAGGTTTACTTCAAGATATCTTGAAATGCATTTGAGATGCACTGTATGTTCAGGTATCTGTTGTTAATTTTGGAAGATCACAAATGCATTTCCAGGTATTCTAAAGTGCATTTTGAGATAAAAACTAAATGATAATTCAGCTTGCCATAGTACTGGGTACTCTTGATTGGTTATCCTGAATTTTGGTAATGATCTTGGCCTGCCTTCTAACAATTTCTTCCAGTTAGCCCATTAATTTGCCTTGTCTTCTCCCAATCTGTCCAGCTTGTTTGTTTGTGGGCAGAATACCTCGTATTAAAGTGTTATTTATTTTTATAAAAGTTATGCAATAATAGCAAATCAGAATGAAAGCAAGCGTTCATATTTTTAAATACTACAGTCATTCAAACGAAAGATGCAACTTTTTGAATTTTATTAATGATTCATCTTTAAAAGGATCTCACTTTCAACCATTGAATGAATGTACATTTAGAATTTAATTTCAAGGAAGACACAGTGTAGTGCTTCTACACCAAAATGTGTCAAGCAATCCCAAACTCTCTGTTTAAGAAGACACTGCCTCTCAGTTCACAGTTATGGAGTCTGCAAGCTAAGCTGTTCTTCTCACCATGGCTTTTGTGTTGCTCCCTCCTCCTCCTCCTCCTCCTCCTCCTCCTCCTCCTCCTCCTTCTCCTCCCCTGCTGCAGAGACACATTTCTTTATTTACCCTGACAGGTGCAGCCCTGCGCATGTGTGAAATGGAGGGCATCTGATGAAAGAGCACTGAAAGAAAGCCGTGTAGGTCCTCTGGGACAGCAGGGAGCATATCAATGAAGTAGAGAAACCAGGAGGCTGATTAAAAGATGAAGCTGATACTACATCTCCAAAATTCATTTCTTTCTCAAGCCTAATGCACTGCACTGGGGTGGGGGTGGAATTCTCTTTAAATATCATTTACTTCTTATTTTGGAAGACGATAATGTGCAAGTGAGCAAGAGCTGGAACAGATCAATCTATATGAAGAAATTGCCTCTTTGGGAAAATATGCAAACACTTGGAGAACTGCATTGAGGGCTCTTTTGACAGAGTTTGGCACACATTCTGAAGATACAGATTCTGAAAGGGCCTCATTCTTTTTCTTCTTACTGTGGGGGTCCATCTAAATTGTCTATTGTTTTATCCTCAAAAACTAGCACAATGTCTTTCATTATAAATTTTACATTTTACTGAAATGTATTTTTAAAGGATAGGGAATCCTTTAATTACCCAAAACCCAGTTCAGCTACGTTTTTCTTGGATCAAGGGAATTAAAAAAATAATAACTAGTCTGTCAGATATAAGCATATCTCAGTATGCTTTCTAAATAATAGAAAATTAATATATTTGCGGGGATGTCCAAAACTCACTATCAGATGACAAGCAGATCATTCTCAGTTATAATGAAATGTGCAACAAATTGTAATGTGAAACAGCGAGCAGGCAAGATGATAACAGAAGATGACACCATCTCACTAAAGTGTGACAATTTTTAGATTTTCTGATCTGGCGAAAAAACCAAACCTACAGTGTGATAAAATTAACGATGGCAAATCAAAGAATAATAAACGTGTTACAGGATTGGCAATATAAATTGCAAATAGCAACTAAAACAAAAATTTCTGTTTGCATAAAAACTGTTTTAGAGATCGTAATATATTGGGATGATAAAAGGAATTTGCATGTTCTCCCTGTGTCAGCGTGGGTTTCCTCCGTGTACTCCAGTTTCCTCCCACGGTCCAAAGACATGCAGGTTAGGTGCATTGGTGATTCTAAATTGTCCCTAGTGTGGGTGTGTGTGTGTGTGTGTGTGTGTGTGCCCTGCGGTGGGCTGGCGCCCTACCCGGGTTTGTTTCCTGCCTTGCACCCTGTGTTGGCTGGGATTGGCTCCAGCAGACCCCCATGACCCTGTAGTTAGGATATACCAGGTTGGATAATGGATGGATGGACGGGATGATAAAATGCTGGTCAAGGTGAGAGAAGTCATTAAAATGTCCTCAAGAGGTAATCACAGATACAGTCCACGTACAGTTTACATTTGAACAAGTAGCAAAAACCTGTACATCAAGGCATCTGATCCCTGTGAACGTTCAGCTGACAGACACATTCTGATCTTTGCATTTTGAAAAGAAATGTTGACTTTTTTTAAGTTGGTGAGAGTACATGTTATGGTGCAGCAAGGCTCAAGTTTACCTTTTGTTTGCTTGATCTTTTTGATATTTAGAAATAATTTTTCATTTTATGTGATGAATTCTGATGCTAGCTCTGTTTTCTATTTCTACCTGTGTATTAATATGATGTCACTATTTATTTTTTGCAATTTTGTATTATGTGAAGTGTCTGTGTATTAGTTTTCTGTATTATCTGCAATGGCTCCTTTATGTGGAGCCCCCTGCTCGTTGCACTTTCAGCATTATGTCTCAATTTTTGTTTGTGTTTCTTATTTGGAATGACTGGTATTTAACCCTTGCAATTGTTTAAGGCACTGGTTTTGATTTTTTTGGACATTTTTTTTTTGTTTTAGAAGACAAACCATATTTTCTGTAGTTTTGTTTTGCTTTGGATGATGTTAAGCTGAAAATGTTGTCCTTCTAAACCTGAAAAACACTAATTTTCAGGTCATTTTTTTGGACGACACTGTGTACAGGAATTTACACCCTTATAATAAAGAGTAAACCAATAGGTGTCTTTAGCAAAAGTGATCAGAAGTACTTGAAGTTGTACAGTACAGGCCACATCAATCGACCTCCAAATGGGATAGGATTGATCAAAGTTACTCCTTTTCAAAAAACTTTGAAAAAATGGAGATTGGTAATAGAGGCATGTGGAGTGTTGTTTTTGGCTAGTTTATGGTTGCTGATCACAAATATAATAATATTTATCATATTTGATTCTTTACTGGTGGTCCTAGCCCTATATGAGCCACTCCCAGAAGGTTAAAAAATGTTGCAAAATTAAAATATAAGCATATTATATTACAGGCTACTTCAATGTCAGTGACTATGAAAATTATGTTATTTTTGATTTTTGATTGTTTATTAGGGATTTCTGTCTCTATTGACACTAAAACAGATTACTATTGCAATTGAGAATATTTAGACTTTAAACATTTAAACTGAAGCACACATTTTAATTTTTGACATAACTGTTCTTGTTTAGGCACTGCTGCCTCACAGTTAGGAGACTTCCCGGGTCCTCCCTGCATGGAGTTTGCATGTTCTCCCGGTGTCTGCGTGGGTTTCCTCCGGGTGCTCCGGTTTCCTCCCACAGTCCAAAGACATGCAGGTTAGGTGGATTGACGATTCTAAATTGTCCCTAGTGTGTGCTTGGTGTGTGTGTGTCTGCCCTGTGGTGGGCTGGTGCCCTGCCTAGGGTTTGTTCCTGCCTTGCGCCCTGTGCTGGCTGGGATTGGCTCCAGCAGACCCCCATGACCCTGTGTTAGGATATAGCGGGTTGGAAAATGACTGACTGATTGACTGTTCTTGTTTATTATGTACATCTACCTCATGAAGTAAACCATTACATTTCTTGTTTTTCTGTTATAATTTTTTAACTTACACAAAAAAAGCATTGCCAATCAGTTTATTACATAAAGAGAAACAGAACCCAGAAAGCAAACCATAAATATAAAGGATAAATCTTATGAAGTCCAATCACCACCAAACCCTGTAACTCCCATCCTGCCACCCCCCATTTTACCCTACAACAGACCTTAGAAGAGGCAGATTTAGCCAGCTGAGGCTGTGTCAGGGCACAACCTATAAAGAAAATAAATGTACAAAAAGAAATCAACAAAAGTAGATCCATACAAACAAATAAATATACACATATACGTACAAACACACATGGATACTCACACATATTGTAAATAGGGACATAAATAAATATGCATAAATTCACATAAACCTAAACTGACACATACTGTAGCAACATCTACATACTGCATCTAAAAGTAAAGATTTCAAATCTGTCCAAAATCTTCCTAACCATGCAAATAGATGGAATACCTCAAAGATGGTGAGATATTAACATCTTGAGTTTCTCTGCTGTCTCTTCCCACATGTTCAAAGACAGGGAAAAATTTGAAGACTGCGAAGATGTGTTATTTATACAGTATGTGAGGCAGACTGTTCCAGAAGAAATACATTGTGAAACATAGTTTCCAAGACTAGATATTAAAGCAATCAGAAGCTTTTCATCCAGATGCCAGCATAGGGTGTGACGAGGATGGACAGAATTAGAAATGAGTACATTAGAGGGTCAGCTCATGTTGGACGGTTTGGAGACAAAGTCAGAGAGGCGAGATTGCGTTGATTTGGACATGTGCAGAGGAGAGATTCTGGGTATATTGGGAGAAGGATGCTAAGGATAGAGCTGCCAGGGAAGAGGAAAAGAGGAAGGCCTAAGAGGAGGTTTATGAATGTGGTGAGAGAAGA
Organism: Erpetoichthys calabaricus; assembly: GCF_900747795.2. Taxonomy (NCBI): domain Eukaryota; kingdom Metazoa; phylum Chordata; class Cladistia; order Polypteriformes; family Polypteridae; genus Erpetoichthys; species Erpetoichthys calabaricus. The sequence continues at coordinate 117,200,772 of NC_041403.2, read as the reverse complement.
TAGGCAGTTGATGGGTGACATAGGAAGATGTAGAAGACAAGAAGATGTGGAAAAAGATGATCTGCTGTGGCAAACCCTAACAGGAGCAGCTGAAAGAAGAAGAAGAAGAAGAAGAAGAAGAAGAAGAAGAAGAAGAAGAAGAAGAAGAAGAAGAAGAAGAAGAAGAAGAAGAAGAATCTAATGTGGTGGTAAGATAAATTGAGAAAAATAGGCTGTAAGTCTGTCTGTTGAGTTTTGGATAAGGCCGCCTTGGGTAAGGCCTGCTTAATATTCCCAGACCTGCAAAGAGTCTTGTCTTGTCCTTTTCCTCCTTTTTGTTCTTTGAGGTGGCAGGAATTTATACCACTGATGGCCTTTTCTTGAAGTACATCTGGTTGCTTGGTTTTGTTTGATAACTGCTAGGTTAAATTTGGTTTAGGAGGATATCTATATGTTACATAACTTAATCTGTGCTTTATTTTTGCAGTGAATAACTAAGCTAGGGGTAGAGAGTAGCAAAACATTTTAAAACATTTCAGGGGATTATTTTGTCACATAATAGAAAAGGCTTATTATTATAACTGTTCTGTTATCTGAAGGTAAAGACCGACACTTTTCTGAATGAAATACTGAGAGACAAAATGTACTAAAAACGCCAGGCCAAGTTCAATACACAAAAAAGTAAACCATCACAACTAACCCCAAACACTAAGCCTTGTCAGAAAAACACAGAGAATCATTAACCAGAAAAGCATTGACATGTCTTCTCAAATTGCATCTGCAAACTCAGACAACCAAGAAGTGTACAATGCTGATCTTTATACCTTTGATGTCACTCATTGCACCCTTCCAGCTGACCTACAGCATAGCAACGGTAAACATGAATTTATTAAAATAGTGGTACCCAAGGAAAAACAAAATGGCATTGTGGAAGAATGGTAAAAATTGTATGCATTATGAAAATAAATTAAACATAAATGCCTGAAAAGGATTAATTGGCCTCAAAACCCTATTATACACATAGAGCTATTGATAAACATCGAAGGAAAATAAAGCACCTGATCAACAACAACAACAACAGCATTTATTTATATAGCACATTTTCATTCAAAAAAAGTAGCTCAAAGTGCTTCACATAATGAAGAAAAGAAAAATAAAAGACAAAGTAAGAAATTAAAATAAGACAACATTAACATAGAATTAGAGTAAGGTCCGATGGCCAGGAAGGACAGAAAAAACAAAAAAAAAACCTCCAGACAGGTGGAGAAAAAAATAAAATCTGTAGGGGTTCCAGACCACGAGACCGCCCAGTCCCCTCTGGGCATTCTACCTAACAAAAATGAAATAGTCCGCTTTGTATTTAGGGTTCTCACGAAAGGACTTGATGATGATGGTCATGCAGACTTCTGGCTTTTATTCCATCAATGTTGGAACATCCCGGTGCTTTGAGTAGATGGTGGTGGCGCAAGCCGCCACCACAAAGAGACCGGAAAAAGAAACAGCAGAGAAAGTAGGGGTTAGTACGGATTTTAGAGGCACCATGAATAGTTATTATAATGAATTGAATATACAGAGTATCAGGATTAAATTAAAGTGAAGCTATGAGAAGGCCATGTTAAAGTAATGTGTTTTCGGTAGTTTTTTAAAGTGCTCCACTGTATTAGCCTGGCGAATTCCTATTGGCAGGCTATTCCAGATCTTAGGTGCATAACAGCAGAAGGCCGCCTCACCACTTCTTTTAAGTTTTGCTCTTGGAATTCTAAGCAGACACTCATTTGAAGATCTAAGGTTACGATTTGGAATATAAGATGTCAGACATTCTGATATATAAGATAAGATGGGGCAAGATTATTTAAGGCTTTATAAACCATAAGCAGAATTGTAAAGTCAATCCTGAATGACACAGGTAACCAGTGTAGTGACATCAAAACTGGAGAAATGTGCTCGGATTTTCTTTTCCTGGTTAGGATTCTAGCAGCTGCATTCTGCACTCGTTGCAAACAATTTATGTCTTTTTTGGGTAGTCCTGAGAGGATTGCATTACAGTAATCTAGTCGACTGAAAACAAACGCGTGAACTAATTTCTCCGCATCTTTCAATGATATAAGAGGTCTAACTTTTGCTATGTTTCTTAAGTGAAAAAATGCTGTTCTAGTGGTCTGATGAATATGCGATTTAAAATTCAGATTATAGTCAACAGTTACCCCTAAGCTTTTTACCTCCGTCTTGACTTTTAATCCTAATACATCAAGTTTATTTCTAATAGCCTCATTGTATCCTTTATTGCCAATCACTAAAATTTCAGTTTTCTCTTTATTTAGCTTTAGAAAATTATCTATTCATCCATTCAGAAATACAAGTAAGACATTGTGTTAGTGAATCAAGAGAATCAGGGTCATCAGGAGCTATTTTATAGGTACAGCTGTGTGTCATCAGCATAGCTGTGGTAGCTCACGTTGTGCCCTGAGATAATCTGACCTAACGGAAGCATGTAGATTGAGAAGAGCAGCGGACCCAGGATAGAACCTTCAGTAATCATAACAATAATTGCATATAACCACCTGAGGTATTACTTTTTATGCATGTAAATCTGGGAGTTTGGGTATGCTAATGTAGGCTTATTTCATAAATGAAGCATGAGGTGTCTTATGGATTTACTGAACATTGCAATGCAGTCCTAACATCCACAGTGACAGGTCAGACGTGACTACTCCCAGTATTTATTACAATCAAAAGAAATACAGAATCTACAATGGCAAACTAAGTGTGGATCAGAAATCTCTGCACAGAATGTGTGAAGTGCCTCACACCAGACTCTGCAGTGTGTTTCAGGGGGCCCATCAGAGTGTGTATTAGACAACACATAGAGAGCCATAAAAAGCTTGGCTGAACATTCTTTTGTTTGTGGTGTGTCAGGAGAAATATATCCACCTTTGTTAAAAAGTACTTGAGCATCTAGAAGATGCAGAACTAGCTTAAGAGTTATCACAACTCTTTCAGTTGGCTATTAAATAATGTGATTGTATGAAACTGAGGAAATGTGTCTAACATTGGTTGACTTCAGAAATTTGGCAAAACCTTTTCCCATGAATTGTGGTTTATGACAAGGATTTCAGGTATCTCATAAAATCTAAATAGAATTCTCTGAATTTCAATTGTCCTGTTGTGACTGTGAGGTCCATTATGTGCACTTCTAGCCATTTCAAATGAGCATCAACCACAACTTTAGACATGTTTCCTCATCTGGCCCAAAAACATCTCTGAAGCAATCTGCATGTTTTGATTTCAAAGCATTGAGTAGCACCAACACTTTCTTGTTGTCTTGAACACTATTAGCTACTGTAAAGTGCAGGACCACCTGTGATGATACTCACACGGAACTAGACAATTTTTGACCTTAGTACTGGTACCAAAACAATACTGAAGCAAACAATAGATGACTTCCCCAAGGCTCCCAGCTGCTATGCCATCCTGTCCACATGCACCCGTACCACACATTTCAGCCATATTCCGCTCACCTATGGTCCATCCAAGGCTAATAACTGCTTAATCGAACTGTCCTCCTCTGAGCTTCAAGCATGAAGTTTAATGCAGAAGCGGCTGGTGGTTAGTCTGCCCTTGGAGTTTTGAGAGGGCTGATATATGCATATTATAACAAGGGTATGGTTTTTCCTGTTGTATTTCAGCCAGGACTTTGCCCCAGGCTAGGGTTCAAATCTTTTTCTATGTCTTCTTTGTTATTTTTGTATTCTTTTTTAACATTATGTATTAATTTTATTTCTGATTATTATTTTTATTGATCTTTGCTTTTGATTTTGTCTATGAATGTTTGACTCTGTTACATTCCTTGTGTTTTGAGGTACGGCCACCTGTCCATCACTGGAAGGGACTGCCATTGGCCCTGTGAAGGTGGGGTCAGCCCAGGGTCCATTGCAGTTCATGCAATGCGCTTTGGAGTTGATGAGTTGTACCTGTGATTTTTCTGCACTTATGGTTTACTGGATTTTTTTACCTTTGTGCTCTGTTTTTTCACTTTCACTTTGAAGTTCTGTATTGGGACTTGTCTGCTTTTAGATTGCCTTCATTGCTACTGGCTACTCCCTTTGCCTTTGTTCTCCACAGAGCTTTCTTTTGTGCCTTTGGGCATTTTTGGAAAAATACTTTTTGATTTTTTTTTCAAAGATCCTGTCTTTGTCCTAATAGCTAGGTTTATTAACAGTATTTCTACCTCTAGTGGGCATTTTTGGAATAGTTATGGATTTGCAAGCTTTAGATCTCTCAAGCTCATATTAGTTTCTCTTTGGAGTTTCAAGTATGTTAATATAAAAATAATTTTTTCGATTGGTATCAGAGTACTGAATTTGGCATAATTCTGGTATGTTCTGCTATATGACAAGGATTTCAGGTATCTCATAAAATCTAAATAGTTCTGTTTTCGAAATTGGATACTTTGGTACTTTTTTAGAACCAGTATATCGCAAAACACTACACGGGACCAATTATAAACCATTAGAACATTAGAACACTCTAGATGAGAACAGGCCATTCAGCCCAACAAAGCTCGCCAGTCCTATTGACTTATTTCTTCCAAAAAAAATCAAGTTGAGTTTTGAAAGTCCCTAAAGTCTTACTGTCTACCACACTACTTGATAGCTTATTCCAAGTGTCTATCGTTCTTTATGTAAAGAAAAACTTTGCAATGTTTGTGTAAAATTCCAGTGTACTAATTCACTTCATAATTTTAAACACTTCAATCATGTCACCTCTTAATCTTCTTTTGCTTAAACTGTATAGACTCAGCTCTTTTAATTTTTCCTCATAATTCATTAATCTTTCCTCATAATTCAATGATTCATTGATCAAGATAGTGTAATATCATCATCTTTAGTATGGTTTTGTGGAAAACAGGAAACTTGCAGGGTAACCCCGACAGACAAACGAAGAAAGCGTAAACTCTTTACCACTGTCAGTGTCAGTGCTAGGTTATTTTGTGCCTGTGACTGTTTGGTAGCTGACTCATGTAGCTTGGTTATCCCCTCCTCATGATCAGCGTCCTAGGCAAATGCCAGATTCACCTTATGGTGGTGCCGGCCCTGCTCTTAACAGACAGCAACCAGTCAAATGATTTCAGTCCAGGATAGTAGACTCATGAGGCAGCAGTACTAAGTACTGTATATATACTTGAGTATAAGTTGGGTCTTGAAACCTGAAAAATTGATCATAAAATCAGACCCGACTTATACGCCCGTTCAAAAAAGCAACACTTAATTTTTTTTTGTTACATCTTCTTGCCTCCTCCAACCTCGCATCAGTTTCTCAAATGGATCGAATTTTGTTGCAGCAGTGCAGTTACCAATTTCTTTCGCAACTTCAGTGATGTTTAATTTAAAAACAGCTTCACGTTTTCTTCTGATCAAACGCTCCATCGTAGATAAGAGATGCTCTTACAATAAAAGTGTATGAGGGTGTGAGATACAAAAAACACAAATCAGTGCAAACGTTGCTTCAGAATAGTTTGGGTATTACCGTGTGGTCATGTAGGCATGAGAGAGAGAGAGAGAGAGAGAGGTTAGGAACACACGCTCATACAGCGCATTGCCGCACCCACATCGAAAAAAAGGCAGTGTGCACCATGGTTACTCTCTCAGGTGGGTGTTAGCATATCATAATCTCTTGAACCAATAGCATGCGTTTTCCACATTTGACTTATACAACGACATTATAAAATACCAGAAATTATACAATAAAATCAAGTCCCGACTTATCCGCGGGAGAGCTCATCCGCGAATATATATGGTAATTTGCCAACCACGAAAAATTTATAAGATATATTATTACTACTGTTACTAGACAGCAAGCCAGGACAACAAGATATAATCCTGAAGAATTATTTTGATATACAATCATTATTGTTAATATTTTTATCAAAATGTGAAAAAGTATCACAAAAAGTTACAATCACTGTTAACAGGAAAATTATTAAAATACTGCCGTTCTAAGCACAACTAGAAAAACAGTTTACAAGCACAAGCAGATCAAGCACCTGTTCATATTCGCCAAGAAAATATAAAGTATTTTAAAAAATATTTAAGGAACACAAAACAGTTTAATTATTGGGCTGGTTTTGTGGTAGACTGAATTCTTCAGGGAAAAAATGGTCAGAAGGGGCTCTCTCTTTAAAAGCCAAGACTATGCTCTGATGTAATACTTTATTTTCAGTTAAAACAAATCCTTGGACTTGAGAAGGAAGATTTTTGGTGTAATATGTGTCAGATAGTCAACGAAATCTGCTGCTCAGCTAACATAAAATGCTTTCCTGACAGTTTTTTCAATCATACCCAATGTTCTTTGCGCTAACGTTTTTGTTTCAATAAACTCATGTCATTATAGATCAAAGAAAATCTCCTTTTAAGCCAAGCAACGCCCCAAATTTCAGGAAAGACTTTAGTGAACATTCACAGATACAGATGGTGCCCAATTAAATTTGCAATTACTACCCACCTTGGTAGAATGTGTGGGAGGGGATGTGATGGGTCAGAGGCTCATTCAAATAACAGCCGCTGCAAAATGTTTCATTGCACAAAGAATCCATCATAGGGCTGCATAAAGAAAAGCAATGACAAAATAAGAGAAATCTTAAAGCAAGGGGTCCCTTATACATAATTCTTCTTTTGTGAATTTCCACAAGCCCATAATTACATATTATACATTCAGCAGAATTCACTTTTAATGCTGACATTATAGGGGTTATTTGGACAAAACAAAGCCCTGTTGTTCCCATTGAGATTATAGCTTGGCAAAAAGGATGAGAATTATCATATAAAATTCTTTAGCCCTGAAATGCTATTAATCTTTAATTTGTAATCTTTCTCAGACTGGAATTGAGTAGCGCTGGTCGTTGGCACTGTTGCCTCACATTTTTACAAGACTCAGTGGAGATCTTACTCCGTGTGGAGCCTGCACAAAGTTCTCTCTCGTTACTCCTTTTTGTCCTCTACTTCCCTAAGATGTACTGGTTTATTGAAGACTCTCAAGTACCCTGCAATGTACTAGAATCCCTTCGAGGTCTGATTCCTGTCTTACTGGTCTTTCTAGGATAAGCTGCACCCACATGATTATTAAACCTGTGAGAAAAACAGAGAGATGACTGAATTTGCAAGGTGATGCAGTCCTCACCTGCTTAAACCCCACAAGTAATATCTACAGTCTCTTGTGATCAGCATATTCACACTCATTTGATATGCTTATAACCTATTAAGAAAAACAGTTGGAATGCCAAAGAAACTTCTACAATCTGAAGGTTGTAACACCAAAAAAGTCCAATTACACTGAAAAACTGGAAATTTTTTACACTGACAAATGGATACTAAAGTGATAAGGGTATACTGTACAGGCTCCAAAAGACCCCAAATTCCAAGCCTTTTTTCATCTTGCTGAAGTGTTCCTACACTTGGAACATTTTTATTTTGATTATGATAATACTTCCTTGCTATAGCATTTTTATGCCACCATTTAAAATGAGGTTTAGGATCATGTCCACTACCATTTTGTGTCCTGTTTTTGGAGGCTCGCCACAATATTATGGCATTCTGCATTGTTGTGACCATATTGTTTTACAGGTTGTAATGCTCATTGCTGGTTGCGTTACATTTAAAGTCATCGTTTTACTCCAAATTGGCATCCGAGTGCTGCTGTGCAGTGGGTTGTCACTACACAGCGCTACACCAGTTCCGTTCATCAACAGGCCTGACCACATTGCTTTTCTGGTGGTTTCTAATCTTTCCCCCCATCCCCTTCATTTTGTGAGCAGCCTTCCTGTGGGCAGCTGCAGAAGAGCTACTCCCACTGCGAGTAGAAAGGAGTCCTGTCTTCCATTTCGGAGCGGAGTCAAGTTTTTACAGAGGCTGGAGTGCTACACCTGCCACTAACCCCCAAGTTTTCCCACAAAGTTGGAGGACCACTTACAGGGCTAGATGCAGTTTAATATCATACCCAGGACAAATGGACTCCTTCAGTACTGTGTCTCTCTGGAGAATCCTGTGGTACTGCTGGTTTGACTTTGTGTTGAACAAGTTGCTGCTCACAGAGTCCCGTATGAGGCACATCACCTGTATTGTGAGGGAGCATCAGTTACGGCACTACGGCCATGTGGTGCGATTCCCCAAGGGTGATCCAGCTCGTAGGATCCTTATTGCTGAGGACACAAGTAGCTGTACCAGGCCAAGGGGACGCTCACATAACACCTGGCTTCAGTAGATTGATCGTCATTTCCGGAGGGTGGGACTCCACCGCACGTCTGCTTTGGGGGTTGCCAACCAGGATCCTGAGCTGTTTCGTCATGTGGTGGGTGCGGTAACCAGTGCCGGCTCCCCAACCTGACCTGACTCCTATAAAAAAATTGCTGCATGTTAACCCTAATGTCAAAGTTTAACAAACCATTTTTGTGTAGTAGCTACTGCTAAATATTCTTTCTGGGAGACCAAGTTTTTTAGTGTGTTTTTCTAGTTGTGGTTTTGATCTTGGAGTGCTTTTCATTGCAGTTCTGTCACACATATCCTGATTCTGGCAACATTTGTTTCCATTGCTGACACCTTTCTCATGGTGTCAGTACACAGTCGAGCTTAATGCAAGTTTAATGCATTTTTTGCTCTGTGCAGCCAATAATTGTCGTGTGATCATTTGAAAATGAACCTTCATATTTGACAATGTAATGCACAAAACAGCCCCATGCTGGTGTGATGCCTGGGTTTAACCGCAGCAAACGTAGCCACGTAAAGCTTATAGGAAAGTCCTTGACCATGTTTTGTGTCACTTTCTTAGTTCTATTATCTGTGCACATGCTGGTGAGAACAGATGTATTATTCATTGAAACAGAGTACTACAGTTATGGAGTCATACGTTTCATTAGGCTACTTCAAGTTAAGGGATTTGTGGAATAATATCCCATTGTGATGCTGCAAAACAATTCAGAAACTGTGAACAATGTACTGAAACCAATATATCTTTCTGTCTGTACCCCTGAACTCTGTCGCTGATAAAGCACAGCATATTGAAAGAAGGCCTCAATGCAGTGACCATCACAACATGTGGGTGTGTCATGAAGGTCAAGACCCATTTTATAAGAAGGTTTAACATGTGCTCTTCAAACAGCACACTTTTCCTGCGAGTACCTCTACTGATTTTATTTCATCAGCTTGGGTCACTAGCACATCAAGAAAGCGGGTGACTCCAACCCAGAGTAACCCTTTTCCATTCTAGGAGAACTTTTGAATACTGAGCATTCAATATCCAAAATCATGCAAAGTACATTCTAAAGCCAATATAGTGACTAGTAAAGATGGAAAATTGTGTTTTTTTTCCTTCATTCATTGGTTGCAGAGGTTTGGACACATCACTGAAATTATACCAGTAAGACACACAAGAATAATTACTGGGCGACCTTTCAAGTTACAGAAAAGAGAATCAGATTGTAAAACTACAAACAAAAATTATTTTTTTTCTGATATTGCAAAGAGTCTTGTTTGGACAGATGATTAAATTAACTTGTTCCTCTTAAATAAGGTAGCATCCGTCATCAATTGATATTTGCACATCAGTACCATTGTGATGAAAAGGCTCAGAAAGGATCCATAGGCTCAAAGAGTGATACCAACTGAATGTCATCAAAAACACAATAAATATTAATAAAAATATCTCTCTCTTATAAAAGAAAATTTTGAGACAAGACGAGATTATTGCCAAGAGATTTTTTCAGGTTGGTCTCAAACATTTCCGGTTGACAGCCCATGACCACGGTCCTCTCACCTCTCATTCATGTGAATGCTTTTGTCAGACCCACTTCTTGCACTCTCAGCTCTTATAAATTTTTACGTGTTCCTCATTTTAAGTCGTTTATGAAAAGTCCTCAGTTTCATCCTTTAAAGAAGCTTTTCTGGACAGTATTTTTATACATACAATCTATTTGTTTCTGGACAATAATATTATATGTTCTAGATGACACGTCAACGACTAAGTCAAGAAGAAAGGACAGTGTTGAAAAGAGGCCCAAAAGTGTTGGAGAGAAAAGAATTAAAAAACGAACAATAATACAGTAATCCCTCGCTATATCGCGCTTCAACTTTCGCGGCTTCACTCTATCGCGGATTTCATTTGTAAGCATATTTAAATATATATCGCGGATTTTTTGCTGGTTCGCGGATTTCTGCGGACAATGGGTCTTTTAATTTCTTGTACATGCTTCCTCAGTTGGTTTGCCCAGTTGATTTCATACAAGGGACGCTATTGGCAGATGGCTGAGAAGCTACCCAACCAGAGCCCGTATTACGTATTAAATAAAACTCCTGAAATATATTGTGAGCACGGGGGCTGTTCGCACCCCTAGAGGATACGGCTGCTCCTCAAAAAATGCTGAAAGACTACCTTCACATTGCGGCCATCCTTGCTGGGCTTACATGTGGCTGCTTTGTCAAGCGATATGCTTCCTGCATGGTGCTTCGCATACTTAAAAGATCAAATAGCACGTATTGATTTTTGATTGTTTACTTTTCTCTCTCTCTCTTGCTCTAACATTCTCTGCTCCCGACTGAGGGGGTGTGAGTAGGGGGGCTGTTCGCACCCCTAGACGATACGGACGCTCGTCTAAAAATGCTGAAAGATTATCTTCACATTGCTCCCTTCTGGCTTTGTCAAGCGACATGCTTCCCGCACGGTGCTTCGCATACTTCAAAGCTTGAACGGCAGGTATTGATTTTTGATTGTTTGTTTTTCTCTGTCTCTCTCACTCTCTCTGACACTCTCTGCTCCTGACGGAGGGGGTGTGAGCAGAGGGGCTGTTCGCATACTGGCCTAGAGGATACGGACGCTCCCCTAAAAAATGCTGAAAGACTACCTTCACATTGCTCTCTTCCTTGCAGCTGCTTTATACGGCGGTGCTTCACATACTTAAAAGCCAAACAGCCCTATTGATTTTTGTTTGCTTTTTTCTCTCTCTCTCTGACATTCTCTGCTCCTGACACGCACTCCTTTGAAGAGGAAGATATGTTTGCATTCTTTTAATTGTGAGACGGAACTGTCATCTCTGTCTTGTCATGGAGCACAGTTTAAACTTTTGAAAAAGAGACAAATGTTTGTTTGCAGTGTTTGAATAACGTTCCTGTCTCTCTACAACCTCCTGTGTTTCTGTGCAAATCTGTGACCCAAGCATGACAATATAAAAATAACCATATAAACATATGGTTTCTACTTCGCGGATTTTCACCTTTCGCGGGAGGTTCTGGAACGCAACCCCCACGATCGAGGAGGGATTATTGTAATCTAAGTGCGAATTCAGAAAATAAGGAAAGTAGTAATCAGCCCGGACCAAGTGGAATTGAAAACCTAGCAGGTCCAAGCGGGGTCAGAAATAAAAGACAAAGAGTAGAAGACAAAGTAGAACGTCATAAAGAGGTTCAAAAACTTTGGCACAATATCACATGCAGAGCAGGTTAGAGATTATGAAAAGAATGGAATTCAAAAGTCTCAAAAAAAAAACACCATGATACACACGCAGAGCAAGTTACTGATTATGAAAGTAGTAAAATTTGAAGGTCTCAAAAACTGATAGTAAAGATTGCATTACCACTAACAAATATAAGTTATTACTTGGTGAAATAACGGAATAGCGAAAATGAGATCGAATATATGTACATAGGTGATATGACAGAAGTACGTAGATATTGTTCGGCTTTAAAGTTTAAGTTGGCAACTTGTAGATCATCTAATTCGTGTTGCCATCAGGGAAAAGTAGTGTTTCTTCCCAATGAAAATGTGTATCCACGAGAATTAAAAGATTTGTTATTTGGTGAAAGTGAAATCCACAAACAGTACAGGCAAAATATCCAAATCTACAATAATCTGTTTGCGTTCGCATCATTCAATGCTCAAAATGTAGATTTACACGATTCATGATCATACGCTATGAGAATCTGTGGTCCCACAACAATAAAAGCTACCACAAGTTTAATTTCAAAGAAACCACAATTTGGTCAGGTTTATATTTATGATCATGGAGAAGTGATGCAACATAGAATCGAAAGAGGAGATCTTGATATGCCATTCGTATTAAAATGTTTACAGTTTCCCATTAGAATAGCTTTTGCTATGACAATTAAGAAATCACAGGGACAAACATTCCAAAAAGTCGGTTTATTTATTACAGAGAAAGAAACGATATCCACTCACGGGCAGTTATATGTTTCGTTGTCACGATGTAAGTCTAAACACGGAATCAAAATTCAATGCGATATTGACGAAAAGTCAATTCCAAATATTGTTTTTACTGAAGTTTTACAGTAAAAGTGTAAGTTTAAGAAGTATGTGTGTGTTAATTTCTCAATGAATACCTCTAATGCAACATGAAACATAATTTTCTTTCAATTTATTACATTTTACTATTTTTTACTATGGTTAATTACTCGCTGTAATGTAAAATAGTTAGTTCTTTTATGCATATGTAACAGTTCCCATGAAAATAATAATCTGTTTAAATTGTACATTCGCTTACCCATATGCGGGGTTGGCGAGCGAAGCGAGCATGGGGCAGAGCCCCCAAGTATTTTAAAAACAAAAAGGTTAAAAATACCTCAAAACTCTAAAATTTGCTCAAAATGGCTAGAGATCTGAACAACTTTAAGGCCACTTTCAAGTGACTCCTACCATGCAAAAAGTTCAGCATGGAGGGATTTTGTCCTTCATTATTTAAAAACACTAGGCCTAGTATATAGTATGCTGAATTCTGGGCCAAATGGTTCATGTAGTGAGAAGTTCTGGAGTTCAGCTCCATGCTTTAGTCATTCTAGTGCTCATATCCAAATCTTAGATGACGAAGATGAATTCTGCTAATTATGTTTTTGTCCCACTTTGATGCATGTTTTGCACCCTTTCCACTCTTTTTAGCACTGGTACAGGGGAACTAAAGAAGAAAAACAAAAATGTCAGTTTAAAAAAAAGCTTAAATGGCTGTCTGTTCCTGTAAAACAATTTTTCCAACCCTAAGTATACTACCCAGATAATAAATGTTAGGCTAATAATCATACATGGGTTATATTAGCCTCTGTTCCCTGCTCCTACCAGTCCCACATTTCTATATGGACATGCAGCATTTATATATGCAGATTATGACATCTCCCTTATCACCACAGACAAAGATACTCAGGTTTGCGAGTCTCTCAAACCATTTTATTTAACATACCAGAGACATTCCTAGTGACAAGTGAGATTAAAATTTGATTTCAGTTTATTTGGGATGCTTGTGTATCCAGCAATTTAAAAACCCCTGCCTTGACAACACTTCATTTCACAGGGCAAAGCTCTTGCTATAAAATTGGGTTAAAGCTTAGAGTGTAATAAAAATGTCCTTTTGTCTAGAGCAATGTAGTACTAGGGTGTTGTACCGTGTTAGCCATTATGGATATAATGAGAGGCCAAGCTAAATGACACCTTTTATTGGCTAACTGAAAAGATTACAATATGCAAGCTTTCCAGGCAACATCTTTCCTGAAGAAGGGGCCTGAGTTGTCATGAAAGCTTGCATATTGTAATCTTTTTAGTTAGCCAATAAAGGTGTCATTTTACTTGAATTCTCATTATGTCTTGAGCAAAGACTAGACCAAAGAGAGTTTACTCAAGACTGTATTAATAAATCTTTTACTTAAACATCTGAAGGGCAGTATCTTTAGCACAATCTAGAGAGCAAGGCATTCTCTCCAATCAGCCATTTTAGTATTTCCACAAAAGTTACAGTTCCTTACTATTACCTTGTTAACAGTTCTAACCAAATGAAGTAGCAAGTCAAAACTGACAACTGTGCTGCTGCAGGCTCCAGTAGCCACTAACAACTTCTCAACTTAAATTTCCAGAAGCCATCAGTGCCACTTGTCAACAGTGGTGTAGCACAAAAGTGACAAATTAATCTATATTTCCATTAAAGCCATTTAAACACAACATGTCAAAAGAGCTTAAGAGCTGTTCATAAACAAGGAAAGTAAGACCATCAAGTCTCTGCCTCTTGAAGATTCTGCCAAAGTAACTGAACCATTGTGATAACAACTACTGCAAGCCTTTCACATGCAGTCTTAAAGCTTCATGATCTTCTCAAATGCAGTGTATCAGATTCACTGTACTAGCATGTTAATGATCCAGAAGGGCTGATGTCTGCTGTCATATGCACATCACCCTTCTCTTCAGGTAGCAACAAGAATTAAGTTCAAATCCTTGATGCTTTCCTACAGAGTAGCCAGTGTGTCCTCGGCACTTGTAGATATGGAGACACTGATGAGGTGCTATGCTTTATCTCAGCCTCTCAGGTCTGGTGTTGAACTTCCTCTGCGTGGTACCAAATCTCAATCCAGACCCTTTTCCTATGTAGCTCCTAGTTGGTGGAAAGAGCTGCCCACCTCCATCCGAACTGCTGAGTCCGTTGACGTGTTTGAGAAGCGTTTGAAAACTGTACTGTTCTGTGAATTTTACTTCATCCTTTTTATCTATTAGGCTAGCTTTATAGCTCTTCACTTGAGGTGTCAACTTTTGTGATCTGTCCTGCGTACACTTGTTCAAAACAGTCCCTAGACTGAGGTTACTCAATTATGTTGACCTCCTTTCTAAGTAACTTTGGACAAAAGCATCTACTAAGCAAACAAATGTAATTGTAGATGGTGTCATATTTGTTTTTTATCCGTCCATTACACAATACCAATATAAGGCAATGATTTAAAAGACAGTGTTAGAATTGAGAGTCAAAATAACAAACAAGACTCTGGGCACTAAGAAGAAGAAATTATATGTAGGCACGTGCCAAAGGAACAAAAGGTGATGAGCTTCATCCACAGGGATGACAAGAGAACTGGCACTGGAGGACATAAGTGCATGAATCTAAGCACATGTGCTCCATAAGTCCTAAAGATATGTGAATGCAGTGGCAGTAACACACTTATATACAAAGGAGCAGAGTTATACCGTACAATAAAAAAAACTGAACCAGAATTATGTGTGAACGTTTTCAAGTATCAGTTAGTAGGAATACTGCACTTTTTTAGACACACTGTATCTTCCAGATTGGCTTTTGCAAGAGTCAGCACTCAGCAAAGTGTTGCAGTAGTCAAAAACAGAACAATATAAAAGCATGGGCCAGCTTTCTCATGCTCTTACATACGCTAAGATGACCTAAGTTTGGAAATGTAACAAGAGTTAATTTGTGACCATGTTTTCTTTGCACCAGTCTAAACGTTTATCGAATCAAAAGGAACATTAATCATCTAAAAGGGGAAAATTAGTCTTATCTCTAGTCAACATGTGTTTTCTCAACGTTTAACTGCTGGCTCAAAGTAAGCAGCAGTACCTTAACAAAGGCAAATGTTAATGACATAGAAAGCCTCCTCCACTTCCACTAGCCTACTAGAGAAGAATAAATCAAATTGTAGACTCTAACAAAAGAAACTAATGAAATCAATCCTCATTTAATCTTCTTTCACTGCCTAATTGAACTCTCACTTTTTGTCTCCACGAGGTTTAAACAATGTGAAAGAACACGGGCATCATAGTGGGGGATAAAAAGGGTTATGATTACCCAGGGTCCACTGGGTGGCCGGGCCCTCGAAGCCTGAAATGAAAAGGACGTGTGACAGACATGGATGGCGAGGAAGGGGCCCACAGATGTACAGGGCCCAGAGTTCTGTGCTACACCCCCATATAATGTTCCTTACGCACAACACCAACTGTACATAATCTTCTGGCTGTCAACAGGACTCCTCAGGTAAGAAAGACAGTTTCAAGGTAAGGTAGTAATGCTCACTGATCATGGCGCCAGAGAATGGTGATGTATTGCATGTTGATTAGCACATGCAAGTAAGAATTTCACTGTTTTCTGTATGTGAGACTTTAATGACTCTATAAATCAATTGAAGGGTGGCACGGTGGCGCAGTGGTAGCGCTGCTGCCTCGCAGTTGAGAGACCTGGGGACCTGGGTTTGCTTCTCCGGGTCCTTCCTGCGTGGAGTTTGCATGTTCTCCCCGTGTCTGCGTGGGTTTCTTCCGGGCACTCCGGTTTCCTCCCACAGTCCAAAGACATCCAGGTTAGGTGGTCTGGCGATTCTAAATTGGCCCTAGTGTGTGCTTGGTGTTTGTGTGTGTCCTGCGGTGTGTTGGCACCCTGCCCAGGATTGGTTCCTGCCTTGTGCCCTGTGTTGGTTGGGATTGGCTCCAGCAGACCCCCGTGACCCTGTGTTCGGATTCGGAAAATGGATGGATGGAAATCAATTGAAGAGAAAGCCATGCCCAATCAGGAAATTTTTAAAATAGAGAGTGGTAGTACATTTTGGATGCCCAAAGCCCAAGAGACATTGTATAAAAAAAACAATTGAAAAAGGTGGAAGAAATTATAGTATGATCAATAGTTGGTATTGGTGGTTCCATCTGGCAGCTCTGAATTGCTCCTGTGTTATGCTGTGTGTGGCATGTCCGGGCTCTCTGTAACTCAGTGTTGCATGAATGATTGGATCAGGAGTGGCATAGCAATGGTCCAAAATCTGGGAAATCTGGGGGTTGGTGGCAGAATTGGCACTCCAGCCACCATAAAAAACCTCACACTGTTCCATTCCATTTGAACTAGTGTGGTGCTGAGGTGTCACCCGTTGCATGGCTGTACTCAAGTCCTAATCTGGGATCCTGAGTTGGTTTGCCATGTGCTGGGATTCGGCAATGCGCTGTATCAGTGCATGCTCCTAACCTCTCTCTTGTGTGTGCAATGAAACAGACTTATCTGCAGTCAAGAACGTCGTCATCCTAGACACTCAGTACTGATCAAATCACCTCCAGCTTCCATGACACCAAGTGGGGCGCAGTGGATTTGAAATTAAAGAGTGTTTTCCTAAAATCAGCACGCAAATAATCCCTTAAGCCGGGTTGGAATTTTTTTTTCATTGGCATAAGCAGAATATTCACACTTATCATCATCATCATCACCTTACATTGTTTAGCATTTTAACTCATCATGGACCACCTTAGGTCTTTGCTTAAGTGAACATCTATCCTGATCAGCTCGTATTTATACCAGGTTTTCCATTTTGTTATGAATGGTGTGAAGTGAATACCAATACAGAAAAATCTATCCAATTATTTATTTTTCTAATTTGCTTTTCACGTTGTAAAGTCACAGGAAACAGAGCCTGTCTCCGGTGGGTCATACAAGAGTCGATTCTGAATGGAACTTTAGTCTGCAGCACTAAAATTTTGGACATGTCACCAGAAACTATAAAACAATGCATGTACAAAATGGTATGATCTCCAGAATAAACTGGACCAATGCAAGACACAGAGTGATTAAAGTACAAAAAGAGAAAATAATAAGCCTGGTGCCCTACTAGCACTACCTGTACAAGAGTTGGTATCTGTCAATTAGGCTGGGTGGCTGGTCCACTTGCCCACTATTCCAGTGCTAAAAATCATCCCCTTCATCTCCCATTTCTCCGTCTCTCTAGACCACTTCCTCTTGTAACTTAACCACTTGTCTCCACTCTTCGAAATTTAGACTCATTGTGCCTGGGCACTCAAGGTGGCTGTAAACCTGGCCAAGTCCCAGAATCACTTCCAGGGTCAGGGCTGGCATTATTTTCTCAACAAGGACACTAAATAATGTTGTTCAAACTAATACAAAAGGTGCCGAGACATGAACCTCACTAACTGTACCTCACACATACAATTCAGATAAGGAGATCTACAACAAAAATGAGCACTTGGACACAAAATCTAAAATGGATCATTCTTCTAGACACCTAAAATATGTTGCTTATGCTGCGTTTACATGGCTACAGGAGAAATGGGAAATACAAGTTTCTTAGTGGGAAATATCATATAAAAACTCTTCCCAGTGTTAGGTACAAGTGGAAGAATTCAGGGATATTTGTGTCAACCAGCTTTTCCGAGTTATGATATAACCTTGACTTCTCATTTTATTTCATAACGCAAAATAAGAAAAACTAATCAATTCAGTCTGAAATTGAATTTTGCTATTGAATTGTATTTGGAAAAGTTGCAGTATTCACCTAAATTGTTTCCTGTGTTTTTGTTTTCAGCGTTAAAAAATGAGAAAACTTTCATTTTCTTTGTATGAATCAAGCAACAACACAATAGTATCTTCACAGTTTTCTAAAATATCCATCATAAAATGCATGTACATACTTTTTAACCAGTGATTCTTGTGAAACTGAATTCACAGCGAAACTTAGCATTTACTTTGCAAAACGTTTTGAGAAGTGAAGCTTTGTTTTATAACAAGCAAAGCTACTTGTGACACTTGGGAGGCTTTTGCTATATTTTTTTAATAACAAAATAAATGATATTTGAAATAATATAGTACATCCCCCCAAAGATAATCCGATTGAACCCCAGCAGGCCCTTTGAAGCGAGTTAAATTCTTTCGCTGGGATAGATTGACCTGAAGTACACAGAATAATTTCACAACTGAAACCCTCCACCTGCATCCTCGACCCTTGAAAACTGTTCAGGCCCCATGTGGAAGCATTTTCCCAATCTAGTTCTGTATGCTTCTGCTTGTCATTTGGTATTAAATAATGTTCTCTGGAGTAAAAAAAATGCTGTAGTCTTTCCTGTTATGTGTAGACACTCTGTGAGCTGTGTGTTATGGTTATTCTGTTAGTATGATGCCTGCTTTGCCAATTATAAGATGCAACAGAGACAGTAATTATATTTAGTACATTCCACCATAAAAAGTGCATGTGCTCACTTCATCTGAATGATGAGGGGTGGTCTGGGTTCCCAAGTAGTGCATTTTCCTGCAAAGAGAATGGCCCAATTTTCATCATGGAGTGCTTTGGTGCACCAGCATATGGAAAATATGTAGCATAGAACATTTTTTTAAAAAATGCACTGTGGTCCTCCACTGTAATGTGAATAAGAGAAATAAAAATATAATGCATTTTACTGGTGTGCTGCAGATTACCTGTGTTACCAGTAGACTGAGTGAGTCTTTAGGGTTTTCCACACCCCAAAACCTTTAAGCACCCCATAAAACTCTTAAGTGAGTTTTCAGTTTCATAATTGTGATATACAATGTGAAACAAATTTTAGGGTTAAATTTACAAAATTATATGCAAAATGAATCTGTGATATTTCACTCATTACTTCATGTGAACAGAATGAAGTGAGATAATGTGATGTCACATATGGAAACTCCAAAAACTCTTAAGGAACATAATGCAGCATTAGCTTAGGTTTCAAAGAGTTCTTCTGACAATAAAAGATAGCAACTCCTCCATGCCCATGAGAAGTCAAACAAAATGACCCCTTTTATTGGCTAACTGAACCGATTACAATGTGCAAACTTTTGAGGCCCCTTCTTCAGGCAGACAGCTAAAACAGTACCACACCCTACCTGCAGTCTGCAAATTAATACTAGACTGGTGGACCCATCACATCTGCCCCATCTGTGCCTCTAGTGTGTGGGTTGTCCATCACAATTACCAAAAGGTCAAAAAGCAAGCTTGGAATTAATTCATTAAAAATTTTTAAAATGTGTTCAGGTAAAGTGCCACTTCTGGTTGATGTATGTTGCCCAAAAGTTGATTGAAAACTAATATTTTGATATAACACCCATGTGACAAATTATCTAGCTCAAAGTGTTTCCATGCACACACACAGACATAATTGCAAAAATGGTGAAAATGTGTTGAAGAGCGCTTGAACCGTGGAGATTCATCAAAATCTTGAGGTTGAATTTTTTTCACGATTACTATACTTTCTCTACACTACATTTATGAAAAAGAAAAACCAATGTGTATTATTGAGTAATTATTACTATTGTTTAGACATGAATTCAATTACACATATTAAACTCACACTGTTTTATCAAGTGTGGCAAAATATTATAGGTGACACAAATTGTTTTATTGCTTATAAAACACATTTACTGATGCTATGGAAGATTTCACGTGTCAAACCTAAATCAAAATTATAATCTGGCCATTTGAAGATACTTTTTAAGGAGTCAAATTATTCTATAAAATAATTTACATACACAACATCTGTTGGTCCTCTGAAAGTTCAAGTCTCTCAGCTGACCAATTCAGAAAGCCATAAAAATAAGTAAATCGCTTATCTGCTACAAAGCAGGCTTTCAGATTGAGTGACTTCGAAAGCCAATTTGCTTTTTATTATTTTGCCAGTCAAATTTTGTCCTTTACGGTGGTCTCAGATTGCTGCTAAGCTCGAAATGGAAGCCATATATAAGCTTAGTAATTGGCTATTGACCCAGTGCAACAGTGAAAGCAGAAATGACAATTGTTTGGAAAATCAGTAATCAGCTCAAACCATATAGTAGCCTAAAAGTATGTTCCACTTGTTCAGGCTGCAGAAGATGAGGACATTAAAGATTCCTTTATTGCTATATGACTTATATGTATAGAAAACTAGCTGACATCTAAATTAGAAACTCTGTACTCCTCGTCTACAAGTAGTTGTGCTTGTTTATGTACATTGAGAAATGCCAGACTATTTCTGAAATATTTATTTTTCACTAAATGGTCACAGATAGCTGGAGCTTATCCTGTCAGCAATGAACCCAGGACTGAAGCCCACTCTGGACATACAAACGTATCAAAACTCTCTCTCTCTCTCCTGGTCTACTTAAAGTCTCTTGATTCTCTAACATGAACATCTTTATTACTGTATATGAAAGGAAAAGAAGGTTATTTGGAGAAACTGAGGACACGGGGAGAGCTTAAAAACTCCTTATAGACAGTAACAGGGAGGAGCTGAACTAACACTATTTAAATAAACCTAAAGAGTCCTAAAAATGATTTAAAAAAGATTAACTTTACTCCACTCACCATACATGCCAGAGAGTTAAGTGTATTATAATCTCATTTTGTCATTGGAATCTAGCAATTAACATTCTACTTTAGTGTGTAATTAATCAAACTGTGAACTAGGGATTTTCACAGTAGGCAGCATGTCTCATAATACCTCTCCTAAAATATCCCACACTTCAGTTTGCTTTATGATTGTCTTAATACTGCATATGTACCTTTTGAGATTTTACCTTTATTTAAGGTTTCCCGTTTTATGACTAAATGAAAATTAAGTGAAAAGCACATTGCTTGTTTTCTAGAAATGTTCATTAGACTCTCTTGCCTCTGAAACATGTAGCAAGGCAATTCAGGACATGTTCCAATGCAGTGTCTTCCTTGGTGCACATTCTGAATCTTCTTCTGTGCTACAATTTGTTGACCTTAGTGCTGCCTTTGATACCACTGACCATAACATTCTACTGCATCAACTGACTGTGCCTCTCTGGTGCCATTTTCTCTGTTGTATTTGCTGGGAAACCGGGATTTCTGCATCATGTCTCTTCCGATGTGCAGTGTTAAACCACTACTTTTGAGTACCCATGTACTGCAACCTGGATAGTCAATTTGCCAGCACAATCAAATTTCCCACTTGTATTCAGATGATACACAGGTCCAGTGTACATGAAGGTCATTTCTCAATGCATATCAAATGTAGACACTCGTCTCTCTGCCTGACTCAGTGACTTCACACATACCAACCTCATACACACATAATCATTTCTTGTAGGATTGCTAAGTCAGCTTCAAAAGCTTCTCTCTAGATCTTGGTTCTTGACTTTCACTAGCTTTGGAGTCATGATCAACTGCATGTTCAATCTGATAATTATGTCTCTGTGACAGTCATTACAGCACTCTTCCTTTTATACAAAACTAGTAGAGTTGACCCTCCTTATCTTTTCTGATGCCGTTGATTGTGACTCTAACGTATTTAGATGTATATGTTCAATTTGTTTATATTTTTGCAGACTACTTACAATTCTTTCTTTATAATATGTCAAATATATGCAATATGTATATTTTTGTTTATTTTTTTTATGCTCCCTAAACATTGTCACACACATGTGAATAGGAGACAGCTAAAGGGCATAAGTAATAGTAATTCTACACAGACCAGGTTGCGGCGAGGTGCACTAATTGTCTTTCTCAATCCCTTACAGACCATTCTCGGGAAATCCCGTACGGTTCTGGCACCTCCGATGATGACACTTCCAGATTCAGGTGCTTCTAACGATGTCACATCCAGTTCCAACGACTCTGATGATGCCACTTCTAGGCCCGGCCCTATTGGTGACGTCATTTCCGGCCCTGATGACATCACTTCCTGCCCTGGCCTTTAAAGTCACCATCTTGCCTCCAAATCATCAGTTCTGTTTTGGATTCAGTCTTGTGAACAGCTCACAACTATTTCAAACTCTTTTTGCAGCCAAGGTATATTATACAGGTGGCTGCCCCAAACCTTTATGATGTCTTCATGTCTTTCTTATGACAACATATTGTAGATGTTGTGGCCGCTATGGAGCATCTCAAACCCCCAAACTCTGGCAATATAGAACAAACAACACAGAATCAAAGTCCAGGTTCAAAAGCCTTACAGTTTTTTATTGAACCAAACATCTTTTCACAAGCTTTTCAGCCTGCACAATAAACCCATTTGTTCCCTTCCTCCTTCAGTCCTCCTCAGGCAAGCATTGCCCTTCAGCTTTCCTAACTCTAACTTGTCTATGTGTGGTGGCAGTGGTTTCTTTTAGGCTAGACTTGGGGGTCCATCCAGTTCCAAAATTATGCACCCAGGAAGTGCTTCTGGGTCAAAGTGAATCTCTATAAATTAGGGGAGGCCTCTCCTAGCAGTGCCCTCTGGTGACACCCAGGGATCTCAACAGGTCTACCCTCCTGAACTACGTATTTCATGCAGCACTATGGTTTACCAAACTGGAGCAGCACCAGAGGAACACTGCCATCTACCACATTGGGGAAAGAAATGGCCTCAGGAGGCAGTCTCCATTTGTTCATCCATTATTCCTACCGCCAAACGAAGGGACAGAACAGCACTCACCCTCGTCAAGATGTTCATCCATCCCTGATGTTGTCCATCCCCTTATTATGTCTTTCCAGTCGGTTAAGGGTGCACCAGGTTGTAACAGTGAAAGGTTCTACGTGTATTTTGTGTATTTTTTATTGCATTTAGAATTGAGAAATTATTTGTAGAGATTTTCAAGTATTTTTTAAAAGTTTAATTTTACTTTCATTTGTCCCATTCTTTGTTTAAGAGACACGGAAGACTAGTCAAGTGACCACACTATAAAGATGGTAGCATTTCTATGTTTTATTATCACTTGGTTAGATGAACAAAGACTTTAGCGTAGTTAGTTTCTAAACAAGTAGGCCAAGTGACAGGTTTTGTTTCGGTATTCAAATTCCCTTTTTGCCATTGACTTTCTATTCTCCAGTTTGCCCTTGTGTCTTGTTTGTTTGGTCTCACTGATTATTCTGGCTTTGACCCCTTTCCTATTCCTCACTATGTTTAGCCTAACATTTACATCTCCTGATCGCTTTTTTCACAATAATACCTGGAGAAAAACATCTCACTACACATTCCATGCAGATGGGATGCCCGTCCTTTCATACCATCCATTTTCCTGGCCGTCCGCAACAGCCTCCTGGCTGAGAAAGAGATCATCAAGTACCTTCATTGGGATGCTCTACCTCTTAAACTGTTAAGGAAATACAGTACATCCAAGCCAGGAGGCCAGCCTATCTATGACAGCATATACAGGTACAGTATATTCGACATAAACCATGCATAGGGAAAATAATGTGATATGGTGGAATTCCCAGTTTTTAATAGATTTACATGCTTTAGGTATTACTAAATTTAATTTGACCACTTGCAGAGTAAAGTGTCAGTCTTTCAGGATACAAGGCTGTCGACAAAGTAACTCAAAAATCAATAAGTCAGCTTAAATATAACCTGGCAGACTTAATAGTGTTGTAAAATTCTAGAAACCAATTGATTTTGACCAAATTTTCTTCTTTAGAGTGCAATGTACAAAGATACTGCAACTCCATCTGCAATAGGCACAGTGCTTACGGAAAGCATTGAGATGAAAATTGTGACTTAAAATATTCAAAGAACGTGTAAACCTGTTTAAAGCACACTGAACACAATCTGCCCACTTTCTGATTGATGTCTTTCTGTCTGTGTTTGTGTCTGAAAGAGCACATTTTAGCTGCTACTGCAGCATCAGCAATTTTTCTCCAGCTGTCTAAATTCTCTTTTCATGGTTGCTCTTTTGTGTTCATAAGCACGGCAGTAAATGCTGTTTTTTTCTTGTAAATGTTTCATTCGGTTATAATTTTTTTGTCCTTACTTTTTTTACTTTTGTACTTACAATGGAGGAAAACAAATTAAATTTTAAAAATTGTTTGCAAAATATTAGGATACATCAATCACCCTAAAATCAACATAGTTTTACAATTAGCATAGCTATTAATTCCCCCCTTTGCTTATATGGCTTGAAATAAAATATATTTTTCTATTAGGTGTAAAATATTTTACACTATGTTATGGTCAGTAACAATTGACAAATTAAGGGCTTAGTTTTGCTTAGATCTTCCAACTTTGGAGAAATCTACCTACCTGCCTTACCTTAACCTTTCTTATTTCTATTTGTCTGTTTTATTTCATTCTGTCTTTTACCTGTTATTAGATGCAACTGAGAAGGCAAATTTCATGTTTTCCTGTGTAAAAATAACTAAATAAAGAAACCTAACCTAAACCTAACCTAACCTAACCTACCACAAATACAAAGGGACCAACATTCATTTGTCAGTGTCAGCTGGTGACAACAATGCATACTGACCCTTTTCAGTGTTGACATCTCAAATCAAGTTAAATCTTTTAAATCTACATTTTTAAAATAACATTCTCAAAGCCTGTCTCATCAGTATCCGATATAAGGAGGAACGATCCCATGATGGATAACAGATCCACTGCAAAAAATAAATAAATAAACCAGTGGAGAAACTGCAGATTCAAATCTACAGCAACTGGCAGCAAGATTTAAACCCAGAATGTCGGACTGATGAGGCAGCAGGGCTAACCACAGTGCTAGCAATGTACAGTAAATGTTTACTTAGAGATTCGATTAGAGATCTTCATTGTCACATACACTGCAAAAGCATAGTGTAATTCGTGTGCCTCAGTTGCACTCATGTATAAGCAGTACTAGGGTGTTGTACCGTGTAGGCCATTATGGATGTGATGAGAAGTCAAGCAAAATGACACCTTTTATTGGCTAACTAATAAGATCGCAACATGCAAGCATTCAAGGCAACTCAGGCCCCTTCTTCAGGCAAGATGTAATACAGAAACTGGAAACTTGCCTGACGAAGGGGCCTGAGTTGCCTTGAATGCTTGCATGTTGTAATCTTATTAGTTAGCCAATAAAAGGTGTCGTTTTGCTTGACTTCTCACTATACTCATGTATAAGTAAATATAGTAAATAAACAAGACTAGCAGAGATTAATTGGATAAACAGTTACATAAATAAATACAGCAAATAAGATAAGAGTTAGGTACAATAAAAAGTGCAGGGCAGGTAGGATCAGTTTACTTTATGGTAGGGTTTCCCTTGGGGTCATGACCCCAAGTGGGATCACCTGATATGCTAATGGGGTCAGGAGAAAATATTTAAAAACAAAAAAAAAAACATTAAACAATGTATTGAATAGGAAGTGAATGTCAACATTTCAAGCAGCTGGGGTTGCAAAAAAGCTCAGTTTTCAAAATGGGACCACAAACCACAAAAAGCTGGTTTTTACCCACCTGAAGTGGGTAGAGTAAGTGGTGATGCTCTGGTAGGGCTTTCCAGAAGGCAGAAGTGAAAAAATTTGATGAACTGGAAAGCTTTCATCAGAAATGATGGATTCAGCTCTCCTTGGACACCAGGCATAGTAGGTGGTGAGATTTTAGAAGGTGTGAGGACTGTCCTTTAGAGAATGTTGGTGGTGCTGTTGCCCTCTTTCTTTGCTACACAGCCGAAGGTGAATAGACTGTATAGCGGTGGGCTGAGGCAGCAGTCTTATGGAATGCCAATATTTTTGAACAGTGTGCAGGAGTGATTTCTGCCAATCCTCACTGACTGGAGCAGCAGATGGAGCAGCTAGAACAAGGTTTCTTAGCTTTAGAACCAGGCTGGAGGGCACAATGGTGTTGAAGATAGAGATGTAGTCAATCATTTTCATTTGCAGACCTCCCAGAGCAGTGTGCAGGGCAAGAGAGATGGCATTATCTACTGTACATATCCGTTATGCTGGTGTGCAAACTGAAGTGGATCCAGGGTGGCAGGGATGTTGTGGTTAAGGTGAATCATGACCACTTTCTCCAGATACTTTATCAAAACAAAAGTTAATTTGTTGAGCCAACAGTCAGGAAACAGCAGATTTCTTTGGTATTGTCACAATTGTGGTTTTCTTAAAACACTGTGGCACTGTACACAAAGACAAGGACAACTAGAAGATGTCAGGTTTATTAATACAAGTACCTTTCAATATGGGCTGTTTGTTAAACACACAATATATTAAAGTCTTCCTTTCTCTCCTTCTCCTCTATTCCTCCCAGGCAAGCTTTGTCCGTTCTCCATTCTCCGATTCCAAATCACCTGAAAGAGGCAGAGTGGCTCGTTTTACCCGAGACCCAGGAGTATTTCCAGTGCCAGGGTATTTCCCATAGGGAGTACTTCTAGGTCAGATCCTTAGGAAAGTAAGAATAACACATCCCTGTAGCACCCCCTGTCAACACCCATGAAGCCTGGAATTCTAATTCCCAGCATGCCCTGAGGGTAACCTGCAGGGCACCAAAGCTCAGGCTGCCACCCAGTGTCTCGGAAGAGAAAATATTTCTTTGTTGTTGTATCCCTCAGTCCTTCCACTGTATTGTCTTCCAGGCCAGGAAGAATCCTGCTTCTATCCACACCAGAACACCAGCCAATGCATGGCATCCATTACACTTTATAAAAGCATTGGTAGGAAGTGAATAAAGACAAATTTTTTGATGTATCACCAAAAGCTGTGTATTCAACAGAATAAACCTACAAAGCCATTTTTGTATTGCAGGACTAAAATACCACTTTCTTACTTTAATTATTTTTGTACTCAAGCCTTTCCAAAAATTTTGAAGAGCATACAATACATGAATTGCCATCAACTTATACAAATAAGCACTTAGGTAATTACTGGTTATACTAATTGGAAAATTGCTTTGATTTTAGAATTAATGTGTCTTAATTTTTGGCAAGTTATTTTTAAATTAAATTTGCTTTCCTCAGTTGCATAAATGAAGGATGAAAAAAATGACTGAATATGATATTTACACAAAAAAAAACCAAATTTATTATTGTGCATCTAAACACATGTTAATACTTTCAAAAAGGAAATCAATGGAGTGGCACCTGATTTTTGCTTGAATATGTACTAAGTCACTTTCTTAAGGGGCAACATCAGCTCAGTAATAATGCACTGTTTTAAAACTGCTATGGAATCACCTTTAGGTTGTGTCTCCATAGAGAAAAGCTTTGAATAAACATATTCAGCAAGGAAAAATAAACTTCCACTTACATAAAATGAGAGCTTAATTAATACATGAGTACTAAATCTGCAATGGAGCATTGGACAATGATATACATAATGTCAGAAACGACCATTTCTGGTATCTTAGAGCCATTAAATGATTGCAGTGGTTTTCAAGTAGTGACCAGAATTTTAGTCTCTACTTGAACAGAGGGATGGAGGGATCGAAGCAATTCAACAGCTAATGTAACAGTAAGCTGTTTTACATTCTGTAACCATGCTCAGAGAGTGCTAGACCAAAGCCAGGGATCGGGAAGCCTCCAGATCAGTTGTGTGGGAAGAAGATCAGCTGCCGGTAGGGCGACTCTCGTGTTGCGGGGCTCAGATGAGAGAAGCAGGGGAGCCACCAGGTAAAGAAGACATTGGGCTTTGTGATTTTAAAGGATTGCTTCCAGTATTGTTTAAACCTCATTTTAAAGATTTTATTTATTTTTTTAACCTCCACTTCATTTCTGTTTTTATGGATTATTTATTAACGGATTTTTGAAAAGCACTGCACTTTGTTTTGGACACTTGTTTTGTTGTATTTTAATAAAAGCACTTGGCACTTTCTTTTACACCATCCCCTTTCTCCATTGTTGTGCCTCACTGCCGAGCTCATCAGTAACATTACCGATGGTGTCGGGTTCAAGGGCTCCCAGATGCAAGACTGGAGCATAGAGTAGAGCCCGCATCGTCACATTTGGTGGCAGTGGTGTGATTCGAACCCACGCTTCCTGAGAGACTGGACCCATATAAATAACTCTCTGTATTTGAAAAAATAATTTTTTCAAAAAAATAAATAGATTCAATAAAATGTATTCATGCAAGTAAAAATTGCTGTACCCCCCACATTGTTTTCCATTCTTGTCCAAATCCAAGCAAAACAACATATAAAATGGCAAGCCTCTTTACAGAAAGCACTCCAATAGTTGGGGGTGGATTGACTGTGTGACTTTTATCAAAACTGCTGTGACCGCGTGACACACCTGGTTATGTCATCCACTGCTGAACATCTCCTTGTTAACAAGCTTTGTTCATTTATTTAATTTCTTATACTGAATGTGGTAAACTCATTTATAGCTGTCTGGTTTAAATTATACTGAGTCAGCTTGACAAAATTAACTACTTGTATGTTGTAACCTTTTTTTGAAATCTCTTGTACTCATTTTTGTACTTTTTGAAAACTATGGGGCTTTGCCCCCTGCTTACTTCGCTCACCAACCCCCCCAACCCGGCCTGTGCTACGCGCCAGCCACTTCACATCTCTGCCTCTCGCGTTGTGAAAAGGGGGGCTGAATGCTCCTCCGAAACGCCCTCTTAAACGGTGATACGATGGGACACAAATACAGTTTTTTTTTACCTCCTCTTTGCTTGATCAGCTGCTGGCCGCCTGCTGCTGCTGCTCCTGAGCCGCGTGATCTGTATCTCACATGGCATACTTCTGTCCGCACTCCGGAAGTGACATCATCACTGACATCAGAACCTATCGGGATTTCCCATGGATGGTCTGCAGAGAATTGAGATAGAAAGTTAGTGCAGCTCGCCACACCCTGGTCTAGCATGGTACTACTATTATTCAGGCCCTCTAGCTGCCTTCCAATTGCACGTGTGCGACAGCATCCTCACCCACATTTAAATGAAAAAGTCATTGTGATGTTATCTTGTGTCAATGTGCATTTTGGGTCTTTCAACATCATACACCCTCTCCCAGGCATCCCAACAGCACTGACCTACAGATCACCCCTCCTAATCCACAACCATCTGTGGACTCTCCCAGCAGTCTCCATGACAGTCCTGATGGCTTTCTCTTGCCAGCTCCAGTGATGCCAAGTAGGATGTAGACTCTACAAAATGACTGGCTGGTAAAAGCCCTGCAGCCTAATTTAAAGACACACAGAGATCTTCCAGCCTTGCCTCTGACACTGCTCTACCAGCTCCTGGTACGTGGCTTGCTTCTGCTCATTTGCCTCCTGAATGTGGCCCTCCCAGCGAAAAGTAAGTTGGATTAGGACAGCCTGCTTCAAGGACATTGAAGAAAGGACCACATCCATCCTCAGCAAAGTTGTTGTAATGTAGCTGAGAAACTTCAGCTGCCTACCCAGGTCACCTTGAAGTTGCCAGTCTGACACAGTATTGAGCCAGCCTGATGATGATGATCAAGACTAATGTTGGGGCTGATACACTGGCTCTAACAAAGGAGATGTAATCCTTCAAGCCAATGTGTTTGATGGCGGTAATGGTTGTGGCAATGCTCTCTGCTGCTGCCTTCAGCACCTGGTGATGGTGCCAATGGTAGCGACCTTCCCTGAAAGAATTTAGGGCAGTTGATGAGAATGTGTGCCAGTGATCCTCTTGCTGAACAGAGAGGGCATTCCGGGTATCTCTCTTGCTTTAGATATTAAGGTTTGTAAGGCTTGGAAACACATTGTACTGTAGATGCTCCCAACTGCTGTATGCCCTCCATCCCTCTGCACCTCTCCTATTCAATACCATCCTGCACTTCCTCCAGAGCGAATTGGTGTTTGTTGTTGCCTTTGGCCTTGTCGTAGCGGTGTTACGTGATGAAGCCCAGCCCTGTGTGCTCAGTTACCACTGTCCCCACAGATCCCTAATTCTAAGACATGACAATACAGAAAGATCAATTACAATCATGTCTATCAAAACTAATAATCTGTGAAAAAACTATCTACGGGTTCCATTCATCCATGTTCAAACCTGCTTAACTGAGTTCTAGATTGTGTGGGCTGGGGCCCATCCTGAGAGCTTTGGCTGCTAGGGCAATTCATGGACACATAAATTAGAATAATTGATTAACTCAATCCACATATTTGTGTAATGCTTCTGGAAAATCAAAATACAGTATCTGGAGAAAAATGGCACAAACAGGAGAATGTGCAAACTGAAGACCGAGTGAGTGAGCAGCACAAAACATTGCACCACCACATTCCAAAAGGTCTTCTTCTTCATCTTTCGGATGCTCCCATTAGGGGTCACCACAGCGGATTATCTTCTTCCATATTCTTCTGTCCTCTGCATCTTGTTCTATTACACGCATCACCTGCATGTCCTCTCTCACTACATCCATAAACCTTCTCATTTACACACATGTATTCTGTCTTGTTCCTACTGACCTTCATTCCTCTCCTCTCTAGAGCATATCTCCACCTCTCCAGGGTCTCCTCAACCTGCTCTCTACTATCGCTACAGATCACAATGTCATCAGCAAACATCATAGTCTACAGGGACTCCTGTCTAATCTCGTCTGTCAACCTGTCCATCACCATTGCAAATAAGAAAGGGCTCAGAGCCGATCCCTGATGTAATCCCACCTCCAACTTGAATGCATCCGTCACTCCTACCACAGACCTCACCACTGTCACACTTCCCTCGTACATATCCTGTACAACTCTTACATACTTCTCTGCCACTCCTGACTTCCTCATACAATACCACAGCTCCTCTTGAGGCACCCTGTCATATGCTTTCTCCAGGTCCATAAAGACACAATGTAACTCCATCTGGCCTTCTCTATACTTCTCCATCAACACCCTCAGAGCAAACATTGCATCTATGGTGCTCTTTCTTGGCATGAAACCATACTGCTGCTCACTAATCATCACCTCAACTCTTAACCTAGCTTCCACTACTCTTTTCCATAACTTCATGCTGTGGCTCATCTATTTTATCCCCTGTAGTTACTGCAGTCCTGCACATCCCCCTTATTCTTAAATATCGGCACCATTACCCTTCTTCTCCACTCCTCGAGTATCCTCTCACTTTCCAAGATTCCATTAAACAATCTGGTTAAAAACTCCGCTGCCATCTCTCCTAAACACCTTCATGCTTCCATAGGTATGTAATCTGGGCACTTTTCATCAATGAACATTCAAAAACCACTTCTTAAAATCTTAGCAAAAGCACCTACCTTTTATTTTGCGAGTGATGTTTGAGAGACTTATTTTTTACTTTTTAGTACACTTTTTAACTTAATATAAGCGTGGTTTTTAAAAAGTATTTTTATATATATATATTATGTGTATCCTTTGACAGTTTTAAACAAATTACTTACATATGTCCATTAACTAAGGCACAAAAAAAAAGTTATTTAAGTTGTTCCTCATAAAAAGATAATGAATCATAAAATGGTTATTTTTGGCTTTCTTTTAATGCAGCAGTCTTATCCAGGCGTTATTAAAAAACAACTTGTGTGGGTCGGTGCCTATTGAAAGCACATTCTCAGTGCATGGGAGAAATGTGAGTGCAATAACATCTAATAAAAATGACATGCATCAAAAGACTACAAATGCATCTATGTTAGGTGTTCAATTTATTATCCACATACTTATACACAAAAGAACAAAATCCTTATAAAACATTATTAAAGGGCCAAGCTACAAAACAAAAGCCAAATCCATTTCAAGCAGCACATTTATTTTGAAGGTCTTGTCTTTCTGAGATGCAGTCTCATGTGGGAGCTACATTCACATTTGCTCTACAAGCATAACATACATGGTTACATTTCCAATACTGTACCACTGAAATAAGTGTCATTTTCAACTAGGTCAGGAACATAAGTTTAGGACTATGTCACACACGTGCGAATAGGAGACAACTAAAGGGCCTGAATAATAGTAATTCCATGCCAGACCAGGGGACGGTGAGGTGCACTAACTGTCTTTCTCAATCCCTTGCAGACCATTCTTGGGAAATCCCTCCCAGTTCCAGCACCTCCAATGACATCACCTCCATTTCCAGCCCTATCAATGATGTCACTTCTGGTCTCATATGATGTCATTTCCGGTTCTGGCCCTGATGACATCACTTCCTCCACTGGCCTTTAAAGCTGCCATCTTACCTACACATAATCAGTTCAATTGTGGACTCCAATAAGTAAAGATCTGTTGTTGTTTTTGCAACCTTTTGCAGCAAGGACACAATATACAGGTGGCTGCCCCAAACCTTTATGATGTCTCAGTGTGATGTTTGTGACAACTAAAAAATCTTGATCATCAAAGACAAATATCACAATATAATTCCTGGGCTGACAAGATTGCCAGAGAATTTACCAAATGCAACGTTTTCCTATATTATTAAGTATGTGTAAATAAGATCTAGACAAAGCGCTGACCCTGTGTAAATAAGAACTATTTCAAATTTAAAAAATCTAAATATCAGAAACAAGGATGTGTGTGTGTCTATATATGTGTATATATATTGTGATGTGTGGGTCCAGAGAGGAGGAGGCAAGTCCAGGTTCCCAGAAAAAAAAAGAAAACAGCTTTATCGTTGTTAAGACTGGGATATTACCAGAGCATTTATCCTAA
Organism: Erpetoichthys calabaricus; assembly: GCF_900747795.2. Classification (NCBI taxonomy): domain Eukaryota; kingdom Metazoa; phylum Chordata; class Cladistia; order Polypteriformes; family Polypteridae; genus Erpetoichthys; species Erpetoichthys calabaricus. Next base: position 117,167,963 of record NC_041403.2, on the reverse strand, counting down.
CGGGAACTGTCACTTCAGCACACACAAACACAGCAAGCACACAGAGGCGTTCACATCACCCTGCACGAGCTCCCTTCTTCTGATTAAAAGAACAGAAAGCCCTTCTCAATCCCTGCCTGGTTAACCAAGTGTCAGAGCACAGCGCAGTTGGGGAGTTGTCGGGATCTCAAAAATCTCACTATACTGTATATATATTGCCAATTGGCCAACCAACCACAAACGTTACCTGGTAGGTAACCACCCAAATAATCAGATGGCAATCAGACCTATAGATGTAATACTTCACCTTGCCAAGTAAGCAAACCCTCTGCCATGGCACAGCATCTGAGGCACAGCCTCAGGCGGTGACATCCAAGGTTTGACCCCTGTAAGGGAAAACAAAGGTGCGTACATCTGATGAGCCCAAATAATGATTGACAAACGACAAAGCCCACAGGACATGGCCATTTTACTCCAGGGTGCAGCAATACCTTTCTCCCAACTGGGGTGAAACACGTGTTGTGTACTCTTTGCATTATTTGACAGGTATTATGTGGCATATCTATGATATCCTTCTTGCAGGTGAGAGGGCAAGGTGGATATTTGCCAATTGGCTGACCAACCACAAGTGTTACATTGTAGGTGACTATCCAATTAATCAGACTGCAATCAGACTTAAATTCAAGCTTAGGCCCCAAGTTTAGAACCCATGACTGTTTTTGGAACAACAAATTTGATGATGTTTAAGGAATGGCAAGTACTTGATGATAATAACCCTAATTGGCATGCAGGTATCCTTGGGTAATAGGTAATAGAAGGAGATCAACAGAATACTGGAGGAAGATATTAGGAATTAGGTGACAATAAGTGAGAAAAGTGGAAATTCTGAATCCATTAACACTCTCAGAGGATGAGAACTCCTTTGCATAGGCCTTACTGGTCCTTGCAGGCTTTGCAACTTGTCACAAACTCTAAACCTAAAGAAGGGTTGGTGGTGTCTGTTCCATTGATGGGTTCGATTTGATAAACTGTAGAGCTGCATGCTGTATGGGTGTGGTTACATGGACAATGAATTAATTAATTGTGAATTTCCCATTGGGATTAATAAAGTATCTATCTATCTATCTATCTATCTATCTATCTATCTATCTATCTATCTATCTATCTATCTATCTATCTATCTATCTATCTATCTATCTATCTATCTTAACAACTTACATCAAAATCTAAAATGATAATAATAACGTTGTTACACAGAGATTCTCAGAGAATAGAATACAACTACAGTGTTGACAGAACTGAACAGTGTGTGAGCAACTGGATGTCAGGATTACACCTGCTTTTTAATGTAATTATCTAACCAGCCAATCATGTGGCAGCAGCTTAATTCAGAATATCATGCAGATACAAGCCTGGAGTTTCAGTGAACATAACAAATTTGACAAACAACAGGAGACCATTTTGCCTATCAAGCTTGTTTGTTTAGCAGGTATCTAAGCTGTCCCAATATCTCATCCAGGTTTTTCTTACACTTTATAAAGGTTTCTGCTTTAGCTGCATGTCTCGGTAGTTTGTTCCAGAGTCCCACAATTCTTTGAGTAAAGAAGTTCTTCCTGGCTTAATTTCCACTGATGTCCTCAAGTACATGATTCTCCCCTTAAGCCAAAAGGTGAATGATCCCAATGATTTTGACTATGGTATGATTGCTGGAGCCAGATGGGCTGGGTTGAGTATTTCTGTAACTGCAGATCTCTGTCAAATTCTACACACAACAATCTCTAGGGCAGGCATGTCAAACTCACTACCATTGGTGGGCCGCTTCGACTGCCATACGTGCGTCAGCGGGCCGTACTGTAACAAATACTATTATACAAAGTTACTGTAGCTTTCTTTCCAATACTAAAAACTTTAAAAAATGTAACACTTAAAGTTTAAAGATTAAAGAAAAGCAATTTATTTCCATACAATTAGAGTCTTAGCCTCTTAGCTAGGTACTTATATTATTATATTAATATTCATTATATTATATTCATTGCTTATATAGGAGTCTTACAGTGTGAGATTTATTTCTTTTGTCCTGACACTTGGCATCTCCTGTCAGTAACCAGTTCAATAATATCAGGCTTGAAATCTTGTGCAGCTGCAACTTTTATGAGGGATGAAAGGTGCTCGATGGTAAGTCTTGAGCGATGTGGGGTTTTGGTAGCTTTCATTAACGAAAACAATTGCTCATAAAGGTAAGTGCTTCCAAACATAGACAGTACTCTCGATGCCAACTTACGGATCTGCACATACGAAGGTGGCAGGTAAGCATACAAGCCTGGAACACCAACTTCGTTGTATTTTGCCTTCAGAATAGAATCTGACTGCAGTTCAATCAATTCCATTTGGATATTCTCAGGCGCATTCTCAACGTTGTAAGAGTATGGTGATGCAAACAGCGCAAAGTCCTGTTCGTGTGAATTGAAATTACAAAAACGCTCACTGAATTCATTGCTCAGTAATTCAAGTTGGAAAACAAATCCTCCAAAAATCAAATTTTACTTTACTAAGTTTACTTCAAAGTTTATATTGTAAAATAATCCGATATGCAAAAAGCCCCCTGACCTATACTAATTTTACAAACTCAAAATCACAAAAATTTGTTAATAAACAACTCACCAACTTCTCGCGTCCATTTCAGATCTTCAGCTGTAGTCTGCACTAACTGTTCGTTACAATACTAGCACAAAATTACATAAAACTAGAGCAAAAAAACATGAATATATGTGAGCTATTACTACTCGTGATGGTCAGTTCTGCCCAGTGGCCAGTCTCAGCAGCCCAGCCAGTAGTGTAGCCTGCCAGGGGCGGTTCGTGGCTCGTGGCGGCCCTGGGCAGAGAAAGAATTGGTAGCCCCTTCGCCCGCCAATGTCAATATGGTATCTTATGCACCGCGGATGGCCATGTCCGTTGCGGACACTGCATAGCCGCCTCATGCTCATGACACTCTTCTATATGTTCATGCCCGTAACTTGAAAACCAAGTGGTGGTCCATGATATTCTCATTACGGCAGAACGTTATAATACTACATATAGCTTACTGCTCCGACTTGAGCGACATTAGTAAATACAGTGTACTAATTAACAAGAAACACAATGTTTTTTGGACACATTGCCATCAGCTGTGTCTTTATTTTCTCTTTCTGTTTTATATTCAATATATATTGGCGTGGTGGCTCTGTGCAGGTGCACAGTTTGCACATGCCTAAGGCTGCCCCTGCTGCCAGGTTGCTGCAGCCTAGCACTTCAGTTGCGATGTTGCGGCTCATTAACTTTGGTCAAGGCTCATGGCTATACTAGCAGATGACGTTTCCGGTACCGTAATGCCATGGGAAAACGCACTTTTGTCAGAAGGCAGAAGTAAGAAAAGTCAATAAGTAATGCTGAAGATGCAGAATGATTCAATCACAAACAATAGTAATCATTTTGTACAAGTTTAGTGCTAACTAGGATCTGTCATGCAGGCCGCACAGATTTCTGTTCACGTGTTTGACATGCCTGCTCTAGGGTTTACTCAGAAGCAAAAACTTCCATTGAGCAGCAGTTCTGCAGATTTAAACACATTGTTGTTGAGAAAGGTTAGAAGAGAATGGCCAGATGGTTCAAGCTATGGTAACTCAGATAACCCTTCTGTACAACAATGGTGAGCACGATAGATGCTCAGAAGGCACATCAAACTTTGAGGCAAATGCACTACATCAACAGAAGATCACTTCAGGTTCCAATCCTGCCATCCAAGAACAGAAAATGGAGGCTTCAGTGAACACAGGCTCACAAAAACTGGACAGATAAAGAATGGAGAAATGTAGCCTGATTTGATATATCTCAATTTCTGCTCGGGCACACAGACAGTAGGCTCAGAATTTGGCACCAACAGTATGAATCCATGCCCCCAACCTGCCTTATGTCAACAGTCCAGACTGATTCTGGCGTAATGGTGTGGGGAATGTCATCTGGCACACTTTGTGCCTGTTAATACCAATCAGTCATCACTTGAATGTCACGGCCTGTTTCACTGTTTTTTGTAGATCATGTATCCCTTTATGGCCACGATTTACATATCATCTAATAGCTACTTCCACCATGGTAATGTGCCATTGGCATTAAGCAAAAGTTGACTCAGACTGATTTCATGAACATGACAATGAGTTCAGTGTTCTTCAGTGGCCTTCCCAAGCACTGAAATGTGAATCCAAGAGAACACTTTTGGGTTGTGGTACAGCAGGAGATTTGAATGTGAATGTGCAGCTGACAAATCTGCAGAAATTGTGTGATGCAATCATGTCAACGTGCACCAGAATCTCAAATGTATCTTTTGGAATCCATGCCACAAAGAACTGGGGCTGTTTTGAGAGCAGAAGGAGGCCTAAACAAGTATTTAACATAGTGTTTCTTATAATTTGCTCAGTTAGTGTATATAACATCTTCCCTGTGTCCCACTGGCCCTGCACAGTCCCCACAACACACTCAACAGAAGACACAACACTCTTCTTCCTCCACTCCTCCCAGGCAGCTTTGTCCTCGTCCTCCCGACTCTGGCGCCCCAAGTAGTGGCCTCAGGCTCCCTTTATAGCCCACGCAGAAGTGCTTCAGGTGGCAATTAACCTAAAGTAGGCTACACTTCCAGGTGTGGCTGCGTTAACACCCAGACGGGCTCAGGAAGCCTTGCAGCTACCCCTGGCGGTGGCCATGGAACCCAACAGGGATGAGCTCTGAAGTCCCATGCCTGTGGCCCCGATGCAACCCAGAGGGCTGCCACCAAGTGCTCCCCCAGATCTAGTGTCAAAGGGGAGTCCCGGCTGTCCGTCACAATATATACATATATATATTGTAAAAGAAGTAGTCTCAACACACGATAAAGGTCTGGGGCAGCCACCCATGTATTGTATCTGGCTGCAAAAGGGTAAAAAAAACAACACGATGTGTTCTGTTGGAGTTCCAAGACTGAATTGAACTGTTAAACAAAGATGGCGGCTTTATAAGCTGAAAGGCGGAAATGATGTAATTTGTCTGGAAGTGATGTCAGGCTGGGCGCCGGAACCGGAAGTGATGTTGTATCAGGCATGTTTTCTCGTATTTTGCCTGCAGAAATAACAGAGGTACGTTTAGTGCACCCTGCCACTCCCTGGTCTGGCAGATAATTACCTCAACTTGGTTCACCCAGCTCCCTCCAGGTCTCACATGTGTGACAATATTTATATATATAAATATATATATATATAAATATATTGTGACAGATAGGGGGCACTGTCGTCCCCTTGAACCCACAGATCAGACGCCAGACACCAGATAAAACTCTAATAACTTATTTTATTGTAATAATAAATGTGCACAAGCACCTCCTCCTCCACTACACTTCAATAAATCAATACACTTCTCAATAATCAACAATCCTACACACCTCCCAGCAGCTCAGTCACCCTTCCTCCCAACTCGGCTCGATCTGCTGGAGTTACCCATAGTCCTTTTATACTTCTTGACCCGGAAGTGTTTCTGTCCCTTAGTCCATGTGACTTTACAACACTTCCGGGTCGAGTAAAACTCCTTTTGTTCAGCCCATAAGTACATCATTGCCTCTGTCCCCTCGACTGGGAAGTACTTCCGGGTTATAAGGCAAATAGAAGTCCCTGGGCTTCCCTGCAGCATCCCCTGGCGGCCCCCATGGTATCCAGCAGGGCTGTGCATTAAAACTCCAATGTCCATGAGGCCCTGCTGGAATTCGGGTCACCTCCATGTTGCAGGGAGGGCTCCAGCTGGCGGCCTGGGGGTATTGGCCAGGACAAACTGGCGGCCATATATCACTATATATATATTGTGGTGGAGGGTCAGAACGCCCACAATATGGAAGGACTGGGAGACTGAGTATTTTCAGGACGGTTTCTCCGGGTGCCATGAGTCAACTCTGCTGGGGGTGCGTGGACATGTCCAGGGCCTTATTTGTTCTTTGGCCACACTTCTGCCACACTGGAAAGTGCAGCTGGAAGAGGCTTGTTGGGCACCTGGAGAAATTCCCTATAAAAAGGGGCCAGCCCCCACTGGCAAATGGCACATATCATCCCATTATATTAAAAGGGTGACCAGGCAGATCCAAGCAACTATAGGCCAGTAAGCTTAACATGCATCACAGGAAAATTAATGAAAATTAATGAAAAGAATTACTAAGGGTAAGATTGAGCAACACTTGGCAAGATCAGGAGTTATTCTGAACAGTCAGCATGGGTTCAGAAGAGGGAGGTTGAGTTTTACTAACATGCTGGAATTCTATGAGGAGGCATCAAAAGGATATGATCAAAGTGGAGTACTGTATATGTTATTATTTATTTTGACTTTCAGAAAGCATTTGATAAGGTACCACATGAGAGGGTGGGCATCAAACTAAAAGAAGTAGTGAGTTCAGGGTGTTGTTTTTAGATGTGAGCAGAATTGGCTCAGACACAGGAAGCAGAGGGTGATGGGCAATGAACCTTATCAGAATTGACCGATGTTAAGGGTGGTGTTCCACAGGGTCAGTGCTGGGGCTGCTGCTATTTTTATTATATATAAATGATTTAGAATCTGTTAAATCATTACAGAAGGACTTGTACAGTATACAGGATAGGGCAGATGTGTGGCAGATGAAGGCTTAATGTCTGTAAATGTATAGTATTACACATAGGAAATAAAAATGTAGGTTTGAATACACATTGGGAGGTCTGAAAATCGAGAGTAAACCTTATGAGAAGGATTTAGGAGTCATAGTGGAGTCAGCACTATCACCTTCCCAACAGTGTTCAGAAATCATTAAGAAGACAAACAGGACAATTGGTTATATAGCACCCTGATGTGTGGAGTACAAGTCCAAGGAGGTTCTGCTCAACCTTTATAACACCCTGGTGAGGCCTCATCTGGAGTACTTTGTGCAGATTTGATCTCCAGGCTACAAAAACGACATAGGCCAGAGAAGAGCGACTAGGCTGAATCCAGGGCTATAGGGGATGAGTTATGAGGAAAGATTAAAAGAGCTGAGCCTTTTCAGTTTAAGAAAAAGAAGATAAAGATGAGACATGATTGAAGTGTTTAAAATTATGAAAGGAAGTAGTACAGTGGATTGAGACTGGTATTTTAAAATGAATTCATCAAGGACACAATGTTAAGGGTAAATTTCACCCAAATATTAGGAAGTGTTTCTTTACACAGAGAGCCATAGACACTTAGAGTAATCTATCAAGTAGCAAAGTAGACATTAGGACTTTAGGGACTTTCAAAAGTCGACTTATCGTTATTTCAGTAGAATTAAGTGGATAGGACTGGTGTACTTTGTTGGGCTGATTGTCCTGTTATCGTTTAGATTGTTCTAATGTTCTAAAGGATGGGAAATTATTGTTGTAGGTGCAGAGCTGCACATTCCTGTAAATTCTACCTGCGTTTTCCAGTTTAACAAAGTCATATTGCAAACATTTTACTTATTATGAAGTTACACATCATTTTTGCCACCATTTTGTAGACTTTGGGGAGAATTCCAAAATTAAGAAACAGACATATTTTAGATTTAGAAATCATGTTAATCTTCACTGCAGAACAACAAAAGATAAAGCCTAAAGCCTGAAAGCCCAAGGACAGTTTCACTTACTATAGTGAGAAAAAAAATTGGCTACTGCTCCCTTTAGATTTTAATAAAAGCAGCCTGAAACATGAACCCAACATGTTTAAATATCGCTCCTTCTGCTGCCTTATTAATTCTTGCACGAGGTCAGAAAAACTATGAAAACCTCTCCATGTTTTCATTGATGAACTATGAAAGATGGTGTGAGAAACATTCTATAACACACATTGAACTGATTCGAGACATGGCATCCTGTTTGTCTGCCCGGTTTACTACGACTGCATTCAATGAATACAACATGAAGACAACAAAGAGACACGAGTGAACCTATACAGCTCAGAAGAACATAGGCACATTTTTAATAAGAACTGCCTCAGCACAAAGAAATATCAGGGATTCATGGGTCAGTAGAAACAGACCAGCAAACAGATGGTGCTGCCGTCCTAATTATCTAACACTAAAATGCTCCAAATGTGTGAACGCAACAGAGAGAGAACAGAGAAAGACCTTAGTCAGACATGCTTAGTTATTTCCAAGATTGTGGTTGGCAAAAATGATGTTTTTTATTCCTTGCATTTTATCTCGATGTAAAACACATTCATTATTAGCATTGCATTCTCAGAATTTTCATAAATCATCTTTATGAGACTTAATGTCAGAAATCTGAATCTGTAATTTCTTGCCCTACAAAATGATGCTATTATTGCTTTTTCTTTCTTTACTCAGAAGATCACGCATAAACAAGGCTAAACAGAAATCCCTTTGGATTTCTGCTTCCTGAAAAGAATGTAACACCAGCTGCATGCAAAAAAATTTTAGGTGTACATGCTAGGTGTAGAAATAAGCTGCTGTGCCAAATTATACTAAAGCACCCATTAAGCGTCCACTTATCCATCTATTTTCCTCCCTCATATTCTTTCAGGATTGTGCCCAGCTTACGCCTGTACATTGCTGATGTGCTGACTTACAAAGACTTTGCTGTGCAACACATTTGCTGCTGGCATTTGTCTGACAGACTGCATCACCATAAAGTTATTATTGTATCTACAACATTTGCCTGACAGGTATTTCTAGTCCCCAATTAGAGGTGATGCACAGTTTTTACAGCCTCCTTTTGAAAAACACTTTCCTTTTTTTAAAAAAAATCAGCATTGGCACAAACCTTATATGTCTTGTGAAAGTTTAGTTCCCAGGTGTGTAGAAAACGTGCATCATTTTTGTTTTGAAGCCTGTTAGTCTGTGTGATTGATTTGGTGTGGATTCAATTCACATAATAGTTAAGACTAGAAGGCGCCAGTACAGTATATGTGTGGTTCACACCTTGATTCTGAACAAAAAGGGGCATATGGCATCAGAGTGCCTATTAAAAATATGTTAACTGTAACACTGCATAGATTACTGATGAAGGAACATATTAGTTGGATTTTTGTTTTCTTGTAAGGTGGGTGATATCAAAAAGATGAATCTCACAAGGTCTGGCATTGCGACTACTGCTCTTTTCAGTTTATATAAAGTAACGAGATAAAACAATAAAAAGTAAGTAGAGCAAATTAGTGGGTGGCAGCAAAACAGGTATATTAACAGATAATCTGGAGTCTGATAAATTTCTCCAGGGACAACAAAGTGCATTGAAAATAAACAATTACACAAGACAGTGGAGTGCTCTCAAACGTAAATGATCATTTATAAAAAAAGACATTAAAGAACTGTCATTGGATATTATTAGAATGAATCGGATATGAAAAGCTAAGAGAATGTTGAGTTGTATGGGGCTACATGTAATGTATAAGCCAATAGAATTTCTTCATGAACTTTCTTGGGGCCACACCTGGAACACTGTAGTCTTACTCGTATAAGTTTTTAATGCTGTGATGATGGAACCTAGATTCTAGACCTCTAGACTAGTGGTTCCTAAAGTGGGACCATTGGTGATCCGTGAGCATGTGCCAGGTGGTCCATAGGCCGATCTAATCATTTTTCCTAAAAGATCTTTCTTATTGATAAGGTCACATGAAATAGCTCTAAGATACTTACCATAGAGCAGCTTGTCTAAGTTTCTTGTAGTCAATAACATCTTTTATTTGTATACTTCACCTTCCAACTCCAATTTTTCAAAGTTGTAATAATTGTATCCAATCTTTCAACATTTCTTCAAACTTGCCATTTCATTCCCATCCAATCTAATGCCTTCTTTTTTAAATTCATCATGATGTCAACCTCAAAAGTGAACCCTGGAAACAGAAATCCTTTTACTCAGTGTGGCAGCTGACACCCTCTGCTTCTGATTTATTAATTTCTTAAGTCTGTGTTCTATAATTGGCTAAAATCTGAGACTTGGTTTGAATGTAAGTCTTGTGATTCAGATTCTCCTTTCACATAGGCGGGGTACCAGGCACCTGGTAGGCAAGAGAGTGACACAGGGACAGTGTATGCCACCAAGACCTGAAAGAAGACACCCAGTAAGAGGCAGGTAAAACCAACGAAAAGGAGCTTACATGGTAGCTCGTAGAGTAACAGTATGAGAATTAGCTTGCAACACAGAAAGAGACTGAGAAGCATTGCAAGTTTGACAGAATTCTGTTTGTGCATAACATTTGTTATCTTCTTGGGGCACCTTCCAATGGCCAGTGGTATTATGAATTGGACAGTCCAAAAGCACAATGAACCCCAAAAAAATACTCAAAATATCCACTACACGGGGTAAAAACAGTCAAAACCCAGCTAATCACAAAAGGGCAATTAAGAATCTTTATAAGTTAAAATATTTCTCTTTACAAAAAACTCTGTAAACAAAAATAAGCTCAGAGGAACAAAAAGGCACAGAAATTCTTCAAAAGTCAACCTCTAAGATGAACAAAGTCCAATCCAAAATCCAAGGGGCAAAGGCAAAACACAGAGCAAACTTTTATACAAATCCAGCAGATAAGACATCACTGTATAACACCTTGAGCGCATTTCCAATGAACCACAAGGGACTGGGGGTTTTCCTTAGAGAAGTCCCATGATTGGGATGGGCAGTTGGCCCCACCTCTTGATGGACCGCCCACAAAACACAAAGAACACTAAAGCAGATGAATACGTACAGAGAAATTAACTAACAGTATTAATATAAACAAAGGAATCAAAAATTAGTCATAAAAAAAGTCATAAAGTCTGCATTTGAATCCTGAAGTACAACTGGGAGGAGGAGAGGAACTTCAATTTCATTATTTGAATCTGTGTGCCAACTCTTCTTCTTTGTACCATATGTCATTACAGTATTTTTCACATGAGTACCGGTAATAAAAAAAAATGATAATTGTTTTGTGGAATTTACAGGGCCTGGGGTGGTCCGTAATATCTCTGACTTTGACAAAGTGGTCCTTGGACCAAAACTCTCTGAGATCCACTGTTCTAGAAAACAACTACTGAAACTGCGGTGTACGTGAAAATATTGAAGGCGTCAAGCTTTTTAAACCTAAGCCAACAGAGATTAAGGAGGAGGCATGACAGAAATGTTTAAATTATGAAGGGAATTGAAGAGGTGTATGTCAGTTGTTAATTTAAAAGCAGTTAGTCAACAGGAACACTGACAGCACAGATGGAAGCTGGTTAGGAATATATTTTGCGTAACATGAATTTGAAGCATTTTATTATTCAGTGAACTGGAGATAAGTTACCAAGAAGTGAAACTGAAAGCAGTAAGTAGCGACATTGAAATCAGGTACAAATTATATTTTGGATGCATTGTTACACTGAAAGGCCTGTTCTGTTCAAAACAATCCTCATGTTCTTTTAAACCAATTTCAATATACTTTAAACTAATTCATGAAAGAATCTGCTTAACCTAAAAGGTATCTTCACACATCAGCTTGGAGCGCTCTTGGACTGACACTTGGCGTTTTTTTAGGCCAAAGAGTTCATTCTGACTTTTAGAAATTTCAAACATAACATTTCTGCTGAACTGCAGCCGCTAATAAAATCTAGATAACTGGGAACCTATTAAGCAATTCTCTTGAATACATTCAGATTTAGAGCAAATAAACATATATCAAGCTGCTTAAATGCAATTATATGGTCGCTGTCACAAATCCCCCCCTCTGCTGCACACACTCTGAAGTACTATATGAGTGCTGTGCTAAAAATAATATTTCAAAGCCTACTAAAAATACCTTACCCTAGAAGCACAGTATCCTACTCAAAAAGATTATAATTGGCTGGATTTTTTTTGTTGTCTAGTGAGTATCCAGAAAAATTGTAAATTAACACAGGAGAGGATTAAAATAAGCGTGGAATCAATCAGTGAAATGAAAGAAGGAAAAGAACATGCGATGCTCAGAGTAAATCCCATGCCTGGTACTAGGAACCTAAAAGACAATGTCTGTGTGTACTAACAAGACTCCTTTCAATGAATAATTAATTAAAATAAACCACTGCATACACAGTATCGGGGCGAAATTACCAGCCAGGCCTGTAATTTTGTGCCACTCACCTGCAAGACAACTATCTATTTACAGCTTTGGAAAGACTTTAATTAGTGCTGAATAAAAATCTGGATGTGTATAAGGATTGCAATTGTTTGGTAAAATCCTAGTAAACTGCATGAAACATCTTGTTTTATTGGTGCAGAAAGATCTGCTGTCTTATAGCTTCTGGAACCAGAGTACCTGCAATGTCTTACTGAGTGTTTTGGTTTACTCCAATATCACAAATTCATTTCGGTTTGGTTGATTAGTAGCTCTAACTTGGCCTGCTTTGAATAAGCACAAGAGTGGGCTGAAGCATTCCCAGGATTTCAACTCTACGATAAGACTAAATGGATTAGTATAGCATTTCAGTGAGAGGATGTTCTCAGTTGCCTATAGGTTTTGGTTTCTGAAGTGCTTTTATTGCTGTAGAACTCATTTTTCTAAAGCACTCTCTCTGTAATGGCCTTGCGCTAAAGTAAGGACCATGTCTTCATCAGAGATAAAAAATGTACTTTCCGATTGTGTATATAAAACCATCCCATTTTTGGTTTGAGAAGTAAAAGCCAGCAACTGGTTGTAGCGGGCTACATAATAATAAGTATTTGTTTTTGTCTGTGCTGAGTGCGTTTTTTGTTTTCATCGTCCCATTTGTTATGCTATATGTGTGTATAGGTAAGTGTTGTCCCCGTAAGATAAAAGGGGAAGGATAACGAAAGGAGACCACAACCCCGAGATGAAAATTTCCTGTTGTTTTCCATCAATTACATCCAGGACTGTCATTATTTAAACTAGAAGAGCGTAAAGGAAAGAGGAGCGAGGAGAGAGTGAGAGAGAGAGAGAAAGAGAACAAAGATAGTGAGAACGAAGGAGCCATTATTTACAGTCATTTCCACCCATAATTCCATTTATTGTGCCATTCCATTGCTTTTTTCAAATCCGGATCAACATTTATGGCAACCAGTGCAGAGAAACCCTGGGGTTTGGATTCACACCAACCATTGCTGAGGACACATATGGTGGGGTTGTTTTTGTATTGTCAGGAGGAAGCTAAATATCACATCAGCCAGTCGTCAATATCTGCTCACTTCTCATATATATTTCATCTGCTGTTTATGATCAATCTGTGTTCGTGTTCAAGTGCTGTGATAATTTGTTTATTGTTTAGGGGCAAGGGAGGGTTTTGTAAATAGTATTATTGTTGAATATCTGTGCGCTCGTGTATATAATATATAATATACATATATAAATATACATGGGTGTCATTGTGATAGTAGTGGTTTGTGTGCACTTACATATTATTGAATACTCGTCTGTCCTCGAGTATATATATACTTATCACTTATAATATATCTGCATTTGATTTTACATTTCTGTCTATTATTTGCTTGTCATTTCGTCGTGTCAGTACAGCTTGTTATCATCTTGAGAGTCTTCAGGCTAGCCTAAGCAAAAGTCTTGGTAGTGTACTGGCCCGGGCTGGGAAAAGGAATCGGTCATTACATGGTGAAAGTCAGGGTTTGTCTTCAGCCACCAACAAGGGCTAGAAGAAGCTTCTTCTCCCTGGTGATCGATGAAGAGCATGAAATCCATGATGTCATGTCCGAGATGAGGCCAGATCCTTTATCCTTTTAAATATGCCGTGACATTGTCTCATGTCCTTGTAGGAGATTTTTCAAACTAATTTCTTCTTCCCAGCCTGTTACATTCTTGCACCATTTACCTTCTCACCTTCTCTGGAGTGCACTCTATAAGTCTTCCCATGATACAACCTCTGTGCACTTGAAAACTCACCCTTTTTCTTTCATATTTTGGATTGGCCATTGAGTTTATTTTCAGACAGACCATTTGTATCGGCCATATTGGCTCTACTTTCATCTAGGTCTTCAAAATATCAAATCTAGGTGTTTAAAATTCTCAAAAGGCATTCACAAACCAAATGTAAGCAGAATTATTTTAACTGAAGGGTGTATCGTGTTCTCAAGGAGACCAGTGGAAATTAAGGGAAAGTGCATTTAGGACTGGACCCAGGAAGTGCTTCTTTCCATAAACAGTTCTGTGAATCTGGAGCAAATGACCAAGACAGAAAGTTAAAGCAGAAACCTTGACAGACTTTAAGAAGTAGCAGGCTGAGATATTGGGACAGCTTAGCTGTTAGCTAAACAAACAGGCTTGATGGACTCAATGGTCTCCCCTCGTTTGTCAAATTTCCTGTGTTTTCAGCCTACCTCCGTGTGCAGTCAGCTCATTTTCACTCTTAATAGTTTATTTACGGAGGTCACTTATGAGAGGTTTATTATGCTTTTGAATAATTCAGTATTTTACCCAACTGCTTAAAATAAAAGATGTACCTTTCTCCAAAGCTTTTCAGTTTCCATCATTTTATAATATTTAACATAAAAATGTATTTTCCTGTTATATGAACACAATACAGAACCCAAAAGTTCACTTAATTCCATCCTGGCGAGGGCTGCAGGAAGGAAATGAAGAGTTGGCCTTAGAGGGAATTCCTAGACATGGACATTCTTACAACATGCTCACACAAACTCAACTAGCTCCTTATGATTTGGACATGCAGCATTTCCCACTGGAGTACCTCCTATACTTCTCAGCTCTTCACCCAGTCTCATTATGAGGTTTTGCCAACATTTCACAGGAGCCTTATATCGGTGGCGGATACTTGCAATCTCATTCTTTTGCTCACTATCCAGAGCTTGTGATCAACGGTGAGTATGATCTAGAACAGGGGTAGGCAATGTCGGTCCTGGAGAGCCATAGTGGCTACAGGTTTTAATTCCAACCCAACTACTTAATTAGAAACCAATCCTTGCCAATCTTAGACCTTATTTAATTTTATGGCTTGTTAGTCTGCAATGTAAGGTTCTTATATCATAGATTTTTTTCCTTTCCAAGGATATCATCAAGATGATTTGAAGCCTAAAATGTATAATTTTCAGACTGTCACATTTTTCTTTTAAGTATTTTAATAAATCAGACAGTGCATGATGAACACATAGAGATGTAAATCAAAACAAGCTAGATGGTGAACTGCTGACTGCTTTGTCATTTACATGTTATTGCTAATAAGAAGCCATTAAAACAGTGAATGCAGCTGTTTAAGATTGAAATAAGCAATTAAGGGTGGGGAACCTTAGCAAGTGAGACCACTACAATGAAGCATCAAAATGTCACTTAAGCAATAAGTGCAGTAATTGACTTCACATTAAGAATCTTGGTGGGAACAAAAACCTGCAGCCACTACAGTTCTCCAGGACTGACATTGCCCAGTGATCTTTTGGTGTGTTCTTGACCTAGGATTGTGACAGGATTCTTAGAGCTTAGTTGTCTGGAAGAAGAGATGTTTCATCTTAAACATTGTTTTTCTTAAATTTCACTTCATTTGACACCTTACTCGGTAAACAAAATTTTGCACAGTCCAACATATGAAGCATTCTCCAGGCACATTACTAGGGAAGATAAAACTGTTTCCTGGCCAAGTCATTTCAAAATTAAATGACTTTGTGTAACATGACATATTAAATTAGGAAACTGGAAGCAGCTGCCATGTAGTGAGTGGGACTAGTAATAAACTCAAATGCTTTCAAATTTTGACTAGAAAAGGCGTACATTTTAGCAGTAATTATTACCAGAAATAACCAAACAGCAGTACACTGTTACTTTTTTGTAATAAAACTTTTATTGACACAATGAAAGAGGAGTACAATAACAGGAAACCAACAATAACTGATCTTTGAGCTGTGTACAGTAAAAAAAAAAAATCCACACATGCAAAAGCATGGATAGTAAAAAAATTGAGAAAAGGTGGAAAGAAAAAACTGCCTCATGGAGCAACCCCCAAACAACTCTTAACTAACTGCATGGCCAGCTTGGGATAGTAGAGCTGGAAGAGTTGTTGATCCCAGATGCAGAAAGTTCAAGACAGTTAGGACACTAAAATGGAGAGACTTCCAGCTTGCAGGATAGAAAAGGGGAGGTGATTTCCAGCAAGATGCTAAAAGCAATTTAGCTGCAATGGTTCGCAGTCATTTAACTCCTCCATTTTATGAGAGAAAGAGAAGAGAGACCCAGGAAGAGAAGAACTTGGGGGACAAAGGAATGGGAAGAGACAGAATAATGGAGTGGGATTCAGCCACATGGAGCTAGAAAGCTGCAGAACATTTCCAGAACATATGGAGCAATATGCCAGTGACTTTAAAAGGGCAAAGATGGCATAAGGGGTTTAGTTCTAGTCCCATTAGATGATATCTCGTACACTCTATGGACAAATTTTAATTGTGTATGCTAGTGATTAGGATTTTTAAAGCAATTTTTGATACTTAGAAAGACAATTTGCTAACACAAATACACAGGATAAGGAAATGCTTTTTTGCCAGTTAGACATGATTGGGAGAGTTTTGAGGGACGCTTTGCTGAGGAGGGAGTAGAGACCGACACCAGTTTGGACTGAGGTGAGAGGGTTGAAACAAATGAGTACTGGGGAGGAACTGGAAGAAGAGAAGAGGGGTGTCTCCACATGTCCTGAGCACAGAGGGACAGAATGTGTAGATGGAAGAGAAAGGTAAGTTTCATAAAATAGATCTTCCTGCACAAAGACACCAGACTGACACCAGAGGAAGGAGAAATGTGACAGAACTGTGGAATAAATTGGTGTGGAAGCAGTAAACTATTATTTCAAGTCCTTTATTTCAATACTGATTAATTTATTTTCATGTTTATTTTTCTTAAAGAGCTAAACTAGCACTACAAGCACAAGGCTTCTGCCCTGGAATAAGATTTTTTTTTATTTTATGGTTAGTGCTGCTTGCTGCCTCATAGCTTCATAGCTTTGGGTTCATATCTCAGCTCCAAAACTGTGTGTGTACAGTTTGGTCCATGTATGCTTGGCATTTCTGCCCAGATATTCTGCTTTTTCTTCTGAACTGAGAAGATGGTTGATGACTCTAATTTGGTGCAGTCCAAGCAAATGTTGGGGAGTACCTTGTGACAGACCAGAATTTTTGTGCATGACACTGTTGGAATAGAATTAAGTTCACTCAGTAAATGAATGCATGGATTGTTTTTTTTTTTTACACCCCGTACAACTGTACTTAAATATACCTTTGAAGGGAAAAAAGGTTTCAAGTAAACAAAATCTAGTTTGATTTCTTATTGGTGTTGCTGTGGCCATCAAAGCACAATGGTGTAGAAAAGAATGTAATTAAACCCTGAAACCAGGCAAAGCTGGGGTCAGATCAGGATGAGCTTTATTACAATAGCCTCTTGGCAGCTCTTTCTTACAGTTATTAGTAATCAGTTAAAGTGCTGTCACTCAGTTGCTTTATACCTTTGTGATTCTGCAGCATCATCCACAAATGGACTAAGCGCCTCTGCTTTTCCCATAAAAGGCCACTTTTTTATGCCAGATAAAAAGCACTGCATCCCTACAAAGAGGGCATCTGGATGTTCAAGGTGCATGAGGTTTGAATAATCCTCAGGTTGACCCTATTTTATTTGTAAGCAAGATGAATCATGCAGTAGTCAGCAGCATGTTGGCTACAGTAAAGAAAATTAAAGGGAAGCCTGACTAGAGTTCGTTGCTCTAACTTTATGCTTCTCGTCTCTGATCTAATGCTCTGCTTCATTTGGAGTTTACCCTTGCGACTTTATTAGTTACATCTTAGGATTTTGCTATTTGTCTGTTTTCAATATCTTTGCTTATGCTTTGCCTAAATTATGCTTTTAATCACTGCCTGTTTTAAACCTTCTTTTTGAACTGTGGACATTAAAATAACCTTCATCTTCTTTTGGCTGCCTACATTAGGGGTTGCCACAGCAGATCATTTTGTTCCATATCTTTCTGTCCTCTGCATCTTGTTCTGTTACACCCATCACCTGCATGTCCTCTCTCACTACATCCATCAACCTTCTCTTATACCTTCCTCTTTTTCTCTTAATAATAATAATTCTTTGCATTTATATAGCACTTTTCTCACTACTCAAAGCACTCAGCAATTGCAGGTTAAGGGCCTTGCTTAAGGGCCCAACAGAGCAGAGTCCCTTTTGGCATTTACAGTATTTGAACCGGCAACCTTCCGATCGCTAGTGTATATCCCTAGCCTGAGAGCCACCACTCTGCTCTGCTCATTAAGATCTTGACTGCTTATTAAGCTTTTGACTAGCAGCTCTCTCCTTAGCATCCTTCTCCCAATATACCCAGCATCTCTCCTCTGCACATGTCCAAACCAACACAATCTCACCTCTCTAACTGAGTCTCCCAACCGTCCAACATGAGCTGACCCTCTAATGTACTTATTTCTAATCCTGTCCATCCTTGTCACACCCAATACAAATCTCAGCATCTTTAACTCTGCCACCTCCAGCTCTGTCTCCTGCTTTCTGGTCAGTGCCACTGTCTCCAACCCATATAACATAGTTGGTCTCACTACCGTCCTGCAGACCTTCCCTTTGACTCTGGATGATATTCATCTGTCACAAATTACTCCTGACATTCTTCTCCACCTATTCCACCCTGCCTGCACTCTCTTTTTCACCTCTCTTACACAATCCCCATTACTCTGTACTGTTGATCCCAAGTATTTAAACTCATCCACCTTTGCCAACTCTACTCCCTGCATCCTCACCATTCCACTGACCTCCCTCTCATTTACACACATGTATTCTGTCTTGTTCCTACTGAACTTCATTCCTCTCCTCTCTAGAGCATATCTCCACCTCTCCAGGGTCTCCTCAGCCTGGTCCCTACTATCGCTACAGATCACAATGTCATCAGCAAACATCATAGTCCATGGGGACTCCTGTCTAATCTCATCTGTCAACCTGTCCATCACCATTGCAAATAAGAAAGGGCCCAGAGCCGATCCCTGATGTAATCCCAGTGGACATTAAAATAATGCTCCACCCAAAAATGTTTTTTATATGTTACTTCATCCCATGTGGTTTATAGTGGTGGCCGAAAAAAAATTCAATCTCATGTTTTCATCTGGAACCAGGATAACGTTTCTGATAGAATGGACATGTAGGGAAACCAATGTTGGACTGCAGCATACAATATCAAAAACGTCCATGAAAAGAATCTTACAGCAATTCATGTTGCATAATCTACAAGTCAAATCATCTAGTCATATACTCACAAGGTGCAAAATGCATGCATTTTTTTTTGGCTAAACGTTTGGGCCACTAATACTTAAGGCCATGTAACACAGCTAGTAAATGATATAATCCACATGCAGCCACCAGATTCCTTCTGTCTGCTCCGGGCCCCCATTCTACCCTCCATTAAAGGGTCTCCATTCCACCTGTAACCATTAAAGATTATGGCTGCATAAAATAATGATCCAGATTATTATGCATACTCGTCTTTTCAGCTTCATGTTCTTAACAACAACAAATGATGCTGCACAGATCCTTACACAGTACAGAATTGTGGTGTGAAAACAAATTCCTCTGAGCCTCTCAAACCAATTTATTTTGTGAAAGTACCAAATGGATTGCTATTTAGAAACACAAGACCATTGCTCAAGTGGCACAAAATAAACGTTATCCATAAATTGGATGATTACTTAGACGTTGAGGCTCCTGTCTTTGTCACGTACTTAGTTTCTACGTAAGCCATCAAAGCAGCATACAGCCTCTGAGGTGCAGTTCTTAATGTCTACTATGCCTATACAGTCACTTAGCAAGTTGTTAGGATCACTGTACTAATACTGGGTAGGGCCTCCTTTTGCTGTCAAGGCAGCCTCTGTTCTTCTTGGGAAAGATTCCACAGGATGTTGAAAACATTTCTTTGAGATTCTGGTCCATGTTGATATAATTGCATCACAATGTTTGCAGATTTGTCAGCTACACATTTGTGCTGCTTATCTCCCGTTCTCGCACAACCCAAAGGTGATCTACTGGATTCAGATCTGGTGACTGGGAAAGCCATTGAAAAACACTGAACTCATTGTCATGTTCGTGAAACCAGTTTGAGAGGACTTTTGCTTTGTGACACGGTCCATTATAATGCTGGAAATAGCCAGAAGATAATTTTAAAGCAATGAATGATTGGTATTAACAGGCCCAAAGTGCTCCACACCATTACACCTATATCCCAGCACCACCCTAAATTGTTGATGCAAGACAGAGTGGGTGCATGGATTCATGCTGTTGGCACCAAATTCATACCCTTCTCTCTGTACCCTTCAGCAGAAATCGAAATTCATCACATCAGGTTACATTTTTCCAGTCTTCAGCTGTCCAGTTTTGGTGAACCTGTGCCCATTACAGCCTCAGTTTTCTGTTCTTGAGTGTCACACAGCCCTTCTGTCAGCTCAAACCAGTCCAGCCATTCTCTTCTGACCTCTCTCATCAAAAGCTGCTCACTGGATGTTTTTTTCACAACAATCTGAGTAATCTCTAGAGACTGTGATCATGAAACTACTAGGAGATCAGGACTTACAGAAATACTCAAATCAGTCCATCTGGCATCAACAATCATGCCACGCTTGAAATCACAGAGATCACTTTTTTTTCCATTCTAGTGTTTGCTATGAACATTAAACTGTGTTTCAGTCAGACAAAAGTTAAAGATACAGATTTCCTTTCCTTAGTCATGAGTTCCCTTGAGGTGTCTACCTTTATCTATAAATCACATGTTATAATCCAAAGAAAGAAAGCTGTAATTATTTTAATGATACCTTTCAAACTTTGAAGTGCTACTTGTAAAAAACTGATAAAGTATGATTACATCGTTCATTCATTATCAAACCTGATAATACAGAGACATGGGAAGGATGAGAAAAAGCTAAGCAATGGCCAGGCCAGGATTTGGAGCTGTGGTGGCACTAGTACAATCTACTGCCACACCTTGCCACCCGAATACAATTATAATGGTCGACAAAAGTATGCAGATCCATTTCTAGACCATTTTCAATTTTTTTCTTCATTACAAATGACACTTGGACATCTTGCTTCAGTTTGCATTGTAATTGCAAATTTAAAAGCTCAAGAAGAAAAATGTTAAATGCCAATTAATCCCAAAACCACAAAAATATGTTTTACTACATTTCCTGCTACAACAAAGATATCCCTACCTGCTCCACTCACTATGATAATCTTCAAAGAAAAAGACAATAATGTATGAATTGCTAACTTTGATACAATCTGCATTAACGCCTGTGTCGAATAATAAGGCCAATAAAAAAGCAGGATTTAGTCTCTAATCAAAGAGAGGTGTGGTTGCAGCAAGGTGGCACAGGGGTTAGTGCTGTTGCCTCCCAGGTCAGACTCCCAGTTAAGAATCCCAGCTCAGTCGTTGCCTGTGGTCAAAGTGGACACTCCCTTTGTCTGTGTGCCTCTTCCATCCATCCAAAAGGCTGATGCTAGGAGAGGTGCCATCCCTCTGAGACTACCAGCCCTGATTAAGGGAGTTGGATACGCAATGGATGGTCGGACAAAGAAACTTGCTTTAGTGAACATCACTGTTGCCATCCGGGAAGTGAACAGACTAATAAACAAGGAGAAAATTAAACTTGGCACTTGATAAAAGAAAAACAAGCTACTTTCTGGAAATATAAAGTCAGTGGGGCTTCCTATAATTTCATTTGACATTGAAGGTGTTAACTTGTAAAAAAAACAGAGCCTAATTTAAAGCTGCCATTCTGATTAATCTTCTAACAGATTAAGTCAGCTCATCATATTTTGTGTGCATTTTTCTATCATGCATACATTTTTTCTTTATACATATCCATTCAGGTTGTACACTATATGTTTGCCACATTGTCATTAGTCATTTTGTCCAGTATTTACAGTGCTTATAAAATGTATTCGCCCCTTGGAAGTTTTCACATTTTATTCTTATACAACATTGAATCACAGTGGATTTGATTTGGCTAATTTAATCACAAACATAAAGGACAAAATAACTGAGCCCATTGGTATTTACCCCTTTCAGGTCAGTACTTAGTAGATGTACCTTTGGCAGCCATGACAGGTTTTACTCGGCATGCAAAGGTCTCCGTCAAATTAGGTTAGGTAGAACTTTACTTGTCCCAGGGTAAAATTTGGCAAGATTGGTAAATAGCTCTGCAAAACTGCTCAAGCAGTCGCTTCATTCATTTTACCTTCTGCCTTCACAAACCTTCCAGTGCTCACTGCAGAGACGCTTCACAGTGGAGATGGCCTGTTTATGATAATTTGCAGTGTTCAAACATGGCATTTGGTCTAATAGCCAAAAAGCTCAATTTTGATCTCATCAGACCATAGAGACTTCATCCAGCTGACTTCTGCCCAACTCTCACAAGGTTATTTATTTATTTTTTTCAGTGGCTTTTTCTTTGCCACCCTCTCATAAAGCTGTGACTGGAGAAGCACTCAGTAACAGTTGTTGCCTACATGGCCTCTTTAATCCCCAATGTAGCTGATGACTCCTTTAGAGTTAGCAGAGGTCTCCTGATGCCTCCCTCACTAGTCCAGTTCTTGTACGATCACTCTGTCCTTGTGGATGGCATGCAGATTTACAGCTGTGCTATACTTTTCCATTTGCTAATGACCGATTTAACTGGACTCCAAAGGATATATGGGGACTTGGATATTAGCTTGTGTCGGGTCCCTGAATTGTGCTTTTCAATCACTTTTCAAGCAGTTGCTTGGTGTGTTCTTTCCATCATTTATTGGGTCGGTTAGGCCACAATATTGACAAAACACAAGCTGGACCTTCTAGAAATAGGGGCATTTGTAATAAAATCAATTGGAACTCTTAGACTACAGACGGATGATCTCCACTGAACTAACTATGGGAATTCAAAAACCAGTTGGCTGCACCAGTGATCATTTAAGTGTGTCATATTAAAGGGTCATCAATTATTTTGTGTTTTAAATCTGTAATTACTTGAGACCACTTTGTAGATATCTGTTTTCACTCTGACGTTAATGAGTTTTTTTTCTCTGTTGATCTATATCAGGAAAGCCAAATGAAATCCACTGTGACTGTATGTTGTATAACAATAAAAAGTGTAAACTTCCAAAGAGGTGAATACTTCTTATAGTCACTGTACATTTCACACAAAAGTGAGGTGAACTGAATTGATTTACTTTCATACAAGCTAACTCTGGGAAATTATAAAACATTGGTGAGTATTAATCAACATCTTAATTAAAGAAAGAAACTTATACTCTAACAAGAGAAGTCTTATAACACAACAAAAAATATGTTTGTCATCAACAGATTACCACAACACCCTCTTCTAAATTAGTTTTTCAAGCTGATTTTAGATTCGCTTTTAGTCTTTTCCAGTCACGTCAACTTTTTGAGTTATGAGTAATGTTAGTTTACAGTGCTCTTCCATGTAGTTTTTTACTAAAATGTAAGCACTGTAAAAGAGAGCGCTATATAGCGCCCGACCCGGCACAGAACGAGACACGGGCACGTATAAAACACAAGGGCTTTATTTTCTTCTTCACCCATGGGTGCACGTCTTCCCCGTGACCCACAGGTAATACACAGTCCCAAAACACAGGTCAACACAAAGCAACACACTCTTTCACTCCCACCACTCCTCCACAAGCTTAGTCCTCCTTCCTCCCAACTCTGGCTCCCCTTGTCCCCTTCCGCCTACCGCGAGCCATCACGGCCCTGCGGCATCTCCGCAGGCCCATTCGGGTAATCAGGAGGCTCGGGGAGAAGGTCCCTCGGCCCCGCCTGCGACCTTTCCTCAGCGGGCAACTGACACACGCCCTCCCCCCCCTTCACCTGTTTCCGAAAGGAGCTCCTGCTCCTTGGGCGGCGACACCACGTCGGGAAACACAGCTGGGCTTTCCTCCTCCTGCTGATCAATCGGGACGAAGGGTAGACACAGCCCAGCCTCGCTCTCAACTGAGCTCTCCTCGCCGTCACGCCACAGACAAACTTCCTCTGGCCAGCAACGGGTGGTTCGCCCCTCGGCACTTTGGAGGTAGGCTGACGCGAACGCGGAAAACCCTTCCCACGGCCCATCCCCTTTGGGCTCGTCACCTACCTCCGGCTGCAACCCGTGAGGCTGGATGGCTTGCCGGAGTCTGGTGGCTGGCTTCTGTGTCTTCCCGGCTTTCTTTCTCCCCATTGCGCGGTGTTTTGCGGCTCCTGCCGCAGGTGGGCTTTTCAGTGTACCGAGCTGCGCGGGCTTGCCTGCAGCTGTGAGCGCGCTCTCCCCGCGCTGTGCTGCGCGTGTCCGCCGGCCAGTCTTGTCGGCGCGTACCTCGCGCCGCGCCCCGGTGGCGTGCTTTCCTCGGGAGCGTGCCCCACTCTGAAGTCCAAAGGGCTAGTCTGCTGGAGCACACTCTCTGCCAAGGGAGTGCGCTTGACGCTGCCGTGCTGTGTGCGCTCTCTGCGCTGTGATATACGTGCCTCTGGGTACTGTGCCGAGCTGATACACAAAGTTCTATGCAGGTTCCGGTCCAAATGGACGGACCGGGATCCTGCCGACTACGCCACTGTAACAAGAATGAGTCGAAGACATCACAAAGGTTTGGGGCAGCCACCCGTATTATGCTTGGCTGCAATTGCTCTTTTTTAGTACACGAAGTGAATCGTTCAGAGTCCAAAACAGAACTGCCTGTACTGAGGCAAGATGGCAGTTTTAAAGGCCCAGAAGGGAAATGACGTCTTCGTTGCAGGAAGTGGGAGTGGTATCCTGGTGTTTGGAAGTGACGTCACCCTTGGGGCCGTCCAGAGGCGGGATTTCCCGGGACAGGTCTGCAAGGGACTGAGAGAGATAGTCAGTACACTCCGCCGCCCCCTGGCCTGGCATAGAATTACAAGTGTCTAGGCCCTTCAGCTGCTTCCCATGCGCACGTGTGTGACAGCACCAATGAAGTAAAAGTTTCAATGACAGCACACCCTGTGGCATAGACATGCTGAACGGTGTCAGTCAGCTACCACTGTTTCTTCAAAAACGCTTAGAGTAGGATTTTCTTGTGTACACTGTGTCTGGATTGTCACAGTACAGCATCCAGCAGCAGTCGGCCATCTCATTGCAGAAATCTTGGTAGTGACGCTCCATTAACTGAATGTCCTGGTGAAAACGTTTTCCTTGCTTGTCACTCACCATACCAAGATTTTCTGGAAAGAACTGTAGATGTGAGTTCAAGAAGTGTGTTTTCAAAGACATGCAACAGCCTGATTGCAAAATCTGGGCTGGAATATAACATTTTGTGCTTTGTTTTAGCTGAGAATCCACTTGAGTTCACGCAGAAAAAGTAGCAGTCGTTGAGATGGCCTCAAGGTTTCCAACGCAACATCAGGATTGCAAATGGCATCACTGCTTTTCACCAATTTAGCCAGTCAAGCACTCTGTTGGAACAACTAGTACAGATGGCATGTGGAGCCCAAGATTTAGCCTGGTCAACAAGTAGACAACCAAACTACAATGTGTGTATCTTCTTAAGATCTGCAGTAATCGGATGATGTTATGTTCTCATCGTGAATGAACCACACACATAACAGAAACTGTCTGAATGCTTAATACAGTTTCTAGACATGATAACAACTGAAATCAATCACAGTTAATGCTGTCTATAACAAATATACAGAGAACTGTTGTTAAATCTTCTGATACACTTAGGCTATCCATTCATCATCCAACCTGCTATATCCTAACTTCATGGTCACGGGGGTCTGCTGGAGCCAATCCCAGCCAGCACAGGGCGCAATACAGGAACAAATCCCGGACAGGGAGCCAACCCACTGCAGGGCGCGCACACACACACACACACACACTAAGCACACACTAGGGACAATTTAGGATTGTCAATGCACCTAACCTGCATGTCTTTTGACTGTGGGAGGAAACCCATGCAGACACGGGTAGAACATGCAAACTTCACACAGGGAGGACCCGGGTAGCGAGACAGCAGCACTACCACTGTGACACTTAGGCTAATTATAACAAATATCATGCAATATATAATTAGCTTCATTGCAAGAACTAGGCATGCTACAGAAAAAAAACTAAATAGAGACTTGAAAAAAGCATGAAAAACACTACACAACCCACATAAAATTATCTGTAATGAAAATGACCTGCGTAACCTTTTAGTCAGTAATCAGGCAGAAGAAAAGCTTGTCAATTGGCGTTATTTATTACTCTTCAGCAAATGTTTGAACAGACAGCATCCATCATAGCATGATCAGAATGGCTGGAGAAACAAAGGATACAAGTTCATTTTACAAACTACTGAATTTATATATAGTGTCATTCAATGCATACATTTACTCTGGTTGGTTCATTGGTTTACACCCAAATGACTTATATAAAATAAAAGTCCATTTTATTATATTATACCTTTTGGGTTGATCCATCACCCTTGAAATGTCTGTGTATGTAACAGCTGTCCGTTCTGGTTGTCTATAGGACATCTGCTGACATCTTAGTCATCTGTTAGGCATCTTCCAGTACATTTTGTTGTTCTCTCAGCCTTAATCTAGTTTCTTGATACACCTGATCAGGTTTCTGACATCTATTAATCCTTTGTGCTATTTCTTTAGGATGAATGCTATTTCTTATTATGGAAAGCATATCATATCCTAAGTGACTATGTGACCCTTAAGTCTTCCACAGCATGCTAAACTGGTGAATCTCATTTTACTGATGGACAAATGTCACTCTTTTACTACTTTTGTTTTAAAAGTACAAGCATGCCGATGACCGAGACATCTGTATGCCAGCTATCGGTTTCATTAAACGTTAATGTTCTCAGTTAATTTCCCCTCCCAGAAGGAGTAATTAGAGTTAAAGAATGTTGGTGGGTGTGGGGTGGTGGAGACGTTCTGCCTTTAATCGGAGCACCTGGCACAGAGCACATCCACAATATGGAGGCTAGGCGGATGCTTGAGGGGGCCATGAGCAGACATTTTAGAATGAGTAGAGAGGAGTATCTCAGCTGCCACCTCTGACATCTCTGTGCTGTTGAGGAGCAGGCTTCCCTGTCCCATTTTCGTATTAAAAAAGCACTTCATAAAAAGTACATCATAAAAACTGTGTTGTGTAAACAAAAGCTGCCTCACCATAGTTCTGATAAATAAATCACAATTGGGTGGAAAACAATTTCTCCCAACAGGTAAGCTTGTAAACTTTTGTGGAAGCCTTGTAAAAATCGGAGCCAAATTACAAAACTAAATGACAGATTACTTTTCTAACAGATGTGTATGCTCATATAATGAAGGTTACTGTCTCTGGACTTTGCACTTTTCTATTATTGCTTCATATCTGTAAACCTAAGTGTATCTTAAGTACATACTTATATACCATACTAAGGAGTTCCCCCTGCTTGTTTCGCTCACCAACCCCCCTTGCCTGCGCTATGTGCCAGCCACTTCTCAACTCTGCCACTCGTGTTGCGAAGAGGGGGGCCGAATGCACCCCAAGGAGACGCAGTCGCTCCTCTGAAACTCCTTCTTAAACGGTGATACAATGGGAAACAAATACAGGTTTTTTTACCTCCTCTTTCCTTGATCAGCTGCTGGTTTGCTGCTGCTGCCATGCTGTGTGATCTGCAACTCTCACCTGGCGCTTCGAACATTTAAAAGCCTGTACAGCAGCTGTCCTACTCTTTGTCTTTTATTTCCGGCCCCGGGCGTGGTTAAATCTCTTAGCATAAAGTCTCATCTTGCGGGACGTAAGTTCTTAATATTTTTTAGTTTATAATTTAAAAACGGAATAAGAATCTGAAAATCTAACAACATCACATTAAAGTTCGATAAATTCTGAAAAGAATGATACCAAACATATATATGTAGGTTTTAAAATTAGCCCAATTTAAAGCATGACATAAAAACGTCACATAAAATCATTGCACTGTTAGGCTTTGGATTTTATATACAGTGGGGCAAAAAAGTATTTAGTCAGCCACCAATTGTGCAAGTTCTCCCACTTAAAAAGACGAGAGATGCCTGTAATTTTCATCATAGGTATACCTCAACTATGAGAGACAAAATGACAAAAAAAAAATCCAGAAAATCACATTGTCTCATTTTTGAAGAATTTATTTGCAAATTTTGGTGGAAAATAAGTATTTGGTCAATAACAAAAGTTCATCTCAATAGTCAGGTCGCACTTTAAAAAAGTCATAATTAAAGCATAATTAAAGGAAAGGGGGCTCCAGCAAATCTGAGCTAACAGTAAAGGGATTGGCTACTACCTTCATGCCAAGTAAAGCAGTATGCCAGATTTTTAGCAGAGCGGACAGCAGGAACAGCCTGCTCATACCAACACTTGGACGGCTGCTTTAGTCCTGTGGGTCTGTGCCATGTAATGACTGTGCACATGAGAGACAGAAAGCTACTGTACTCTCTGGGGCTTCTAACTAAAACAGACGTCATCTGGAGAAGAAACAAACCCAAGGTCACTTTTTGTATAAATCCAGCAGATGAAGACCTCAGTGTTGTAGTGTTAAGAAGGACGTAGCCAGGGTATTGCATTACTACCTGTTTTAGCAACATATTTAATTCAACTAGTTTTTTAAATTAAAAACATAATTTGTGTCTGACAAAAGATTAACCAACAAAACAAGTCATATTGTTTTTAATAAAGCTGATCAGTCTAACAGAGCCACCTGTCAAAACTCTCAGTAACTACCCAACTGGATGGATTGAATCAAGCGTGTGTTGAGTTTGAGTGGCACATTACAAATACAAAAATCCTTGATTTTATATTGCACCTTTCCACTGTGAACCTCCTCATGAGGCACTTTATAAGTGGAATAATATATGAGACAATTTTTAATATATTTTTCATAATTGTGTACAACTTTTAATTCTGTAAAATGCAAACAATCAGCCTTTATTTTATACCAGTAACGGCGCACTGCACGAATACACTTGACTTGAGCATTCTTGGTTTTCATCCTCTTTCTCTGTCTCTGTTTAGCATTCGTTTGCTCAGAGGTTGATGTGTTTGCTTCTTCCTGAGCAGCTCTTCTTTTCTCCACCCTAGCGGCCCGCTGCTTCTCTTCTTTTTGTCTGCACCTTTTCGCGTTAAAACTAATTGTTAGTTTTTGTGTTGCAATTACTTAGTATGTTTTCTTTAATCTGTCACTTAAGCTGGCATTCACTCTGCCTCAAGAATGATTAGCGAAGGTTGTTTTGAATGAGAACGGTGCCCGTACGCATACGCCACATGGCCGCCCTGCTGCGCGCTGCCGAGAGTTGATTCTACAATAAAATAAAATAAAAATAAAAAGAGTAATAAAATCATCACCCCAAAAACGGACAGTAGATGTCACGTAGTATATGTGTACCAAATTTCAAGTCAATAGGTGAAACGGTTTGTGAGCTACAGGTGATTTAAAATCCTGGAAAGACAAACAAACAGCCATGGTAGCGTATTATAGAAGAAGATTGGGCCTTACTATAGCGAACACCCTCACTAGTGTAGAAGGGTACAGCCCAGACACAGACAGGCAGACACGTTCTCAGCCATCACCACACGTTTATTTACACTATTATTATAATACAAGTCTCTATGTGCACCACACCAACAAACCCCCACCGTCTCTCAAAGTCCCGGCTCCTTCACTAGCCGTCTCTCTTCTCCTCACAAACACTCAGGGCCTCTCCTTGCCGCCTCCTCTGACCTCGTCCACCTCCTCACCCGACTCCAGCCTTGATTGTAGGGCGGCGGCTCGTTATATAGGCGGCTGATTGAGGGCCGCACCCGGCCACCTGCCACAATAGGCACATCACACACACATAGCATTGCAACCATTTTTTATTTTTTACAATTAGTAGGTTGAGTAACTCATTTGGAGTCACACTGTGTGTCAGAAGTAGAAATTGAAAAGGTGCATTTATGTTTTGCGCTCTATAACTATTTGGCAGTTCTTTCTTGATGCCATCCTCGATCAGGACTCTCCATAGTAAACCATCAACAAGTGCAACTGCTGCACCATTTAGATTTTACGACACTATCTTTTATTATAATCTTCCACTTCTGCTCTCTCTTGTGTGGTGGATGGTGGGATTTAAATATGATCTGCAGATGGAAATCTTGGCATACAAACCTGTAACATATGTATTGATATTTAAAAACATAATTTTAGGATTACCTCAGGTATTAGGTTACAAAGAATGCAAATAAACCACTCTTTGTAGTTTATAGAAACTTTCTGCAGTGAACACTTTACTTGGCACTTCCTAAGTACAAACACTAGTGCAGTGGCACTGGCTACGACATGTGCTCATCCAATGTGACAACAGACTGGAAAAAAGAAAATAGACGAGCCTAAGTGTGTTCATTTCAGAATATTAACACGAGAGCAACAAGAACGAGAAAAGTTGTTTTCCTGCTGGACATGGAAGCAGAGCTCGTGGGGTGAGGCGACGAGGCAATTGTTTCAGGTGGCACTTTAGTCGGGGTGGCATTTTCATGTACTTTTTTAACACTACAAAATAACAATACAAAAGAATATGCACCTTAGGAGTTATACACACATCCAGTGCCTTATTTATATTTTACCTTTAAAAATAGTGAGAAATATTTTTATTATAAAAGTGTCAAAATTTGCAATACCTTGGCACATTGCAAGCATCCAAGAATCAAAACAGCACATTTCGAAGCCACATGCAAATCTATGGTATTGGCATTCATTTTCCTGAAAACCATCCTGAATATGCAAAATGAAATCATTTTTTATCAGATAGATGCAACTTTATAACCATGTTGGTTTGAAATGACAATTTCTCAAAAACGCTTGCAATGAAATTACTACTGCCGAATGCGTCTCTTGTTTTGCAGATCACATTTCAAGTATCAAATCTATGTTACACGTGAGAACTTGCATTTCACTTCAATGATAATACATACAGAGAGAGCCACTTCTAGGATTTTTGCTGCCCTAGGTGAAGTTATAAATGGCGCCTCACCAGCCCCTTTGCTTTGAGAGGAATCCTCACTGCCAGACTGTACATTGAGACCTGGAGACAGGACTGGGGAGAGTGAAGTATTTAGGACAGCAAATTCACAGCTTAAGAATGTTGAGTTATAGACACGTGTGCTTACAAGACTGTCTCAGAAAAATACATTCTCAAGGCGTGCCATTTCAAAAAGCAAGTAGGAATAGGGCTGCATTAGCAGTCTTTATTTATTGCTTTTAACATTTCTTTAAAGAAACTTAAGAAAGAAACATTGAAGTTACTGCCAGGACTATGGCTTTGATTCTAGAATTATCTGTATAAACTACCAATTAATGTGTGTCTTTTGATGATGGTGAAAGTCTACAGATACTTTTTTTTTTTTTAACTAAGACAATACCATAACATATACATATCATTTAAATTAATAAAATAAACTGAAAACTTAGGACAACATTCAGTGAAACTGTGTATATAAAGATTATCTTTAAATAGGAAACTTTACCCACAATTCTTATTCACCATATGGTTGCGTATGCAAATAATGCAATCTACCTATCAAAAAAAAAACGCACAACTGCTTTAGCATGTCTAGAGCTGATCTCACAAACAGTGGTGAGCAGGAGAGGATAATATTTGGTATGTTTTAGCACAAGTTTTAATAATGTATGTCCATTTGGGAGACAATCGTAGTTTGGGTTAAATCAGTGTTTAGCAATTCACTCAAGAGCTACAGTCCTGTCGCTGTTTTTGATCGTTTAATGTTATTTTGTCATATCTGTCTCTTCTATGCTACAGTTTGAGGATTATTATTATTGGCATCATCATCATTGTTGTTTTCGTGTTATTGTTGCACTGTGTAGGTTAAATATAAGATAAATATAAAAATATTCACTTTGAGTCCGAGTGTTCGTAGGTCTGTATTGTTTAAAAAATGTTGCGTCACCCAGGGCCATTTCTGGGCAGCAGATTGTGCTCTGCATAGTGCAGACAGTGCAGGCACTGCTGAGATGCACAACATAAACATTTCTTTGTGTTCCGATCCGGACCATTTTTCTAAACAAAATAAAGATAGGAATCGCTGCAGTAGAGTACAGCTGCAGCAATGCGCCCTAACCACTTAAAAGTGCCCCAGGCGTTTGCCTAGACTACCTATGCCCAGAAACGGCCCTGCATACAGATAGATTGTTGGGTAGCTTAGTACTTAACTTGCCAGCCTGCAGGACAACTTACAAAAAATGATGACAGCACATTTATCATTTTTTTTAATTAACTGTGTAGCCCCATAAACTATAACCATGTAAATTATACTTAGGCCCTTGAACTAAACTTACTAGGACAATCCTTTAAAACTTCAATGAAATTGAATTATAATGATTATCTTTAACAGTTACCCATGATTTCTCTTTATCCTATTGTTGCTAAAATATGCAAAGATCACAGTATTATCATCCAATGAATTGTATTCTTGCTAGGCATAGACGTTTTCTGGCATGGCAGGAGAAGGAGCAATTAGGAAAAGTATAATCATTAAGTCATTGTTGGAGCTGCACAGCAGAGTATGGGATTTGCAGAGTTTTAACATAAGGTCATATGAGAGATGCTCCTACTTTGAATTAAATCTGTCTTTACCAGTGCATTTAGTCTATAGTTGCATGTCTGTTTAATTTCACTTTACCATATATGTGTCTCCTATTCTATGACAGTTTGAGGTTTATAATTTTTATTTAATTTACTTAAATTTTTATTATTATTGCTGGATTAGTACCTACATGTTTTAGCCTATAATTTTTTAAGTTTTTAAATTTAAGACAGGTTGGTGCACATGTACGTATGTATCTCATTCTAAAAATTTTGTCAAATTTTGTTAATTTCCGGAATCAGTTTAAAGTGTCTGTCACTACCGATACCTGTTAAAATTCTCAGAAGTTTGCACGATGGCTTTAAGTTTGCAGGACAGAGTTTGAAACGAGCAAAGGTGTTTAGACAAGCATGCGGTAAGAGTAGAAAAGCCAAGTTTTGTTTCACTTTCAATTGATAGATAGATAGATAGATAGATAGATACTTTATTAATCCCAATGGGAAATTCACATTCTCCAACAGCAGCATACTGATACAATAAACAATATTAAATTAAAGCAAGATAATAATGCAGGTAAAAAACAGACAATAACTTTGTATAATGTTAAATGTTTACCCCCCCCCCCCCCCCCCCCCCGGGTGGAATTGAAGAGTCGCATAGTTTGGGGGAGTAACGATCTCCTCAATCTGTCAGTGGAGCAGGACAGTGACAGCAGTCTGTCGCTGAAGCTGGTCTTCTGTCTGGAGATGATCCTGTTCAGTGGATGCAGTGGATTCTCCATAATTGATAGGAGCCTGCTCAGTGCCCGTCGCTCTGCCACAGATGTTAAACTGTCTAGCTCCATGCCAACAATAGAGCCTGCCTTCCTCAGCAGTTTGTCCAGGCGTGAGGCGTCTTTCTTCTTAATGCTGCCTCCCCAGCACACCACTGCGTAGAAGAGGGCGCTCGCCACAACTGTCTGATAGAACATCTGCAGCATCTTATTGCAGATGTTGAAGGACGCCAGCCTTCTAAGGAAGTATAGTTGGCTCTGTCCTTTCTTGCACAGAGCATCAGAATTGGCTGTCCAGTCTAATTTTTCATCCAGCTGCACTCTCAGGTATTTATAGGTCTGCACCATCTGCACACAGTCACCTCTGATGATCACAGGGTCCATGAGGGGTCTGGGCCTCCTAAAATCCACCACCAGCTCCTTGGTTTTGCTGGTGTTCAGTTGTAGGTGGTTTGAGTCGCACCATTTAACAAAGTCATTGATTAGGTCCCTATACTCCTGTTTTTAATGCCTGTTTTGTGTTTTATAGTTTTAAAGCTTATCTTATTTTAATGTTTCATACATTTTCTAAAAGTAAAATATTTATTTTTTGCTTGTTGTTTACAGAATGTACCATATTGTGAAGCCTGTATACCAATTAGACACATATAAACGAATGACCTGTATGTGTAATGAACAATCTGCTCTGCTCACGCTCAACCACAGCACTAGATGGTGCTTGCATGCACCTCACTTCTCACTACTGCCGCGTAACAGTAACATTGTGCTAATGACACAGATGAAGAGACACAATGTCGAAACGAAACAATCACCATGGCCCAACAACGTGCAAGTGAAACACCTCAGTAACAGAGAGCAAGGCTTGAAGTTTTCACTAAAAACATTGTCTATCTGGAGGTATTTTATTATATTAATAGGACTAATATGCCAGCGATACAGCTAAGATATGGTATCGCCAGTGTCTTCTTACGAAAGCCAGTGTGGCAGCAAACACAAGTGGGTCCACGTCCTCTGCACTTGGTAATTCCTAAGAGTTAGCTGACACCTCTCCAAGATGATGTAGTAAAACTGCTAGGGAGCCTTCAGATTGTTTTTTGCCCCGAAGACCACACATAGTTAGTACTTAATATGTATGAAATAAGGGTGTCATCTCATGCCTTGTAAGGATTAACCTTTGGCTGTGTGCGTGTGGGATGGGGTGCAGGGGCTAGTGTTTAAAGTGTGGCAAAATGCATTTAGCTTCAGGCAACATTATTCTACGCATTGGCCCTGCTTTCTGTAATACTGTAATCGCCCTTTTTGTTCTGCTAATTGTGCTGTCATTATTTCCTGACAACAACATGCTTCCTGACACACAAACGTTTAAACTCAGGTTATTCTTTCATAATGTTTTCAGTTTAATTTCATCCTGCTGAGAACCATGGTGGCAGTACAGTGATCTAGGCTGACTAGACCACCCTATCCCCGACAATTTCCTCCATTAACCACTTCTCCTACCTCTAGTGATGGGCGTCCTAGCTATAAGCCTAAGGATCTTGTCACATCTCTCTATTATAAAAGGAAATCCTGGAAAGAGACTTTTTTCAAAGAGATAATTTCAAGTCCCATGAGACGAGACTGTTTCCTCCGGGTACTCCAGTTTCCTCCCACAGTCCAAAGACATGCAGGTTAGGTGCATTGGCGATTCTAAGTTGTCCCTAGTGTCTGCTTGGTGTGTGGGTGTGTGTGTGTGTGTGCGCCCCCTGAGGTGGGCTGGCGCCCTGCCCAAGGTTTGTTTCCTGCCTTGCGCCCTGTGTTGGCTGGGATTGGCTCCAGCAGACCCCGTGACCCTGTAGTTAGGATATAGCGGGTGTTGGATAACGGATGGATGGATGGATGAGACAAGACTTTTGCTAGGAGATTTTTTTAAGTCCCGCATGCCTCTCAACCTTATTTAACCATGCACATGGTCCAATCACCTCTCATTCATGTGAATGCTTTTGTCAGACACACTTCCTGCATTCTCAGCTTTTATAAATTTTTACATTTTCCTCATTTTAATTCATTTATGAAAAGAAGCTTTTCTGGAAAGCATTCTTTGTATACATACAATCTATTTATTTCATTTGTAATAGTCCATTTCTGGACAATAATTCTATACGTTCTAGATGACACGTCAACGACTAAGTGAAGAAGAAAAGGCAGCGCATCAAAAAGATGCCCAAAATCGTTGGAGAGAAAAGAATTAAAAATAAAAATCTAAGTACAAATTCGGAAAATAAGGAAAGTAATAATCAGCCTGGACCAAGTGGAATTGAAACATAGCAGGTCCAAGCTGGGATGGAAATAAAAGACAAAGAGTAGAAGACAAACTAGAATGTCGTAAAGAGGTTCAAAAATGTTGCCACGATACACATGCAGAGCAGGTTAAAGATTAACGGAACAGGGAAAAGAGATCGAATATATGGACATAGGTGATATGACAGAAGTATGACAGAAGTATATAGATATTGTAAGGTTTTAAAGCTTAAGTCGGAGACTTGTAGATTGTCTAATTCGTGTTGCCATCAGGGAAAAGTTGTGTTTCTTCCCAATGAAGAGGCGTATCCGCAAGAATTAAAAGATTTGTTGTTTGGCGTTTGTATTTACTGAAGTGTTACAGTAAAAGTGTAAGTTTAAAAAGTATTTGCATGTTAATTTCAAAGCCAAACAGAACAAAAACGTATAAGTCTATGAATACCTCTAATGCAATATGAAAAATAATTTTCTTTCAATTTATTACGTTTAAATATTTTTTACTGTGATTAATTACTCTCTGTAATGTAAAAAGTCAGAATATTTATTAGAGAGAAAGAAACGATATTCACTCACGGGCAGTTATATGTTGCGTTGTCACGATGTAAGTCCAAACACGGAATCAAAATTCAATGCGATATTGACAAAAAGTTAATTCCAAATACTGTTAATATTGTTAATTCCTCTAACGCAACATGAAACATAATTTTCTTCAATTTATTACATTTTACTATTTTTAACTATGGTTAATTACTCTCTATAATGTAAAGTAGTTAGTTCTATTATGCATGTGCAACAGTTCCCATGAAAATAACAATCGCTTTAAATTGTACATCCGGTTAACCATACCCGGGAGTTGGCGATCGAAGCGAGCAGGGGGCTCTTGTTTAACTTAAAAAAAGCAGAGAAAATTAGTCAGTTTTATTTTTTCTCTAGCCTTCAAATGGCATAACACATACTTGTCAAGGCTATTAATGTTGCATCACCTTCTCTTAAAATTAAGCAAACAGAAATAGCTGCTTTCTGTAATATTTTTTTCAGTCCAGAGACCCCTCGACAGTTCTGAAGGTCCTGCTTCTTCACAAATATTAAGAGGCTTAGCAAACTCATTTTATGGTAACAAACAAGTATGGCTGACAAAAAAAAAAAGGTTGGGAAAATTTCTAACATTTTATGCTTGAACCCATAAACAAGTATTTAAAAAAAAGGTAGCAATCAAAACATAAAGTATTGTCAGGGCTCAGATCTTCACAAATCACCCAAATTAGGCGGAAGCGGCTTCAGTTTTAAAATGGGTCTTTCTCCATTTTCTTTACAATTTACAATTTCAGCCACATATAACATTTACCTCCTGAACCAGATTACACTGCAGGGGTCCAAAGATTAGAGAAAAGTGGGTTACACACTTAAGATCCACTCCTACATCTGACCTTTCTCTGGATGACTACACAGCAGGCCAGACTTCATAAATGCATTGGCATCGTTTTTTTTATCTTTTG
This sequence comes from Erpetoichthys calabaricus, assembly GCF_900747795.2. Lineage (NCBI taxonomy): Eukaryota > Metazoa > Chordata > Cladistia > Polypteriformes > Polypteridae > Erpetoichthys > Erpetoichthys calabaricus. Next base: position 117,130,905 of record NC_041403.2, on the reverse strand, counting down.
AGGCTGTTGATAATATCTTGACAGAAGCTTCAAACGTTGAAAGCTTCTAAAATAAAAATCAAAATGTGTTTTCCTGTTTACATCTTTCAAGTGAGTCCATTCTGCTTGAAGTTATACAGCTTAAATAAAGGCTTACCTAAGCATGCAGCTCCCCCAAGTGGTACAACATTCGGATTTTCACCACTGAGTATCATAAACAACAGTCACTGAGACACAAGATGCTATGGCCACTCTCTGACTGCACATTATGAACAATATAGACTGAGAACCTATATCCATACTGGATTATGTTTCAGAAATTAAGCAATTGCTTTCTTCAGATCTCCTTCCCTATTGCAGGCACTTGTCTCTCTGTCTTGCACTGTGAAAGCCCAATTAACATTTAGAAATATCTCACAAATCAATTACACGGATACTAAAATGCAGTTCACCTTTCCTTGCCTGGAAATGAGTTCATATCTCAAAATCATTTCCCCTATTTAAGATCTCCAATACATTTTAAAGATATCCGAAATGCTTTCCAGAATATCCTAAATACATTTTGAGACACCTCAAACTTACAGCCTACACATTCTAGGATAGCGGAAATTGATTTTGAGATATCTCAGAATTAGTTTCTGTAAAATGACCTATTTTTCCAGTAGGACTTCCTGTCTGTTTTACAATATTATGTACAATATTTTTAATATCTTAAAAATAGCTAGGTGTTCATTTTGAGATTTCCTGAAATGCATTTAAATATGAACAGAAAGCAATTTGGAACTTCCTGAATGGCAATGAACATATTGTATCTTTCATTGTATTTTAGATATCTCAGAATAACGTGTATTTCTAAAGATATCTGTAAATATATTTAGATATTTGGAAATCAAATTTGAAACATCTACAAATATACTGTATGTAGAAATCTGTCAGATGCTGACCTAGGGGAAATTGACTTTGAGATATTTAATAATTTATCTTACACATTGGAAATGTGGGTCAATGTGAGAATACTTGAAATACATTTTAAGTGATTTTAGGTCCTCTTGAAAACATAAAATGTGCATAGCAAGTCATTTTAATATATCTTGAAATGCACGTTTCAAAATTCCCATAATGTTATTTTTCTCTACAAATTTTTCAGATATCCTAAAATAAATATAAATCTTGAAATTACGCTTTTCTAATGTTTGAAAGTGAGCAAAATGTCATTAAGATATTTTGAAAGATATTTAAGATGCATGTAAAGGCATTTAAGATATCTTGAAGGAGCCATTTACCAGAAAGCTCTAACTCATTTTGACATATCTTAAAATACAGTGTACACTTACTGTATGCTCACCAAACCAATTTAGAGTCACACATAAACCTAACCTGAACATCTTAATGAATAACTTACATTACAAGGCCAGGTTAGAATGACTGGTCAGTTTATTACTCAGAGGCCACGTGCTTACAGCCCACTCTGAACAAGATAAGGTGTTTTGCACATACTTTCGTGATCAAAGCTTAGACTGAGCCTTCCAGCTTCAGCTTTTCTGTGAGTAACATCACAAGGAACAGCTGGACCCCAACATGGGGAACGTGGTGTAAAAGAAGAATCCACCAGATCCAGGGCCGTTCTTAGGTTTTTGGGGGCCCTAGGCATTGAGCGTAGGTAGGGGGCCCCAGAAGGGGGGGGGGGGGTCCACCAAATCGCTGAGGATAAAACTGAATTGTGAAGTTGCAAAATGGACCTCAGATGAGAGATTTATGTCCCTGCCACTAGTGTTAAGGCTAGAACATTCATCTTTGCGAGAGACAAAGTTCAACAGAGCTCCTCTTTGAGAAGCAATAAAAGCCTGTTTAGCAGCACCAGACTGATGAGCTCGCTTCATTTTCAAACAGGGAGGACAAAATCAAGTTGTGTCATTAGCTAATGATTGCTCACTTGTACATACAAAAATACTGATGGTACAGTAGACCATAGACCAGTGTTCTTGATTGTATTTGTGCCATATAGAACTCATGAACATGTATACACAGACTAATGATAATGCGACTAGTCGACGGAAAAGATAGCCTACATGTATAATTATAGCCGAGCAGACGGAGGGATGGAGCAACCCACCCACTGTCAAGTCGCTTTGTGGAATGGTTTTTATCTTCCCAGCTTCCGCTATTTATAGCATGATCGATTTGTAGCGCAGATGCTTGGAGGCAGGAGAGGTGGATGATCAGTGCCCTCCCACTGGGGCCCCACGCACCACTCCGTCACCTCGAATCTGCCTGTCGTAGTCACTGTTTCCTATTTGCTCGTGTGTAACCATATTGATAATTCTGCCACCAGAGAAAATTTATACTTCTGAAATATATGGACCTGTAAGTTGTAGGCTATTTGGTTAAAAAAAAAGCACCTGGTGGGGCCCCCTTGGCAGTGAGGGCCCTAGGCGGTCGCCTAGTTTGCCTATGACTAAGAACGGTCCTGTCAGGTCAAGGAAAAGAAGAAAGCTCATTCATCTAGACGTCAGCCATGGCATCCATGCAGCAGCCTGACTTCTGAATTAAGACAAGATGCCTTGAGAAGTCCAGCAAAATGACACCTTTTATTGGCTGACTAAAACGTTTAGAATATGCAAGCTTTCAAGGCACCTCAGGCCCCTTCTTCAGGCAAGATGCAATCATCACATCTCACCTGAAGAAGGGGCCTGAGTTGCCTCAGAAGCTTGCATATTGTAATCTTTTTAGTTAACCAATAAAAGGTGTCATTTTGCTTGACTTCTCACTACATTCATAATGTCTAACACAGTACAACACCCTAGTACTACAGCCAAGATGTGCTCTATCTCTCTAACCCACCCCCTCACACAGATGTATCCTTCATGGGAACTACTCACCAGCTTTCATATCCTTACCGAAAGTATTTTTTTGTTCAGTGTAAAGCTTTTTGCTGTGTGAAACTTAGGGCATCTGGCGTGGATACATTGTCACTTCAGTACCACAGGGTTAGACAGTGGAGGACAACTCTAACAATGGTCAGCACAATTTGGAGTTACACACCTTTGGAAAGTGACAGTCAGTAAAACGTTGTGCCAGCCTCCATTGTCTTGAGGACACAGGTTTAGTGTCCTCTAGCCCAGTGGTCCCCAACCTTTTTGACAGCAAGGACCACTTTACTAGAAGCAAATTTTTCCAGGGACCGGTTGGGGGGCGGGTTGAGGACTCGGGGTGGGTTTGTAGGGCAGTTTAGTACACAATTTACATTACATTTCTATTATTATTAAGTTATTAAGCAGTTCGCATATGTTTGCAACCCGAGATTTTTCTTCTTTTTTTGCATATAAAAAAGACATGTCCATTGCATTTGACATTCCAACAGATTGTATATCACAAACATTAACACTGTTATCGTTTTTTCGTGTCTGCCATTTCTATAGGAGGGTGACAATGAGTTAAATTCCAATGGATGTTTTCAAATGTTGACAAGCAATAAGCAAAAGGAATCAATGAAAACCACAGAAAACAAAAACATCAAAAAAAAAAACAGTACGAGGAAAGTTCGAAGAAAGAATTTTTTGTTACATTGTTTCTGTTTGGGGATCGTTGTGCAAACATGCACAACTGAGCTGCGACCACAGATCTAACTGCTCTGTGGGTGATTCATTTAAGCATTTCAAGGTCACTTCGTTGTAATGAAAGTATCTGCTGAATGTACTTCATAGTAACGAGATTTCTATAGACTCGTGTCATATGGGGAAACTGTCGGGACCATAAAAATACTTTGTTGTAATACTCTCTCACCTCTCCTCTCTCTGAGCCGCTGCAAAGCACCGCCCGCCAAGCGCTCTGAAAAGTCTGAGTGAGTCTCTGTTGCTGGCAGTTCTCTCGCGGCCCGGCTGTCAGACGGCTGCGGCCCGGTAGTGGGCCGCGGACCGGGGGTTGGGAACCCCTGCTCTAGCCTATGCTATTGAGTTCATAATAGAAGCACTAGAGAAGTGATAGGCTTTGCTGGCACCACTAATGCTCAGTGCTTTCATGTGAGAGTGTCTGTTCAGTCCATGGTGTGCAGAAGTAGGCCAATCAATAACCAATTTAGCAGCCCCTCTCACACCACAATACCAGGAGGACCCAACCTGGGACTATGGGAGTTCTACTACTCTGTCATCTATTCTGAGTGTGTTTACATGCACTTAAAGAGCCAGTTAGTTGCAATTCTTGCTCAGGGATTTAAACTTTTCTAGTCTTGAGCAAAGATGGCTTTGTGAGGACCTAATTTCTATCTTCAAAGTTTTACATCCTCATCCCCCCTTATTAGTAAACACTTTCTTGAGAAAGTAGCTGTGTTCACATGCACAAACAAACGAGTATGAGCAGGCCCGGTCTTAGGTATTATGGGGCCCTAGGCGAAAGGGGGGTCCAGGGGCCCCCTGGAAGCTCTGTGAAATGCGTGAAAATTAGACCAAGGAGTCGATCCGGAGCCCCCCGGACCCCGGGGCTCTAGGTGGTCGCCTACTTCGCCTATGCCTAAGGCCGGGCCTGATTGGGACAAATAATGCTGTAGTATATTTAAGTATATATGACAATTGCTCACTCTGACAATTTGTTTTGGGGGTACCCAAGAAGGCGGGGGCCCTAAGCTATAGCTTGTGTAGCTTATACATAACTCCTGCACTGAGTATGAGGGGAGTATTCTAGTTAAGGCGAAACCTGGCTTCTTAAAAACCTCGTTTACATGTATAAGTTTGCCTCCCACGTTCTCCTTTGGCAAAATGCTCCAACAGTAATAAATGACTTAAATATCATCATCAGCTGTTGTGAATCCGAAAATAAGTATGAATTGTGTGATAATTGTCTTGTGTTTTATGATTGCATTTAGTCTTTTATGTGCTTTGAAGTAAATAACTTCCACCGACTTATTACATCCTCAACCTGAGCCACAGATGATTCGCAGTATGAACACTGGCTACTGCATCACCTGTTTCAACATATCTAAAGTAAATAGATGGATTAAAACTAAACTGACACTTTATTAATGTGGTTCGGTTAGTGAATTGCTCATAGAACACTCTTTTCTATGTGGCTGTGTGATTGAGCCCTGCAATGGAGCAGCTTATCGGTACGTTTACTTTTTGCCTTACCCCCAGTGCTTCTAGGATAACAACAATGCAGGCATTTTTACTTCAATAAATTAATAATTGCTTTAGGTTACTCATTACTTTAAAACCAATCGGACTACCCAACACATGTTACTTCTAAAACGTTACCTCAACATTAAGCTCCTGAGATTGTAGAGCTAAGTTTAGCATTGTATGTTCAGTTCATCAACATAAATTTAGTGATATTTGAAATATTGAAACAGTCCATTTCAACCAGGAGATGGAATATTGTAATTGCTCAGGCATTTGTGTCAGGAAATTTACCTTGTGGACACTTCTGAAAGTCTGCTGAATAATCCGCAGCCCTGGAGAGGACGTGGCAGAAACAAAGTAATAAATTGTGGAAACAATTTATTTATTCATGTGAACATTTATAATTTGAAGGAGAAGGAATAGCTAACACAACTGCAGGCGAACAGAGTGCAATGGACCTGCGCATCCTACAAAATCCTTATCTGTAACCCTATTAAAGGTTTACATAGCCAAAAAGAAAAAAAGAAAGAAATCTATTTCTGTTATTCAGGTTTGTCAAAGACCAATCACACACTTTCTCTAGTGAGAAGAAGGGTTTACATTACATTTTTGAAACCAGGTTTCGTTAAGCAACTGGTTCTTTAAGTGCATGTAAATGCATTCACTAAATAGGTTTCTGCTAAGCTAACACCCTCATGATGATTATCTGCACTTACTTGATTTCTAATTATAACAATTAAAAGGAGAAACTCTCAAAGTACAAGAGAATTAAAAACAAAGTAATAATTCTGTTGATAGTACAAGGTGTGAGAAAAAGCAATTCAAAAAGTGAATTATGTCTTTGTCTATGATTAATCAGAGAGTGCCATTAGAAGAATGGCACTCTCCTCTGGCTGAAGTACTGGTCAGTGTGAAAAGCCAGCCACCATCCCAAAGTCCTTAACAAATACACTAAGTAGCATATACTGTACCACTGCAGTTAAACCCACTGCCTGAACACTTCACAAATGTTTCCGTTAAATATGCCCTTTCTCTATCCCTCCCCTGTGACCTCAAATCACCAAACATGTGTACTTTGTGACTGTCTTCCTCTATTGTTGCTTCCATCCCCCCAGGGTCAGAGGGGTCAACAACTTGGCAGCTGACTTGCTTCCAGGACGCCAAGGCCATTTACAAGTAACACCAGCAACATTCACACTTGTTTTAAAAACAGTGAATGGGTGGAGAGGAGCTTGATGGATTTGATGCACCTCTAGACTAAAAGGAGAGTAAACATCATCATCTCACACACGAGTGGATGGCAAACAGAAGCCAAACAGCCACAGCATAATGGATTGGATATGCCCTAGTCAGGATATGCCGATGGCTCGAGTCTGACAGCATGCAATCCCATAAGCACAATATCACTGACACCGCAAATGCTCTCCCATCTGGCTTTCCATTACTGTCAGAAAATCAGAATGAATGGAACATATTTAGTGTGGACAGCAGAGACACCTGTGACCATTGTGGTCTTGAACAGTAATGTAAACCACTCCACATTTTTACTGAATGCATATTTTACTGAATTCATGTCATTACATCTTGATTATCTTTTGGCTTTGGTTATGTGCAAATATAAAAGAAGACAAAAAGAGTAAATAGAAATGAAAAACTGTTCCCAAGCCTGCATGTACCCAACACACACTATCACTGTCTTGCACCCCTCACTCCCCCCTTCGTTTATGTTAGATGTTTTATGTGTAGTCAGTATTTACAGCTGACAGCGTAGTGGCCCAGTGGTTAGTTCTCCTGCTTCATATTCCCTCTCAGTGCTGTTTTTCAATCCCAAGCTTTTTGCCACTTGCTTGGAATCTGTAAGTCTTCCCCACCAATGTTAGTCGAGTTGGAGTTGGATCGATACTAAAATTTTGACTTAATACTGATACTAGCGGGTGGCACGGTGGCGCAGTGGGTAGCGCTGCTGCCTCGCAGTTGGGAGACCTAGGGACCTGGGTTCAATTCCTGGATCATCCCTGCGTGGAGTTTGCATGTTCTCCCCGTGTCTGCGTGGGTTTCCTCCGGGCGCTCTGGTTTCCACCCACATTCCAAAGACATGCAGGTTAGGTGGATTGGCAATTCTAAATTGGCCCTAGTGTGTGTGTGGGTGTATTTGTGTGTGTCCTGCGGTGGGTTGGCACCCTGCCCGGGATTGGTTCCTGCCTTGTACCCTGTGTTGGCTGGGATTGGCTCCAGCAGACCCCTGTGACCCTGTGTTCGGATTCAGCGGGTTGGAAAATGGATGGATGGATGATACTAGCTTTTCACACCTTAGTACTGGTACCAAAACATTATGCAAATGTTTTACTCCCCCAGCCTACTAATGCACATGCTGCCCTGCTGGGCCACTCTCTGTTTTAATCCTTTTCCAAGTTTAAAATACAGTATTTGCTAATTTTGAAAATGTTGTATAGCTCATATACAGTAGTTAGAGCAACTAGAAGTTTGACTTCTCTTTCAAATGTCTTTTTTTTGTCCTGTATTTTACATTTTACTAAATGCTTACTACAGTAAATGATTCAGGCATTTTAGATACAGTGCCTTGCTAGCTGTACACATGTGCACCACATCTGTTCTATTCAAAATGACCCTACCTGCCCAATTGGATTTCCTGTGATTATATTTATGTCAGCTCAACTGCTGACTGGCATTCAGCAAAAGTGGAACACAACCTTTAGAGAAAGAAATCAAGGAGCTCAGCACCTCTGGCAAAAAAGAATACTTTTAAATTCTGCGTTTGTAAATTATAGTGCAGTATTCGGCAGCACAATCTGTGATACTGCAGACTAGTTTTGTTAAGTCAAATTACACTTTGCAGGGAGTAGTTTTACAGCCTTTTCCTTTTGTTTTGATGTGTGTAACTCGTTGTCTATACATGGTGAACTAATAATGTAGCCTATATGACCTGAATAGGGCATCCTTGTAGTTCTGTGGGACTGTCTTATGTAAGAAAAGTGTTAATACAGATGAAAGATATTGCTGTGTGTTGTAATACTGGCATTAAAGCAGTAAATTCAAAAATACAAAGGAAAAAAAGAACAAAATGTACGTACACATATGACTCATTATCAGATATTTACAATACTCACCCAGAGTGGCAGTTCCATGGTTCTGTCACTTCAGGCACACCTTCCTGACACAATGTACTTCTGGGACAGTGATGTTTCTGTCATCTTATTATCAGAGATAAATAAATCTTGAAATTAGCTCTCTACTTGTTCTATGACTTGTACATCTGTTTTATGTAAGTGCCATCAGACATAGGCATCTGAGGATCATCTTCCAGCCTTGTATACAACAACCCGGTGAGACTAGATGGGGAGCCAACACTAAGCATAGTATCTCTTTTTCCTCCTTAGCTCCAAGAAGCCACCGAAGAAGGACACCCTGATCAGAAACGCACTCAGTTAAGCCACACCCCTTCTGGTCAGGATGGTACAGTATAAATCTGAGGGCTCCTGGAAGATGGCAGCTCATTCATAGATACTATGTCCTGCATGAAGAGCTCCCAGACCCAGATCTGCTCAATAGAGCCGAGAGTTTTGAGAAGCTGTTGAGGCTTAAGAGGCACATTTTACATCTGTTTTTCTGCACATTTTTGGCACATTTCGCTCATTTAGATCTGTTCGATTTTCTTTACATTGTAAACAGTGTGACCTGGTTGGCACCCCAACTTTTTCTCGGCTTTCCATCTACTTATTTACCAACCACAGAGCACATTTATTTATTTTCATCTATTTTTGGTATGTCATTTATTCATTTCTGCTGTTATCTATTTCTAATTTGCTTTGTTTTTTTTTCTTCCAGCATTTTCTTTGACACATTAGAAAGCACTTTGAGTGTCATTCCTTCTATGAAAATGTGCAAAAGAAATATATTGTTGTAATACAGGTGTCCTAAGGCAAGTTCAGGAAGGTCAGAAACCCCTCTTGGGGGTAAAAGGAGATAACAGATTTGTGACAATCAACTATTTAAAACCAACCGTTGAATTTTTTTTATTTTTTGATATGGGCTCTTTTTACATTAGATGTGGTTTTAAATTTGCAGTTCATGTTGTCAGTAAGAAAAAACAACTCTCAGTGCAGTTATGTTAAGATGTGTATACTGACCAGGAGCAGGTGCTGTTGCAGGGTGGCGTTCCTTTGAGAAGGCACCCAGTGTGCCATTTTCCATAAGTACAGACAATCGCATATTAACTCAGACTTGAGCATTTGCCCCTTCAGCTCCTATGTTAGTAGGACACTAAAAGTTGCCACAGCATCAATCTTAAGGTAGGGTTACATTTTATGTACTGATCAGATTTGGAGTGTCGGCTACAAACATCTAATGGATTCGAAAAGCCCTTTCACATTCTGCACACTTTGTGTGGCAGATTTAATTCTAAAAGGATAAATTGCCAATTTTTGCCTACTAACACTTCAATGTGAGGTACGAGTTAACTCGTATGTCATTGAGCTTGTCAACCTTAGACATATAACTCATACCTCAGTATACAGCTACTGTAGAGACAGCAGTGCTACCATCTAGTGGATCTTTTTTTTTGGTAGCCACAGCATTCGAAAATAGTGTTATATTTGGACAGTCTATAGTTACAGTATGTCATCGCAAAAAACAACTAATGTTTTGAAACAATTAGATTTGTTGCAAGATAAATGTTTTGATGACAATGACCGAACACAGTAATCAAAATACTGAAAATGAATTGGATGATGTAGAACATGTAGGTCCTGGCACTGATGTGGAGAGTGAGGTGACTGAGGCCTTTGCTCCTCCATTAGTGGATTCTAATAATGATAACAGTTCTTATTTTGTTCTCAGACCTGCTGTTTGGTTTTCAGTTGCCTTGAAAGCGTTTCTTCATCACATAACACCTGACCTGTCACAACTATACTACATGGACATTCTGCTGCCCACTGAGCACAAGCAGCCACCACACAAAATGTGTTGTGCACAACCAGCGTGGACAGCACAAAGAAATGAGTCATATTTGTGGCACATGTGCTTCTAAACCTGCACTCTGCCAGGCTTTAAGAACTTGCATTCAAATGCAGACATTTAATCTAGTTGTTAGTAAAAACAATATAATTAATATTTTCTTTACACTTTTCATTGGATTTACTTACATTTTCAGTTTTTTTGACAGTTACTGTTGATAATAAAACCATTGGTTTCCAACACATTTTTCTATGGTTTTTACGACTTTAGTTCATTATTCACCATATATGCATTATACTGTGGTGTCCTGGTAATAAATGGTCCAGAAGAAAATGTGATAATCAATAACCCATAATGACATATGTTCATAAAGCTTGAAAAATGATTAAAAATCATAAACTGAAAATTATCATTTCTAGTATTCTGACCCTTTGCTGTGGCACACCAAATTGTGTTTAGAACTTAATTGGAGTCCACCTGTGGAAAATTGAATTGATTGGACAGAGTTTAGAAGGCATACACCTGTGGACCCATTAAGTCCAAGGAATGTTCTGTGGACCACTGTGATACAATTGTGGTGAAGCATAGATCAGGATAAGGCTATAAAACCATTTCTAAAGATTTGAGTGTTCTCAAGAACACAGGGGCCTCAATAATTGTGGAATGGAAGACGTTTGGAACCATCAAGACTCATTCCTAGAGTTGGCCCTACAGCCAAATTGAGTAACTGGGCAAGAAGTGCCTTGGCCAGGGAGGTGACTGAGAACGCAATGGTCACTCTAACCGAGCCTTAGAAGTCCTCTGCTGAGATGGGAGAACCTTGTTGAAAGGGTGACAATTTCAGCAGCACTCCCATCAATCAGGTGTTATGGGTAGAGTGGCTAGATGAAAGCAACTCATGCTTAAAGGGCATATGACAGTTTAAACAACTCTGGGAGCATGAGGAGGAAGATTCTTGGTCAGATGAGGAAAATACTGAACTCTTTGTAAAGAATTCCAAGAACTATGTTTAGTGAAAACTAGGCATCACTCACCTGCCTAATACCATTCCTATGGTAAAGCATGGTGGTGGCAGCATTGTTCTATGGAAGTACTTCTCAGTGGCAGGGATATGGAGACTGGTCAAAATGAACACAGCCTAACACTGAAGAAAGCCTGCTCCATAGTGCATGTGACCATTACTCGGCTGGGACGCCACCTGGATAGAAGGACCAGGGGAGAGAGCATCTGCGGGGCATTACCAATCCTGGGACATTAGAGAGCAGTCCTCCTGGGTGGCTATGACACCACGGATTCTCACAAGGCCTGTCGGGACTTGGAGTTTGGTACAGCCCTGTTGGGTTCTGTGGGGGTCACCAGGGGGAGCTGCAGAGCCATTCAGTGGATTTACTCCACACCTGGGAGTGATTCCAGGTATTCCTGATGAACCACCAGGAGCACTCCCAGGTGTTGAATAAAAGGAGCCACCTCACTCCATTCAGGGAGCCAGATTGAGGAGGAGGTGGGCAAAGCTTGCTGGGAGATGAGTGGAGGCGGCAAAGAAAGAGAGAAGGAAGAGGAGGACTGAGCATTGTGTGCTTTGTGCTTGATGTACTGTATGGAGATGGGGAGTGAAGGAAAAGCACTCCCCTGAGAAATAGACATGTGTTTCTTTGGACTTGTGCCTCTGTGCCTGTCTGTGTCTGGGCTGGGGAACTGTATGCCCCCGGTATTTCACATAGGACAACAATGAACTAAAGCATAAAGTCAACCCAATCCTGGAGTGGCTCCTTAATATTTGAAGGAGACACTTCCGCATCCCTTAAGCTTCCCAGCAGGCCGCTCGTGAGGAGGAATAAAAAAAATGACTCCTTTGCATCAATCCCTTCTACCCATCTTAAACTTGGCACCATTTCACACAAAAATGTAAAAATTTTATTCAGTTTTTGTTCCACCATAGACTTTCCCCTCCAAGATAATATAAAACTTGAAATAAACAAATTTTATACAGTTTCTAACAACCCATAAAAGATAACTAAAATATACATGTCTGTACATAGTTAATATTTACTTATTTTCTAAATACATGTATCTCAAGCTTCACACTTATTATTATTATTTTTTTAAAAAACATCCATCCATTTTCTAACCCCCTGAATCCGAACACAGGGTGCAATATGAAAATTTTAAATCTCTCTATTATAATAAAAAAATCCAGGGACAAGACTTTTTAGCCTGGGATGAGATGTGACTTTTTCAGAGAGATACTTTCAAGTCCTGCGAGATGAGACTTTGTGTCAAGAGATTTAACCACGCCTGGGGCTGGAAATAAAATGCAAAGAGAAGATGACAAAGTAGAACGTCGTAAATAATTCAAAAACGTTTGCACGATACACATGTACAGCAGGTTAGAGATAAAATTCGAAATTATCAAAAAAATGATAGTAAAGATCACATTAGTGCAAACAAGTGGAAATTATTACTCGGTGAAATAACAGAACATTGAAAAGAGATTGAATATATTGTTCGGATTTAAACTTTAAGTTGGAGACTTGTAGATCGTCTAATTATTGTTGCCATCAGGGAAAAGTAGTGTTTCTTCCCAATGAAGAGGCGTATCTGCCAGAATTAAAATATTTGTTGTTTGGTGAAAGTGAAATCCACATACGTAAGCGGCAGAGACGTGAAGTGGCGGGTGCATAGCGCAGGCTGGTTGGTTGGAGAGTGAAGCGAGCAGGGGGCAAAGCCCCCTAGACTAATAATATATCAAACCATTTATAACAAGAAGTAAGAAAATTTCTTAGTTCAGGTTTTAACAGAAGAACTTCAAAAACCCTCACCGTTCAGAAGTGGCAGAATTTGGCCAAAATTGTGCTATTGTCATTTTCGTTTTTAGTTTATTACTTAATCTTCTGCTCTAAATTGTCAGCCCCATTTTTACAAGTCAATTTCTGCTTTTTATTATCCGGTGTCTCCAGTTTGTGGTCCAATCCGGTTTTTAGGCCAAGCTTTCGCAATTGGGCCAAGATGGTCTGGTTTCTTGACAGTGACGATAGTGGGCACTGTATATAGTTTTTCCCCTTTTCAGCTAAGCTTTATGAGTGTGTTCAGTGAAACGATTTAATTAAAAATGGATCACAAAAAAAGAACAGCTGGATGCTTCATGCTGTACGGTGTGTGGTTCTTTTAGGATGTTCAAAAGAAATGCAAAACACTTTGAATAACATATTTTTAATTAAGTTAGTGTATTGACTGTAGGAACAGGATACTTTAAACTATAGCTCATCTTGTAAAGTGTTTGCATTGTTAACTGGTAAATACATACTGTACGTGAAGTCGGGACAACATATAACATAATGAGGTCTAACCATGAGGCCTAACTCACTGGCGATTGCAGAGTACACTTCACAATCAGATCTTGATGTTGTAAAAGTAAGACGTGAAATGAACCTCACTCCACAGTCTTACTTCTCCTTTCAGCTACATAGACTTCACAATTATAATAATTGCTCTACTATATATATGACATACCTAGGAACTTCTTACTTACCTTTAATTTGTCAAAGTCTACAGAAGCACTTGTACCGTCTATGGTTACTGTACTTTACTGATGTGGCACTGGTTAGATCCTAGATGGATCTCAATATAGACAAAAATGAAAGAAATCACTAAAGGTAATTAAAAAGCAAGTAGGCCATCTGCTCACTAGTAATGTACATATCTAGGAATCAAGATAAGGATCCACATGTCAGTGTATCATATGCATTAACAGGAATTGCTTGGAAAACTCTCCATCTGCTCCTCCTGAGCACACATATGACACGTGTGTCCTAAGTGTTGGTTAATCCAGTTTGCCAGATACTTCAGATTAATGAAATTATATGATAAATAAAGAATGGCTCATATTAATGGGATATATAATTTTAACTGGAAATACATGTCATGGTTCAGCTAGTAATCACTATAAGTGGACTTCAATCATAGAAATGTTTAAATATGTGGATGTAAATATCCAACAAATTAAAACATATGCTGGTATCTGGGAGGTTGCCGGTTCAAATCTTGTTACTGTCAGAAGGGATCCTACTCCATCGGGCTCTTGATCAAGGCCATTAATCTGAAAATTGTTCCAGGGCCGCTGTACAATAGCTGATCCTACATGCTGACCCCCAAAGTGTGCAAGTACAAGTGTGATTCATTTTTTAATACTTCAGAAGGCACTTGAAATACATCTCGTAATTTAGCATTACTCCAGACGGAGACTAAAATGGTCGCAAATGCGACCAAAAATAAGCTTTGGCAATTATTATTTCTACTTAGTTTGCCAGTGGCGAATGACATCATTGCAACTTTTAATTTATTTATTATTTTTGTTTCATCGTAACAGATGCAAAAGGCAATTTTTTATTGTTGAACTACATTCTACTAAAGGCTGATTTATACTCATCATGTCTGCGCTGGGCGTGAAGGCCGTGTGGAGACATAAATATTCATGACTGTGCGGCGTTACTGACACGGTGGCCATGTACCCCAAATGGCGAATTTCAAGGAGAAACTGGTTATGCTTGTGCCAAAAGGATGAATGAAGGTATGAATATGCAACAGGTCATCAAAATGCAAGGAAGACATGAAAAACATTAGAAATGCATCTGTCCATCATATTGGTACCCTGTTAAGAAGATATCTGTGACCCTTCTGATTTCGTGTAAGCACACTAAGATATGGTTGCTGGACAGCATGGCTGGCCTGTACACTGGTACTGTGATAGATGTGCAGAGTGGAGGTAGAGCCTCTGCGTTTTTCCTAATTGATAATTCTGGGATTCGTCAGAGGTGTGTTCTTGCTGCTACTGTGTTTAATACTTTCATGGACTGGATGTTGGGCAAGGTCATGGTGTCTAATGGCTGAGGGACATCTGTTGATGAAGAAAGATTCACTGATCTTGACTTTGGTGACGATGTTGTGATCTTCACAGAGTCAATGGAGGCTCTGATTGGGGCTCTCGAGAGACTGAGTGAGGAGTCTGAGTGCCTGGGCTTGCGAGTGTCCTGGATAAAAACCAAGATCCAGGCCTTTTATGACCTCTTGGGCACAGCCATCAGCAGTGTGTCTGTCTGTGGAGAGAGTGTCGACCTTGTCAAGAGGTTTACTTACCTTGGCAGTGACATTCATGTCTCTAGTGACTCTTCCTATGAAGTCAGCAGACAGATTGGGAGAGCATGGGGGGGTCATGAGGTCGCTGGAAAGGGGTGTGTGCGAGGCTCCTAATATCTATGCAAAAGGTCCTGGTGCTTCCTGTTTTGCTATACAATTGTGAGACATGGACACTATCCAGTGACCTGAGATGAAGACTGGACTTCTTTGGTACTGTACCTCTTCAGAGAATCCTTGGGTACTGCTGGTTTGACTTTGTGTTGAATGAGTGGTTGCTCATGGAGTCCCGATTGAGACACATTACCTGCATTGTGGGGGAACGTCCGTTACGGCACTACGGCCATGTGGTGTGATTCAATGAAGGTGATTGGGCTTGCAGGATCCTTATTGTTAGGCATCCGAGTGGCTGGACCAGGCCAAGGTGACACCCATGTAATATCTGGCTGCAGCAGATAGAGGGTCATTTCCGGAGAGTTGGACTAGACTGAGTGTCTGCCTGGGGGGTTGCCAACTGTCGTGTGGTGGGTGCAGCAATGCACTATACCAGTGCATACTGTCCAAGCTGACCTGACCCTGTTCTACAAGGATAAATACTGCTATTTTCTAAATATGTTATATTTATTTTTAAAATCTTTTGTTCTGTTTTTCACACTTTCACTACTTTTTACTCTTCAGCTTTGAAGGTTAAAATAACAAAAAACTGCTCTTCTCAGACACAAGCAACCATGATACTTCCTAGTCAGCTATGTCTTGAGTTTCAACAGCCACAGACGCCACCCATTTGAGCACTTCTGCTTTACTTTGTTCATCACCACACACAATTTAGTGCATACTTGAATGTTTTCAGTATGTGTGAGTATTATAGCTAATACAGCGTAGTGCCCTTGAACCCCAATCGGTTGCAAAATCATAAGATGATGTTTATGCCCTAAAGCTGTATCATTAGGCACGAGTACAACTTACACAAATCTTTCCCGAAGTGTTTTAAGAACGATAGCAAATGGATCTGATTATATTTCTAACAGTCTGCTCTTACAAAGCACTTGTATTTTTTGGTCACAGAACAGAATCTGTGTGCAGTTAAAGAACAGTCTGACATTTATGTTGCAGGAATAACAGAAAAAGATATTGACACACAAACAAGGGTTAGAATTGCAGAATTTATTTTAAACCATAGAAAAAGGAGTAAGCTATAAAAAAAATAAATTCACAAATAGAACAGACACATTTATACAGAGTAATGGTCTCCTTGGGATAAGATATATTTCTAAAATATCTGTATACATCTACAAAAAAGAAAAAAATATAATGTGGATTATGATTAACAGTAATTCAGAAACCAAATATTAACTAATGAGACATACATTCCATAGACGGAGGACATACAATATTTTTTATTTTCTAGTGTATTTCAAAAACATGTGACTTTACCGTAGTATTGTTACTAAAAACAGTAAAAATTTATTAATGCCACCTATTAAGAAGTGCAGCTGACAAGTATCCAAAATTCATTAACTGTAGCTAGATAGTGGGATTTAGAAAAGAAAAACCAAAGTGCATTCAAAACAATGCTAGGAGCTGACAATATGCATTCTTAAATTTAAAACACCTATAATTCATACAAGTTTGCAGTATACAGACATACATACATTCTGTGGTAAAAATACATTTTGTGGATTCATGTGAAAACATAACTGAAGCACCCAACAAGTACAAGAATTGTCAACAATCTTCTCTTCCTTTATTGGCACCCAGTTAGCAGAGAGATAGCTGCCACAATAAACCCACATATATGTCCTATCTGGATATTCTCACATACTGTTCAGGAAACAGACATTTTCCACCACAAGGCAAAAAGGATGATGCTTCAGAACCAAAACATGTGGTCTTTTATAAAAATTGTCTAAAATATAACTATTCACTTAAGACGCACGATTGGTAGCATGTTGAAAGGAATAACTCTATTGCACAATTATTGCATTGTATGAACACGACTGTGAAATAATCTGGCCATGTAACACCTAATAGAATAAGGTTCATCTTGTGTTTGGAAAATTCACTCCTCAGGTTTGTCTTTCAATGTGAATTTCAGCTGCACACTTTTAAACTTGACATGTGGAAAAAAAAAGGAAAATATAAATTGACACTGACTACTGAATCCACTTTTCCATCTAAAACTTCTTTTTTCACTCAAATGAATATACATTTGGGGTGCTTTAGAGCTTAGTGTAATAACAATCAGACAAAGAGCGAAGGAAAATGTGGCACAGATCAGTAGTTTAAAATCGAGTTTATTTCATTGATTCATTTGAAAGCACTAAATGTCATGTTATGTTCGTTTACAGATTACATCTAGAGGTAATACCTATTCTGAAGTAAACCTCTTGTATGCTAGGTTCTTTCATAAACAACACAATTTAAGTTTCTAAAATATCTTGAGGTTTGGTCACCTCATTTCTCAAGGCATTCTTGAATAGAAACGTAGCTTAAGGTAGCTATAGGGTGGTCCAGATCTAACTATGCAATTATTGCATTGCATTAAAAGTTGCATAGTTAGATCTGGACCACCCTGTATTTTTGCTTATTTTATGTAAACAAGTTGCTGCATGGAATTAACGGACACCAAATGGAAGGAGCGCAGTATAAGAAAACAAGTGAAACAACCAAGTGCCCAGGGACTACTTCATGAAAAGAGGTCTTTAAAATATTCTGATATTTTTCCATCATCAATATGTATAAAATGAAGCATTAAACATCCAGGTTTGTTCATTCATTTGCTTTTAAACAATGCATCTCACCTAAAAAAATATATAAAACTATAAAAAAAAAACACTTTTTTCAGAAAAATTCTTCAATGAAAATCTACAATTTACAAAACTGACCCATTCCCTTTTTAGACAAATGGCAAACATAAAAAAAACAAAAACAAAATAAATATCAACCAAAAATATAACATTTAACCCGCCCCACCTAAACTTTAAAATAACAGATCTTACAGTTACAAAGCTTTGGTAATTGCACTGTATTGAGTCCTAGTACTTCCACCATTAATCAACAGAATTCCATCTTGATAGATGGTCACAGTTTTAAAATGACAACTTCATTGCTTTCTTACAAAAATATTCACCCCGTTCCCATTCTCTATTTAATCTAACTTCGATATCTCACTCAAGGGGAAGACATCCTTTCTCCAGCCGTTACTACACTTCTCAACAACACTGCTACTTTCCAGCCAAGTATGGGAATCACTCATCTCAACTTACTTATTTTACTTTTATTACAACTGGAATGGCATATAAACCATTATTTTGTACTGAAAATGTAAAGTACTTCTAACATGAAATGATTAAATATTAAAATAAAACTCTTACAACTCTGTATATATCGAGATTATAATTTATGGAAAAAACAGCAGCAAATTCAACAAATTCAATCCTTGGAGTATACAACAACTGTCTGGGCTTGTTTTGAAACACTTCCATTGTGGATCACAGGTGAAAACTGCTCCTTTTTCTATCTTATATGTCCTTGAACTCCATGCTAGCTGGGATAGGCTGCAGCAAACCTGCGACCCTGGTCTGGATTAACTTGGCTGGAAAATGACAGGACATGTTCACACACACACATTAACACCAAGGAGCACGGTGCACAGTAGGTTTTCCACTTCTTGACGATTCCTAAACTCCAAAACATTCAGATGTCAATATACTAAAAATATAAACTTGTGGGCTGCCAAATTATCTTTTAAGTCAAGACATGCCTAGTATTTGCTTTTTTCTTTAAAAATGGAAAATGCACGGGTAAAATATATCATCCTGTAGAGGCAGCAGAGTGGTTGGCACTTTTAATTTTTTTTCATTTCCTCCCTATATTTGCTTGGGATTTAGTGGTTTTCTTTGTGCAGCCAAAGCATTTGTGCGTTTAGTTGAATTGTGGTTCTAAATCAGTCCTGTGTTCGCGAGTGGCCTGTGTGTATGTACGCCCTGAAACACACTGGCAATATATCCAGGGATTATTCCCACCTTGTGCCCAATGTTGCCGAGATCAGCTCTCGATCTCCACAACCATAAAAATGGATTACAAAGGTTTAGTATATAGGTGCATTTTTGGAATACTACTATTTAAAAAGAAAAAGATTTGCATGTTCTAGATTTTGATTTCTTTATAATGAGCAGTCATAAAACTTGTCCTTTCTTCACCACGAAAGTAGTCTCAGATAATTAACCTTAATAAAGCAAAGCTATAATCACCAGAATTAACCTTTTCCCAGATACTGATAACTGGCTTTTTGAGGCAAACTTGGGATTTGTTTAAATGGCCAGTGACCTACAATGTCAAGCAAGATTGCACATGTAGCTGATATACTAGTTGCATGCATATATCTAGAAGAGGAATGTAAATATTACAGTTTGTATTTTCCCCTCCAGCTACTACTACAGTGACAAATATGGCTTTTATATGAACCAAAATGGTTCTGAAGTTTTCCTCCACCTGAATAACTGTTCTACTCTGAACCGCTCCCATTGTAAGGCAGAACAGTTTAGTAAATGAAACTTGCCTGAGGTCAAAGCATTTGGTGAGTTGAATTAAATTCATCACTGCTGAGAGCACATGCTAGCTGTCAAAAGGCTGTAAACGGAGTGTGCTGCATTGTAAAGGATAACGCAACCTGAACAATGAGTGCAAAAAGGTTAAAGTCTTTCTTGATGCTTTATAAAACTTAAAAAAAAAAAAAAAAAAACACTTAAGAAAAAAACAAAAACATCCATCCTTATTGACCCCTCATGTATTTCAAGTGCCTAAGCAGCAAGACTGTACAGCTGTGAGAGTCGGGCTCCGTGAGCCTGATCAAATAGCTAAATCTTTACAACAGACGACTTTAAACCACCATCATACTAAAAATATGTAAACACACAAAAAATATATAGCCTTGCCATTTTTCTCAGGTTAAAACTTTAACAAGCTGCTGCTAAATGTCATGGTTTGTTCAGTTTCTCGCATGATTTTCAATAGATGGCAGTGAAATATTTTATTACTTTCTTAAACTAAAACAAACTGCCATGGACTTTCTTTTCATTATACCATTTCTATGACTTTAGTTAGTAGGTTAAGTGAGAACATACACAGAAATAGCAAAGCAGATGTAAACCAGAGCATAATTACCCAGAGTGGTAGATGAAGGGGAAGGGGACAGTTAGTAGTTTTAGCAGTGGCATGGAGTGCTTTAATGGCTTAGGAGTTAACGGAACTTGAAAATGTTAATAGAGAACAATTTTTACCTTAACAAAACCTGTTTTTAATGTGGCTTTCTGTTTTACAAGTTAAATAAAAGTTTCTTACATTACCAATGGAACACTGGGATGTTCATCTGTATAAAAGCAACCCATTCTGTTCTAGCATTTACCTTAAGCATGATTTATTACTGCAGTGCTTCACTGTAAGGCTGTTTAGGTGATTCAGTTTCCTTTAGTTACAGAGCCTACTAACTCTACAATGATCTACTTGCCAATATATGAGAACCCCCATTGGTCTACTGTACTCTAAAATATTGAATTATTGGGTGGTTGCTTTTTTATGCTTTGATTACAATGGTGGCAATCAACATGACTATCTTGTTCTGTTTTTTTACTCTGTCTTCTCAGGGTCAGTGCTGCTTTGACCTACTGATCACTTCTGTCACTGAAACAGGACTTCAAAGAAGACAGGCATCACCAAGTGACAGATCCAATGTCTCTACCAATAACATGGATAATACTATGCACCATGGCATACTGTATGTACAACAGAGATTTAAAATAATTTTATAATTAAAAACTCAATTTATTTCTGTTACTAAAACATGTTACTTTAAGTATACAGCTTGGCAGTGCTCTTAGTCCGACACATTTGACCTATTTTAGTATTACACAGCTCCTTTACTTGGAAACATTTTTCATTTCAGCTGGGTGAGGGAAACAATAAGCAATTTAAATTTTGGAATCTTAAAAAGCAAGGCAATTAAAAGCTGTTTATTAAATTAAAAACTCTACATTCTCCTCAAGGAGCATGATCCCCACAATCAAACTGTCTTTTTTTTCCTTTGCAAAAGGCCTTAGCTTATTTTGTAGCATATAACATTATCATTTATGCACACTGTCACAGTCAGTCGCTTCAAAAACCTGAGTAACGCCAAGAATTTCAGAAGAGTATGCACAGAAATATATCTGTTCATTTTGCAAGGTATTTTGTGTTTTATGTAAATGTATAATATTTGAAAAATGTTCATTGAAATGAGAACAGTGCAATGGTAATAATAAACTGATCTGACTTGATTATCTTTTAATTTTAAAACCCAAACAGGTTTATGAAGGCAATCATTACTTTAAAAAAATTTCTTGGTCTTCAGACCATGAACTTCACCAAAGACTGATATTAAAGTACTGGTTTTGAACCACTTACAACCGTTTTTTTTTTAACTGGATAGCTACAGCAACACTAACAACAATGTGAAATTCAAATGGAAACATGTTTCAAATAAAACAAAAAATGTTATTGTGTCTTAAAGGTGAAGTTTGGTATTTTTCAAATTAAAATGATTTATTAACAAACATTTTCCAAGCAAAATTCTGTTCTAAGTTTATTATTATTATTACTACTAAAGTTAATTGCTTTCTAGAAATTTAAAAAGCATCTTGCCTGCACTAGTGCTTAAAAACTTCTAGAGACTTACCCAACACGACTCCAAACAGAAATGGCAAATTTATTTATTTAAAATTAAATCTACAACACAAAGTGTAAAGAAAGTGAAGGAGTATGGATACTTTCTAAATCCACTCTGTGTGTAAATATAAATATGAGAAGTGGGGACCATCAATTATTAAATTGTTGGAATATTAACCGTGTCAATTATTAATTCAGAAGAAAAAGTGTTCTCAAAACTCAGCCCCTTAAACCATATCGGTTTTGGGAGTGAAAGACTGTTTTGCAGGAAGACTAAGTACTGAACTAGCTTGCACGGATGGTTTCCTTTTAAAATGGCTGAATCTCATACTATTGGTGTATTTTTTGGGGGGGGTTAAAAAATGACATGTATAAAACATTTAACAATGTGTGCGTGAACTTTATAAAGGAAGGTATGGGGCAAGGAGGTAAAGTGACAGAGCAGGCAAGATAGTTTTTTAAATTTATAGAAAGGGCTTAATCTTTGAACACAATTTTGCATGGCAAACGCATATATACCATGTTTCTGAAGAAATAACTTTGACTTTAAAAATACCAAACCTATCCTTAAACCACCCACAAAAATGTAATTTGAACACACTGTACATAAATGCTATGGAAAAATGGCTGGAGTTAAGATTCATTTCATAAAGCATTTTTTGTTGCTCAAAATGTTAAAAATATTTTGAAAATCAATAAAAAGACAAACCTGACTTTCATTAACTCTGCAAAAACAAATATCAACTTTGTAAAGATCAAAGTAAATAGAACATCCTTTTACAAATATAGTCCCTCAAAATGTTTTTTCTTTTCAGATAGCATAAAGTCAATGGGCTGGAATATTAGACGCAGCGGTTCTGGAAAAGTTGCTCCACAACATTGGGTTCAGCAAGTGTGGATGTATCACCCAGGTCCTTGTCATTGCTGGCAATCTTCCGCAAAACTCGCCGCATGATTTTACCTGAAAATAAGCAAAACACGTTCACCCTTTATACTACTTAACGTAAGGTGAAACATGTAAAGAAAATTATGCATATCATGATTATTAAAAAAAAATATATATACATAAACTAAACACAAATAATATGCAAGGGATGTAGCATCCACCCTGGAGAGAGAGAATGAGACCAAACACAAGCAAACAAGCCTAATGCTGCTTCCATTGTTATTTGTGAGATGTTACTGTTTGCTGGGCTTATCATATGACACTTTTCAAAGTTTCCAAATCAACCCTGCAATGGTTAACTGACCACAAAATGAAAGTTCTGCCATGGCCATCTCAGTCCCCTAATCTGAATTCTGCTGAAAACCTGTGGAGTGAGCTGAAGAGGACAGTACACAGGAGAGGGCCTAGGACCCTGGGTGATCTGGAGAGATTATGTAAAGAAGAATGATCTCAGATCCCATGCTCTGTATTCTTCAACCTTATAAAAGGTTACAAGAGAACACTTGGTGCTGTTATATTGGCAACTGGAGGCTGCACAAAGTATTAAATGCTGGGGTGCCAACAATTGTGGCATATGTATTTTTGTTAAAAATACTTATTTTTTTAAAACGGATTTTGTTTTACTTTGAATGAACTTGTTTCAATTAAAAGTAAGATGTTTCTCATTTGTTCAGTACAAGATGACGGTTCCTACACATACACACATACAGTTAGGTCCATAAATATTTGGACATAGACAACTTTTTTCTAATTTTGGTTCTGTGCATTACCACAATGGCTTCTTTCACCTGCATGGAGAGCTCCTTTAACCGCATGTTGTCTGTTCACAGCAAAATCTTCCACATGCAAGCACCACACCTCAAATCAACTCCAGGCCTTTTATCTGCTTAATTGATAATGACATAACGACAGACTTGCCCACACCTACCCATGAAATAGCCTTTGAGTCAAATGTCAATTACTTTTGAGGCCCTGAAATGAAGGGATTGTGTTAAAAAAGTGCTTTATTTGCCTCACATTTTTATGCAATCGTTTTGTTCACCCCACTGAATTAAAGCTGAAAGTCTGCACTTCAACTGCATCTGAGTTGTTTCATTTAAAATTCATTGTGATAATGTACAGAACCAAAAATTAGAAAAAAGTTGTCCCTGTTCAAATATTTATGGACATAACTGTACACACATACATACATACATACATACATACATACATACATATATACATATATATATATATACATATATATATATATATATATATATATATATATATATATATATATATATATATATATATACACACACACACACACATAAATACATACATACATATATATATATATATATATATATACAGTGGGGCATTAAAGTATTTAGTCAGCCACCAATTGTGCAAGTTGTCCCACTTAAAAAGATGAGAAAGGCCTTTAATTTTCATCATAGGTATACCTCAACTATGAGAGACAAAATGAGGAAAAAAAAATCCAGAAAATCACATTGTCTGATTTTTGAAGAATTTATTTGCAAATTATGGTGGAAAAAAAGTATTTGGTCAATAACAAAAGTTCATCTCAATACTCTGTTATATACCCTTTGTTGGCAATGACAGAGGTCAAACGTTTTCTGTAAGTCTTCACAAGGTTTTCACACACTGTTGCTGGTATTGTGGCCCATTCCTCCATGCAGATCTCCTCTAGAGCAGTGATGTTTTGGGTCTGTCACTGGGCAACACGGACTTTGAACTCCCTCCAAAGATTTTCTATGGGGTTGAGATCTGGAGACTGGCTAGGCCACTCCAGGACCTTGAAATGCTTCTTACGAAGCCGCTCCTTCGTTACACGACAAGTACAGTTTTTACCAAAAAGTTCTATTTTGGTTTCATCTGACCATATGACATTCTCCCAATCCTCTTCTGGATCATCCAAATGCTCTCTAGCAAACTTCAGACGGGCCTGCACATGTACTGGCTTAAGCAGGGGGACACGTCTGGCACTGCAGGATTTGAGTCCCTGGTGGCGTAGTGTGTTACTGATGGTAGCCTTTGTTACTGATGGTAGCCTTTGTTACTTTGGTCCCAGCTCTCTGCAGGTCATTCACTAGGTCCCCACTGTGTGGTTCTGGGATTTTTGCTCACTGTTCTTGTGATCATTTTGACCCCACGGGGTGAGATCTTGCGTGGAGCCCCAGATCGAGGGAGATTATCAGTGGTCTTGTATGTCGTCCATTTTCTAATAATTGCTCCCACAGTTGATTTCTTCACACCAAGCTGCTTACCTATTGCAGATTCAGTCTTCCCAGCCTGGTGCAGGTCTACAATTTTGTTTCTGGTGTCCTTTGACAGCTCTTTGGTCTTGGCCATAGTGGAGTTTGGAGTGTGACTGTTTGAGGTTGTGGACAGGTGTGTTTTATATTGATAACGAGTTCAAACAGGTGCCATTAATACAGGTAATGAGTGGAGGACAGAGGAGCCTCTTACAGAAGAAGTTACAGGTCTGTGAGAGCCAGAAATCTTGCTTGTTTGTAGGTGACCAAATACTTATTTTCCACCATAATTTGCAAATAAATTCTTTAAAATCAGACAGTGTGATTTTCTGGATTTTTTTTCTCATTTTGTTTGTCATAGTTGAGGTATACCTATGATGAAAATTACAGGCCTCTCTCATCTTTTTAAGTGGGAGAACTTGCACAATTGGTGGCTGACTAAATACTTTTTGCAGGTAAAAACAGACAATAACTTTGAATTAAATATATGAATAATATATATATTGTTATAATGTTTATATATATATATATATATATATATATACATACACACACATACATACGCACACACATATTATATATATTGTATATATATAATACATATATATATATATATATATATATATATATATATATATATATATATGGAAGAGAAGGTCTGTGATACGGTTTGCATATTTGCAGTTGGAGATCCACGAACGGAGAAAAAACGAATCACGTATCATAAAATAGTTTTATTCCTGAGCTTTCAACCCCTATCAGGGGTCTTCATCAGAGGATAATGCTTAGACTTACAAGAATCAAAGGCAATATATAGCAACACAATCAGTGGGGGGGGGTGGGTGGAGGTGACTAAGTCAGTATGATCAAGGGTTGGGGGGTTGTATAGTTTAATTATTGTGTACATGTCCTAACCCTTCTTAAGTTGGCATATGCTGGATTTATGTCCAAGTGTCTGTTGATGGCATTTTCATCTGATAGCCAAGACTCGGCCAACTCTCTGGCACTTTTAGTACTGGCCTTAAATTTTACTTTTACGTTGTCCCAGTTGAATGTGTGTCCTGTCGATTTGGTATGTGCATATATCAAAGATATATATACATATATATATATACACACACACACGTACGCACATCTACTGTATATACAGTACACTCACAATTACATTAATGTAGTTAAGCATATTAAAAAAAACACAGAACTTACAAACAAAATTAAATTCAACTGATATGTGTACAGGCAGATATTTTTGCCTTTAATTTCTGAAAAGCATGTCAGTTTTAAAGATGTAGGCATATTTTATGGATTTTTCAAATAATCTAAATGTAATGCAGTAGAACTTCTAATACTCCACTCTTACAACAGGTATTCATTTTTTTTTTGCCTTAAACAAGTCAGAAAACAATAATAAGTGTAAAAATTAGCCTACCTGATCGTGTTTTAGGTAATCCAGGGGCATTTTGTATGTAGTCTGGAGTTGCAATTGGCCCAATCTTTTCACGAACTAACAAGGTTTTGTGAAAAAGAGAAAAACGGAGATAAAAAGTGTCATTGAACGTATTCATAATTGTTAGAAACCGAAGGGCCTGTCTGTATTGTACAAACATATCATTTCATAAATTCAGTTTAACAGGTTATACAAGATTTTTTGATTTTAGCTATTCAAATGTTTCTGTAATGTTCTTAAAAGATCTATATGGGAAATAGAAGATTTATTTTAAGGTTAATAAAACTTTAAGCTACTGTACTTAATGAACTAGGCAGTCAATTCTCCTAATTTGCTAAGATTTAGTATGACAGCTCAATCTAATTAGTACAACAGTGGCATCAAGAACAAAGTGAAGAATAGGAGAACTTAAAAACCTATTCTTCTGCATATGAATAATTAAAACAAGTTTCTTTCAATGCCTGTTTCTCAGGATGTACTATGTAATATTTTGTAACATGTCTTTTATTGATAAAAAATGTAACCAATAACACCAATGTACTAGTAATATTTATGAAATAAAGATAAATTCGCTATTAAATGAGTATGATTATGTTACAGCTTTAAGAAAAGTATCTTTTGAATGGCAATAGAGTTTTAATACATGACTATTAGGATTTGAATGATATAGTGACATTATGCACTCCTGTTTCACCTATACCTCTGACCAAAGTACTGTACTTTTTAAAATTTCAGAATTTTTTAAATATTTCTTTTTTCAATCTAATCTACCCTTGCTGTTGTATTAGATTAAACACATTCATATTTACCTTGCTTTTTAAGGGCAGCCTCTAACTCTTTTGTATATTCATGTCCTTCCTTGAGTGTAACAAAACAGTAGAGACATTCTCCTTTGATAGGATGAGGACGGCCAACAACCGCAGCCTCTGCCACCGTAACATGTTCAACCAGAGAAGATTCCACCTCTGCAGTGCTGAGCAAGTGTCCTGACCACAACATACAAAAAGCAAAAATTATCAGTGCTTTATAAAATATTATTATTTTGATTGGGGAGAAATTACTTCTGATAAACATTACAAAATACATTATATATTTTAATTACATCTTTATATTAACATTATTTATGGCTGCAAAACATGCAGCTTTTCTTCACTTAACTATGTTAAATTTATTTTGCCATGAAAGACTGTACAGCTCTCACTGTTGTCACATATAGTATGTTAGCTGAAATTCACCATTTCTGGAAGGGTGCTTTTCTATTTTTATGAAAATTTCAAATAAATTGGCTGATTAAATCAGTACTACAATAGTCCCTCCATAAATACATAGACAGAATGGCTTGCAGCAGCCATCCACACTCTCGCAGGAGCTTCCTCAGGATACTATGGGTACACGTTGTCAAGCCTTTTCCTGGTCTATTAATCCCATATGGACAGGACTTAACATTGACATTCTTTGGGACCAGAGGAGTGCAATCTCTTGGCAAAAGGTACACATTTACTTGCATGCCACTCAGGTCTGCTAGTCATGAACCACTTTCCATACAACTTTGATTCTGCCT
Organism: Erpetoichthys calabaricus; assembly: GCF_900747795.2. Taxonomy (NCBI): domain Eukaryota; kingdom Metazoa; phylum Chordata; class Cladistia; order Polypteriformes; family Polypteridae; genus Erpetoichthys; species Erpetoichthys calabaricus. The sequence goes on along the minus strand of NC_041403.2, from coordinate 117,102,794 downwards.
GTTAATGAAGACACTCTCCACAGTATATAGAACTTTCAGTATTTCCAGCTAGATCTTATCCACCACTCTTGATTTGATATTCTTTTCACTGCAGTGACCACAGCAACATAAACAGACCCAATTCCATAATGGGATTCTGACAATAACTCCTCCAAGGAAGATCTCCTTCTGTCTATCAATGATATCTCAAGTTAAAGTCAACACTTCCCCACTTCCCCGAGAAGAGCCTGGGCAAAAATGAACCTACTCTTCCTGAGTCATCAAATGTTTGCCAGAATCTCTTCAAGGTTGCCCAAAACTCATCTCAAGTTTTTCTGATCCTCTTTAAGGCTGTCTAAAATTCATTTTTGAAGTCTTCAGCAAATTCCTCCAAAACAGCTTTTTGCCCTGTCAGTATTTATATCCAAAATTTAAAGACCCTACTGCTAATACTGCACAAATGGCTTCTTAGTTCAGTCTGACAGCTTTCCTTAACCACTCACAACCATCAAACAGTACTATGGTAGCCATTATGACCAAAGCTCCTTGAAGCTGCCACAGTAACTGAGGCCTTATAAAGCATCCATTCAGACTCTAAGACCCTAAACTTTCTCACAATATAAGAGATTTTTTAGAGGAAGGAACACACCTTCACTATCCATTTGGGTCTTTCGGATATATCCATATATGTCGGCTTGCCACCAAGTGGTGACCAGATGACAATTTAACATCTCTCTCAAGAGCAGATAAAATGCATCCTGAGATGAAGTCACAAAACTAGTCATTAATTGACATTTTGTGTTGTGTGGCAGGTGGCCAGGTGTGGTCATCAGCCGCCTGCCTATTTAAGGAGCCGCCTCCCTTCAATCAAGGCTGGAGTCGGGTGAGGAGGTGGACGAGGTCGGAGAGGAGGCGGCGAGGAGAGGCCTGGAGTGTGAGAAGAGAGTGAGAAAGAGAAAGAGAGGTGGCTAAGTGAAGCCTGGACTTTGGGAGACTGTGGGGGTTTGTGTGTGGCGGTGCACTTAAGACTGTGTATATAATAATAGTGCGAATAAATGTGTGGTGATGGCTGGAAATGTGTCTGCCTGTCTGTGTCCGGGAAGCACTATTTCACAGTTGGCATAATTGCCATTAAGCCAAGTTTACTTAACAAGGGGTTGGGTCAACAGACAGTATATGTCTTATTTCCCCTTCTGCTAACAACTAAATTGAACAGGTCATTAAGGAGCAGAAGAGGTTTGAAGATCCTAAGGGTTGTGTCTCTCTGCTTTTTGTAGATGATGCTGTCTTCTTTGCTTCACCCACCTGTATCTCCAACATGTGCAGTTAATCTGATGCAGTTAGAATGGAAACTGGGATTGCCAAACCGGAGGTCATGTTCTTCTTCCAGAAGACAATGATTTGCTCCGTCTGCAGGTTGTGGAGTAGCAACTTCCCCAAGTGGGGTTCAGGTATGTCAGGAACTTGTTGACAAGTGATCGAAGAGATGATCATGAGGTTGACCAACAATCACTGAAGTTGCAACAGCAGTTTTGCAAATGTTGTACCAGAGTATACTGGTAAAGCAGTCAAGTCCTTAAAAATGGGTTTCAGTTGGCAAGTCTGTCTTAAATCCCTGTCGTCACCAGTGGACATGACCTCTAAGTAGTGGCCTTTAAAAATTTAAAACTCAAGAACAAGTAGCCAAACTGAGGTTACAGGACTCACGTGGCATTACAGACTGAGGATCCTGGCAATACTAAAGGACTAGAAGAATTAGCTGCTATCTCTTGAGATCAAGAGGAACCATTGAGGAGGTTTAACACTAGAATCCCTGAAGCCTACGAAAAAAATTATAATTCCGGGCCACCTTAAATTCCCTCATCAACATCTTTGTTTTGCAAATGTGTCAATTGGTACAAGCAGCCTGCTGTCCCATCCCCCACACCAACGTAGCTGAAGTTCTCCCAGCTCAAGTCTCTTTATCTGGATGTGAAGTGCCTGGAGTTGTACAGGGTTAATATAAATCATTATTTGCAACGCATGCATGTCATGTGTGTTCCGTGTCTACAATGATCTGGATAAATGTAGGATGACAGGAAATGCAAGGCAAGAAACATTGAACACATAGCTAAAACAGAAATATTTTTCATGTTCTACTAATAATTTTCAAAGTGCCAACATGAGTCGTATAACGTGTGAAGACTGAAGTCCAAATATCAAATAAATACTTTCACGTGACATACAGGTATAACAAAACAAGTGCACGGACACGTCTGCTTGGCTGGTGCAGCAGTAGGAGACGCTGTCTTATAATCAAGAGGTTGCAGATTCAATTTCGGGTCCTTCCTGCATTTACCGTCTCGAGTAGTGAGCTGCTCTTATTGCTACTATTACAGAATAAAAACATACATTTGATTTGAGTCTGTAACAGCCGGTGTATAGCAGACTGCTTGCGCTGATTGACACATTTGCAAAACAAAGACACTAATAAAGAGGTGTGAAGGAATTTAAGGTGGCCCGGGATTATGATTTTTTTCATAGGCTTCAGGGATTCTAGTGTTAAAGATTCAGTTAGGATTCCTCCTGGAAACCAACCAGAGGAAGGGAACCACAGCCTTGTCTTCATGGGGAAGACCCAGAGTTACCTATGAAATGTTAGAAAGTTAGGATAAACTTAAATTCATCATTGGCCATAGAGTGGGTTCGCCACATTTAATATCTAATGGTTGGCCACTGTAACTATCTCCAAGCAGAGTGGATGGAAAATGAATGCTATTTCATAATGACTGAGCCAATGCAATTTATCTTTAAACTGTGCTCTTCACAATAAATCATCTTAGAATAGTAGAAGGAGATATACTGGTTGATCTGGTATATTGGATGAAATTCTTATTTTGGCATAGATTTTGAGAAAATCATTTTTACCTGTATACTAAAAATCAGCGAAAAATTGCAAACACATTTAAAAATAAAACACAAAAGGTGAATGTGAAAGGAAATGAGAAATGTGATTTTCTTTCTGTATATTTCTGTCTTAAATCTAATGTTGTTGTGTATGGACATGTATGTGAACTACATTTAAGAAGTGAGTCTCATTCATTAACAATATTACCCAGAAGTTGTGCGCTTCAACATAATTGCTGAATTGATGCAAACGAGAAGAGAAGCCATGTCTTGTGCTGTGTTTGCCTGATACGTGTGATGCGAATGAGAGTAAGAAATAAGCTGCATTCCAATAGGTTTCAAGAGAGGCAAATACATGCAATTAAATCGTTTGATGAGCATTAATCATTTATCAGCAATACATTTTTATTTGTTAAAAATAAGTTTCAGTGAGAAAACGTGTATACAAATACACTATACAATTACCTACTGAAACCATTAGGATTTTTAGTTAAACAATAATATGAATTTATAGCTGTACTGCTCATCCTAATCTCATAGCACCATAAAAATGCAAAAAATGAAAAATAAAAAACAGAAATTATATATGTAATCTTAGAAATAACAGATTACAGAAATATAAGTTATAATAAAGAATGGGGGCAGAATAAGACAGGGAAACAATAGTCAAATAGATGAGAATGATAGATAAAATATAAATTATTTCTTGATGAAAAAACTTTCCATTATTAAAAACAAAATTGTACTTATAGCAAATAATGAAAATGCCTATGGCTGCATTATTTTTGCAGCTAAACATCTATTTATTCTCTCCTTTATATTCAGTAAAACCCTAAAGAAACACCAGTTTCTTCTTACCTGATACATTTAGCATGTCATCAATTCTCCCTGTGATCCAGTAGTAACCATCTTTATCTCTCTTGCATCCTAATAAACAAAAAGTACAAACATTTTATACCCACCACAGGAAATACAGACTGAAAAATATATTCAAAATAAAAAAGGCAATTAGTTTGTATCCGAGGTTACTGCAGAGTACTAGGCAACTTCTGATAAAGTGCAGATTTCCTCATCTGGTATTGGCACCATTATAATAAGCCTATCGATAAATAAAAGTAGATAAATGTTCAAGGTAGATATAGAAAATACCTAAGACAGTATTTTTGACAGATAATAGATTTCTGATAAGATAAATAAAAGGTATTTTTTTAATGTGATCTGTATATTTTATCACAAAACTTACAATAACTGAACAGAAGGGGAAAAAAATCCAATAAATCTCACATAATTACTGTATATTGGTTTTATCACTGAAGAAAGAGTCAAACGGGTGGTATAACAAGTCTAAACTAATAAAATATTGTTCCTGCATCAGTCAAGGCACCCTTGATGTTTAAAGATCCAAACACCTGTTGTATAAAAGAATGTCAGTCAAATGGTAATTATAAATATATAGTTTACTAGGGAGCTTTGCTCGCCAACCCCCATGTTTGGTTTTTCCGGATACACACTTTTAAGATTTTTTTTTTCTTTTAATTGTTGCTATTTCATTAGTTTCACTTTTATTTCAGAACTTATGTAAAAACAGTATTTGGAATCTTTCGAGTCCCAATATGCTGAATCTTTTAAATAAGGTCAGTGAGACATGTGTTTAATGACTTTGTACCATAATTCAGGATAGGTTTCTCTATTTGGAATTTCAGCACAGACAAAGCAATCTACATCATCAGCAGTTAATAATTTTTTTTGAAAAGTAACCAATAAATGCATGTGAGGTAAAACACATTTTTGAAATTCTCTGACTTAAACTTCAAAGCCTTACAATATTTACATACTTCTGAAATATCACCTGTGTCCATATATTCAATCTCTATTTGCCTTTTAGATATTTCTCCAAGTAATAATTTCTCTTTTTTTGCGCTAATGCGATGTTTACTTTCTTTTTTTGACACTGTCGTTTTTTTCTGCTTTCATATTCTGTATCTTGCTCTGCATGTTTTTCGCGCCTATATTTTTTTTGAGTCTTTTGAATTCCAGTTTTCATTATCTCTAACCTGCTCTGCATGTTGGCCGCTTTGTTTTGTAACCTCTTTATGACGTTTTACTTTGTTTTCTACTGTCTTTTATTTCTGACCTCGCTTGGTCCTGCTTTTTTTTCAATGACACCTGGTCCGTGGTGATTATTTTCCCTTTTTCGAGTAATAATTTCTGTTTGTTTGCGCTACTGCAATCTTTACTTTCTTTTTTTATACTTTCTAATTTTCCTACTTTCATATTCTTTAACTTTCTCCACATTTGTATTGCGCATGTTTTTTTTTTTGAGCCTTTCAAATTCCACTGCTTTCATAATTTGCTCTGCATGTGTACAGCGCCAACGTTTGTGAACATGTTTATGAAGTTCTACTTTGTCTTTTACTCTGTCTTTTAATTCTCAGCCCGATTGGACATGCTTTGTTTCAATTCCACTTGTTACGGGCTGATAATTACTTTCCTTATTTTCTGAATTTGCACCTAGATTAATTTTTTCTTTTTTGCTCTTTTTTCTCCCCAACGCTTTTGAGTCTCTTTTCTTCGCGCTGCTTTCTTCTTCACTTAGTCGTCGACATTTCATTTACAAAGTATTGTCCTTATATGATTTTTATGCGCTGAGACCCTGGATCTGTGTGTGCTCAAATCCTTCACAAGACTGAATGTTTTGCCGCCCCGTTGTCTTATTTGATATTGATTGTAAGTAGGGCTTGTCTTGCAAGAATCTCATGTTCTACATCATCGCGAGACAGTCCTGGGTCAATCTCTTGGCACAATGTCTCATGTTTAAGGTCCTCGCGGGTCTTTTAACTGTCTTCCGTGATCTTAACGTGAACATCACGTCTCTACGCCCTACTATTTCTCTCCAGGATTTCTTTTATAATAGAGAGATTATGATATATTAATTTGTACAACAAGAGAACCTAGCTGAGGCAGTCTCTGCTAAGCCATTACCTATTGAAGGAAAGGAAGAAGATGAAGTGGTTTTCTGGATTGACAAATTGGTCCAGTAACAGTCATTGTTACATTACACAAAGAAATAAATTCATCTTATGGAAGTAAAATAATGCAATAGTACATAAGAATATGTTGTGAAGAGACCAATCACCCTAACATCCAGCAGCTTTTCAATGTGTATTCTTGTAATATTTTCAAAGCATTACTGTGTTGCAATTTTAAGGTCCTTGGTGTCTAATAATCACCCACATTGGTAGCATTTGGGGTTTATTGCATTAATGGAGAGTACAGAACCCCAGATTCTGGACAGAAATGTGAACTATGCTCTGGTTTACGTACAGTGAGCCTTCTTTTGTCAGACATTTTAGGAAATATGGAAATGTGACAGTCCCTCTACACATTTTTTAGATATCAAGAAACCTTGTGAAAGTGCATTCCATATTTTGGTATTTTGTTGGTGCAGGTGCTAAATGGGGGCCGATCTACTGTTTGCTATTCGTTCCTTGTATTTGCTGAGAGTGAACAGAGTTTGCATACTTGATAAGTCAGTCAGTCAGTGTCCATCCATCCATCCATCCATTTTCCAACCCGCTGAATCCGAACACAGGGTCACGGGGGCCTGCTGGAGCCAATCCCAGCCAGCACAGGGTGCAAGGCAGGAACAAACCCCAGGCAGGGTGCCAGCCCACCGCAGGGCACACACACACACCAAGCACACATTAGGGACAATTTAGGATTGCCAATGCCCCTAACTTGCATGTCTTTGGACTGTGGGAGGAAACCGGAGCACCTGGATGAAACCCATGCAGACACGGGAAGAATATGCAAACTACACGCAGGGAGGACCCGGGAAGCGAACCCAGGTCTTCTCAGTGCGAGGCAGCAGTGCTACCACTGTGCCGCCTTGATAAGTCAAATCTATTTAAAATAAACTTTTGTGCATATAGATAGATAGATAGATAGATAGATAGATAGATAGATAGATAGATAGATAGATAGATAGATAGATAGATAGATAGATAGATAGATAGATAGATAGATAGATAGATAGATAGATAGATAGACAGACTTTATTAAAAATTCACATAAGTGTATAAGTACATAAGTGTAGCCAGGATTCAGACACTATCCATTTTTGGATACAAATTTGCTATTTGCAGATTATGCACTCTTATCCTATGTCTGTTGATCTAAAGCATCTTAAAGCTAAGTTTGACATGGCTTTTAAGAGTCCACTTACATATTAAGGTCTGAATGTACGGCAGCTGCCTCACACAGAAGAGCTGAACCACAGAAACACTGGATCTTGTTTATAGGCAATGGTAGCATTGTACTGGAGGGCAGTGGTAAAGCAGAAGCAATGTTTTGGTGTACCAGTCAGTCTACGTTTTATAAAGTTTATGAGCACTCGGGGGAATGGGGTGACTAAAAGAATAAAGTGCAGTTCCTGTCACTGGTTGCTCAGAACTTAAAAAATCCTAGGAGACCTGGTAAAAGAAACCCAACTAAACTCCTTGAAAACTGGAGACTTCAGTTGGATAAGTGACCTTCACTTGCCAGACTGAAAACAAGAAAAGACTAAGAAAATAGTAGAGGTTTGAAATGATTTCCCCCTTTTTCATTATTTCCTAAAGGCACTGCTCTACAATTAGACAATTAATTTCTACTATGAAACTTTAAAAAGTAGTATTAATCATAGATAAAAAGCACAGCGCAATTGCAGGTGGCATTCCATTTCAATGTCCAACTTCAGAATTAACTTACCATCTCCAGTAACATAATAACCTGGGAATTTCTTGAAGTATGTGGACTCAAACCTCTCGTGATTTCCATAGACTGTTCTCATCACTCCAGGCCAAGGCTGCTTAAACACCTGTGAGAAAGTTTAAGAAATTGATTCTCTTTAGTGCCATACATACCCAACAAGTGGTACTTGATTTTTTTGCCCATGATCACTTTGATAATCAGATAAGAGCTGCAACTATTAAGTTTCCATCCATCCATCCATCCATCCATTGTCTCCCGCTTATCCGAGGTCGGGTCGCGGGGGCAGCAGCTTGAGCAGAGATGCCCAGACTTCCCTCTCCCCGGCCACTTCTTCTAGCTCTTCCGGGAGAATCCCAAGGCGTTCCCAGGCCAGTCGAGAGACATAGTCCCTCCAGCGTGTCCTGGGTCTTCCCCGGGGCCTCCTCCCGGTTTGACGTGCCCGGAACACCTCACCAGGGAGGCGTCCAGGAGGCATCCTGATCAGATGCCCGAGCCACCTCATCTGACTCCTCTTGATGCGGAGGAGCAGCGGCTCTACTCTGAGCCCCTCCCGGATGACTGAGCTTCTCACCCTATCTTTAAGGGAAAGCCCAGACACCCTGCAGAGGAAACTCATTTCAGCCGCTTGTATTCGCGATCTCATTCTTTCGGTCACTACCCATAGCTCATGACCATAGGTGAGGGTAGGAACATAGATCGACTGGTAAATTGAGAGCTTCGCCTTGCGGCTCAGCTCCTTTTTCACCACGACAGACCGATGCAGAGCCCGCATTACTGCGGATGCCGCACCGATCCGCCTGTCGATCTCACGCTCCATTCTTCCCTCACTCGTGAACAAGACCCCGAGATACTTGAACTCCTCCACCTGGGGCAGGATCTCGCTCCCAACCCTGAGAGGGCACTCCACCCTTTTCCGGCTGAGGACCATGGTCTCGGATTTGGAGGTGCTGATTCTCATCCCAGCCGCTTCACACTCGGCTGCGAACCGATCCAGAGAGAGCTGAAGATCACGGCCTGATGAAGCAAACAGGACAACATCATCTGCAAAAAGCAGTGACCCAATCCTGAGCCCACCAAACCGGACCCCCTCAACGCCCTGGCTGCGCCTAGAAATTCTGTCCATAAAAGTTATGAACAGAATCGGTGACAAAGGGCAGCCCTGGCGGAGTCCAACTTTCACTGGAAACGGGTTCGACTTACTGCCGGCAATGCAGACCAAGCTCTGGCACCGATCGTACAGGGACCGAACAGCCCTTATCAGGGGGGCCGGTACCCCATATTCTCGGAGTACCCCCACAGGATTCCCCGAGGGACACGGTCGAATGCCTTTTCCAAGTCCACAAAACACATGTAGACTGGTTGGGCAAACTCCCATGCACCCTCCAGGACCCTGCTAAGGGTATAGAGCTGGTCCACTGATCCGCGACCAGGACGAAAACCACACTGTTCCTCCTGAATCCGAGGCTCGACTATCCGACGGACCCTCCTCTCCAGGACCCCTGAATAGACTTTTCCAGGGAGGCTGAGGAGTGTGATCCCTCTGTAGTTGGAATACACCCTCCGATCCCCCTTCTTAAAGAGGGGGACCACCACCCCGGTCTGCCAATCCAGAGGCACTGTCCCTGATGTCCATGCGATGTTGCAGAGGCGTGTCAGCCAAGACAGTCCTACAACATCCAGAGCCTTGAGGAACTCCGGGCGTATCTCATCCACCCCCGGGGCCCTGCCACCAAGGAGTTTTTTTGACCACCTCGGTGACCTCAGTCCCAGAGATGGGGGAGCCCACCTCTGAGTCCCCGGGCTCTGCTTCCTCATTGGAAGGCATGTTAATGGGATTGAGGAGGTCTTCGAAGTACTCCCCCCACCGACCCACAACGTCCCGAGTCGAGGTCAGCAGCGCACCATCCCCACCATATACAGTGTTGACACTGCACTGCTTCCCCTTCCTGAGACGCCGGATGGTGGACCAGAATCTCCTCGAAGCCGTCCGAAAGTCTTAAGTTTCCATGAAACAATAAAACCCATACTCAAACATAGGCATAAACAGTATGTCTATGTTTATATATACTATATATAGTTAGTTTCAACCAAGCTTTATAATTTAAAAGCTAAAAATGATCCATACCCGAAACCAAGGTTCAGGTTATAGTAAGGACAGAAATGTGATTTCTTTGCATCAGAACAAAAATGATGTATCCAGGACATTAATTAGGCAAAGATGCAACCTTAAAAATAAAATATTGAATTGAATTTTTAATCAAGAGGAATTAACTGGAACATCAAATTTGGCTGAAAAAAATGACTTTCGCCCTTCCAAAATTACAGTGCATTCAGAGCAATAATGTGTGGGTGAGTGAGTAATTAGGTTTTGACTTACTGTATTGTACCCACAGACTCATATCTAGACATATCTCACTCATAAAGTGCTCAAATAAAGTGGTCCAATATGTTCAGGAATGCTTAAAACATGTAAATATATTGAAAACCTAAGAATTCTTATAGTATATGCAAGGACAGCAAGAAAAAAAAAGTCTCACTATAAGAACTACAAATATCTGCCAAAAAACAGCATACATTCAAAGACATACTGTAAAACATAATCATATAATAGACATTATATTACCAGATAACCTTCTGCTTCCCCTTCTAACTCCTCTCCAGATTCATTCAGGATGGCAGGAACAACTCCAAAGAAAGGAAAGGTCTGCAAAACATTTCAGCATAATAGATAATTATTTTATTCACCACTGCCAATTAAATCTACATTAGTTTTAACTGATGTTTTTTCACTCTAGAAGGAAACCATTTGTCCTCCAAAGAGAAAGACAGAAGAGGGAGGCCGAACGTGAAATTTTCTAAACACACCCACAGATTCCTGGAGGCAGGAGGATGGAAATACTGACATAAGAAAGCTATTATGTGAAGAATTAGGTTTGTTTAACCACTTAGTTAAAATGCTCCTGAAAAGTTTTTACCACCATATTCAGTGCCATGACTTTGTATGAAAGGCTAAAATCATTTGACCCCAAACAACAAACCTACAGTATAATGGAATTTCCCTCTGTTACTGATACTGTGTTCAAGAGTTGGCATGAAAAACACATGCCACATATATTTATTATTTTGATATGAACTTTTTTTTTGGCTAGTCTGTGATTTTACTCTTAACACCGGAGTAAGTAGAATTCCATATACCGGTCAGAGTTTTGGCGCTTTACATAACACAACAGGAAAACAGTTTAAAATGTTTAACTTTAGTAAGATGAAGAGATGCTTGTTAATTAAAAGAAACTCACCGCTGAACCTGGTTTCAAAGTTGTTGCAGCAGGAAGAGGAGTCATTACATGGCCACCCTAAAAAAACAGAGAGCCTCTTCAGCATCATCTCATTACATGGATATACAGTGGTGTGAAAAACTATTTGCCCCCTTCCTGATTTCTTATTCTTTTGCATGTTTGTCACACAAAATGTTTCTGATCATCAAACACATTTAACCATTAGTCAAATATAACACAAGTAAACACAAAATGCAGTTTGTAAATGGTGGTTTTTATTATTTAGGGAGAAAAAAAAAATCCAAACCTACATGGCCCTGTGTGAAAAAGTAATTGCCCCCTGAACCTAATAACTGGTTGGGCCACCCTTAGCAGCAATAACTGCAATCAAGCGTTTGCGATAACTTGCAATGAGTCTGTTACAGCGCTCTGGAGGAATTTTGGCCCACTCATCTTTGCAAAATTGTTGTAATTCAGCTTTATTTGAGGGTTTTCTAGCATGAACCGCCTTTTTAAGGTCATGCCATAGCATCTCAATTGGATTCAGGTCAGGACTTTGACTAGGCCACTCCAAAGTCTTCATTTTGTTTTTCTTCAGCCATTCAGAGGTGGATTTGCTGGTGTGTTTTGGGTCATTGTCCTGTTGCAGCACCCAAGATCGCTTCAGCTTGAGTTGACGAACAGATGGCCGGACATTCTCCTTCAGGATTTTTTGGTAGACAGTAGAATTCATGGTTCCATCTATCACAGCAAGCCTTCCAGGTCCTGAAGCAGCAAAACAACCCCAGACCATCACACTACCACCACCACATTTTACTGTTGGTATGATGTTCTTTTTCTGAAATGCTGTGTTCCTTTTACGCCAGATGTAACGGGACATTTGCCTTCCAAAAAGTTCAACTTTTGTCTCATCAGTCCACAAGGTATTTTCCCAAAAGTCTTGGCAATCATTGAGATGTTTCTTAGCAAAACTGAGACGAGCCCTAATGTTCTTTTTGCTTAACAGTGGTTTGCATCTTGGAAATCTGCCATGCAGGCCGTTTTTTGCCCAGTCTCTTTCTTATGGTGGAGTCGTGAACACTGACCTTAATTGAGGCAAGTGAGGCCTGCAGTTCTTTAGACGTTGTCCTGGGGTCTTTTGTGACCTCTCGGATGAGTCGTCTCTGCGCTCTTGGGGTAATTTTGGTCGGCCGGCCACTCCTGGGAAGGTTCACCACTGTTCCATGTTTTTGCCATTTGTGGATAATGGCTCTCACTGTGGTTCGCTGGAGTCCCAAAGCTTTAGAAATGGCTTTATAACCTTTACCAGACTGATAGATCTCAATTACTTCTGTTCTCATTTGTTCCTGAATTTCTTTGGATCTTGGCATGATGTCTAGCTTTTGAGGTGCTTTTGGTCTACTTCTCTGTGTCAGGCAGCTCCTATTTAAGTGATTTCTTGATTGAAACAGGTGTGGCAGTAATCAGGCCTGGGGGTGGCTACGGAAATTGAACTTCTTCCCCCCCAAAGGCCACCACCATACTCATGAAGCATTACACTTGAAAAGTAAGGCATCTTTTTGGGCTAAATATAAAATAAGAAAATATGTTTAGAACTGTCATAGACAATCTAATAAGTCATAAGGCACTAAAAGGCTATGTAAAGTTATTAACATAATATCTAATGGCTTTGACTAAGCTAGATGTTAATGGCTATGTGGAATAGCAGGAAATAAAATGAACCATGCTATTGAAATTCTTTATTATAACTTTAATTAGTGCTATAAAAGCTATTAATGCTGTAACTGCTGAAATATTTTCTGTTTAGAAAATTTAGAATGCTATATGTTACTTGTCAGCTTTTTTACTCACAGTTTCTGTCTGCCAGAAAGTATCCACTACAGGGCACTGTTTTTCACCCACTACAGTGTAGTACCACATCCAGGCCTCTGGGTTGATGGGTTCACCTACTGTCCCTAGGATCTTTAAAGATTTTCTTGTATACCTAAAACGTACATTTTTATTTTAAATATTATAATATATATATATATATATATATATATATATATATATATATATATATATATACACACACACATACATACATATATATATATATATATATATATATATACATACATACATACATACATACATACATACATACATACATACATACATACATACATACATACAGTGCATCCGGAAAGTATTCACAGCGCATCACTTTTCCCACATTTGGTTAAGTTACAGCCTTATTCTAAGATGGATTAAATTAATTTTTTTCCTCAGAATTCTACACACAACACCCCATAATGACAACGTGAAAAAAGTTTACTTGAGATATTTGCAAATTTATTAAAAATAAAATAATTTGAGAAAGCACCTGTACATAAGTATTCATAGCCTTTGCCATGAAGCTCAAAATTGAGCTCAGGTGCATCCTGTCTCCCCTGATCATCCTTGAGATGTTTCTGCAGCTTAATTGGAGTCCACCTGTGATAAATTCAGTTGATTGGACATGATTTGGAAAGGCACACACCTGTCTATATAAGGTCCCACAGTTGACAGTTCATGTCAGAGCACAAACCAAGCATGAAGTGAAAGGAATTGTCTGTAGACCTCCGAGACAGGATTGTCTCAAGGCACAAATCTGGGGAAGGTTACAGAAAAATTTCTGCTGCTTTGAAGGTCCCAATGAGCACAGTGGTCTCCATCATCCGTAAGTGGAAGAAGTTCGAAACCACCAGGATTCTTCCTAGAGCTGGCCGGCCATCTAAACTGAGCGATCAGGAGAGAAGGGCCTTAGTCAGGGAGGTGACCAAGAACCCGATGGTCACTCTGTCAGAGCTCCAGAGGTCCTCTGTGGAGACAGGAGAACCTTCCAGAAGGACAACCATTCTGGACAATCCACCAATCAGGTCTGTATGATAGAGTGGCCAGACGGAAGCCACTCCTTAGTAAAAGGCACATGGCATCCCGCCTGGAGTTTGCCAAAAGGCACCTGAAAGACTCTCAGACCATGAGAAAGAAAATTCTCTGGTCTGATGAGACAATGATTGAACTCTTTGGTGTGAATGCCAGGCATCACATTTGGAGGAGACCAGGCACCGCTCATCACCAGGCCAATACCATCCCTACAGTGAAGCATGGTGGTGGCAGCATCATGCTGTGGGGATGTTTTTCAGTGGTAGGAACTGGGAGACTAGTCATGATAAAGGGAAAGATGACTGCAGCAATGTACAGAGACATCCTGGATGAAAACCTGCTCCAGAGCGCTCTTGACCTCAGACTGGGGTGACGGTTCATCTTTCAGCAGGACAACGACCCTAAGCACACAGCCAAGATATCAAAGGAGTGGCTTCAGGACAACTCTGTGAATGTCCTTGAGTGGCCCAGCCAGAGCCCAGACTTGAATCCGATTGAACATCTCTGGAGAGATCTTAAAATGACTGTGCACCGACGCTTCCCATCCAACTTGATGGAGCTTGAGAGGTGCTGCAAAGAGGAATGGGCAAAACTGGCCAAGGATAGGTGTGCTAAGCTTGTGGCATCATATTCAAAAAGACTTGATGCTGTAATTGCTGCCAAAGGTGTATCGACAAAGTACTGAGCAAAGGCTGTGAATACTTATGTACATTTGATTTCTCAGTTTTTTTATTTTTAATACATTTGCAAAAACCTCAAGTAAACTTTTTTCATGTTGTCATTATGGGGTGTTGTGTGTAGAATTCTGAGGAAAAAAATGAATTTAATCCATTCTGGAATAAGGCTGTAACGTAACATAAAATGTGGAAAAAGCAATGCGCTGTGAATACTTTCTGGATGCACTGTATATACACACAAACATATATATATATACACACATATATATATTATATACTGTATATACATATACATATATATGTATGTATGTATATATATATTCACACACACACGGAGACATACACACGTATATGTATATAAGAAATATACTGTATATAATTTAGTAAATGAATTAACAGACATAGATTCAAAATAAATCTAAAAGACTAGAATTCCATTATTAATGGTTGCATTCCTAATTGCATGATTAACAAGATGTTGTACCCCTTTGCTGGCTTGGACAGCTAATACACAAAAACCTTAAGTCTATATCTTTGCAATTTAATGAATAAAATAAAACATGTTGACAGGAAAATCTAGGGCTTTCTTATAAAAAATATTAAATAATATGATTAAAGGAATTATTTTACCATGGAATCTTAATGGCAGTGAGGTCTTTTTTCCTGGTAACTACTTAAAGTGACCTCATAACAACATGGAATAAAGAAGCAATGGTTCACCAGTAAGAAAAGCAAACACAATATTCCCCTTAAAACAGCACTGAAAAGCTGCAGAAAACACAGGCACTGGACCTAAAAAGGAACACGGGTTTCAAGGATATATAGTATACTGAGCTAACACATGCAGCCTATTTTGTATGGAATGTGTGTCATAAAATTATAATACAGTATAATTTAAAATTCTTGACAGACAAAACTGAATTATTTTTCTATACCAAAGTCTAATCAGTCCCAGTTTGGAAAAAGGACCTAAGCAGCACCTCAGGTGTTTTTTCCAGATTACTGCAAAATTCAGTGATGTAGTTCTGGTGACTGCAATGGAAAAGAACCTGGCTAAAACCAATTTTGCAGAGGACAAGCAAATTTGGTTTGCCATGTCCTGCTGATTGCCATCACAGCTCTTACCGTTGAACAGGTTCCTTTCCAAACTTCATTAGCATTCGAATTGCAGTTGGAGCCGTATAAAATTTTGTGACATTGTACTTGTCTACAATTTCCCAAAGTCTGCTTACATCAGGATAAGTAGGTAGTCCTTCAAACTGGGGAAAGAAAATCATAACTTTCAGAATGCTACCAACATTTATTTAAACTTTACACTCTTTTTTGAGTCATAAACAGATCAATTATAGTAGTAGAACCAAACAAATACTTATTTTGCATTAAATTTACAAAATAATTGCAAAAAATACATCTTTATTATAAACTGTCAGCATCTGAAATGTACAGAGACAAAAATCAGTTAGCATATTCAAACAAAATCCTATTATGGTTTATTTCTCTTTGCACAGGGGAATCACAGAAAAGCTATTTGTAAGAATTCTTGTGAAAAGGAAAGGAATTCATGGAACACTGACTTAAATAATGTAAATGTTAGAGGTGAAAGGAGGTGAAAGCAAAACAGGAAAAAAACAAATCAATAAAAGTGAAGCATTGGCTTTCAAGTCTAGTCCTAAGAGACCCCCGTTGCTGCAAGATTTCATACCAAACAATTTTGTAGTTGGTGTGTCGTTCGCACTTTTAATTGACCTCCTGATTTAGTTATGTGGTTTTCAAATATGTATTTCTTAAAAGAAATTCATATTTGTATATGTATATTCATATTTTCATATTTAATATTTGTATCCCTTGCATTAGCTTTCAACATGTATATTTCTTTTGCCACTTTCTTTTTAGTCTACCCTTTCCTGCCCAATTAATGTTACATCCCAATACTGATGGTTAGCAATGAACAGGTCACTGCTAGTAACAAATGTTTCTTACAAATAAACATACGAGTGAATATGGCACTTAAGTCATTGCTCCCCATTAGCATAAAGTAGGTGTTGTCGGTATTTGGAAACAAGTAAATTAAAAAGAAAATGTGAAAAGAAACATTTCAAGTTTTAGCAAAACTGCAAATATTTCAGTATTTCTGAGAATAAGAGAGTGAAAAAAGGCGGCTAACTAAAGAGTGGGATAAATTTAAACTAAGAACCAAGCACTGATTGGTTATTATTCAAGTTGGTTGAAATAAAATCCCATAACCAAGGGGATTGGGGGTGTTTCTCAGGACTGAACTTGGGAGTCAATGAGGGCATGTAATGGGATCTCCATCTCCCAAACCCATTAGTGACTTTGTAGAAATGTATATATATTGTGACAGGGATGCCAGCAGGATGGAAGGACTGGAGGAGAGCGCATTTCTGAGGCACTATCAACCTCGGGACACTACAGGGTAGCTCTCCTGGTCAGCTGTGGCATCACAAATTCCTGCAGGGCATGCTTGGACTTGGAGTTTGGCATAGCCCTGTAGGGTTCCATGGGGACCGCAGAGCACTACAATGGACTTCCACCACATCTGGGAGTGATTCCAGGTAATTCTAATAAGCCACCTGGAGCACTCCCAGGAGTCAAAATAAAAGGAGCTGCCTCACTCCATTCGAGGAGCCAGATTCGGAAAAAAGAAGGACAAAGCTTGCAAGAGAGGAGTGAAGGAGGAAAGACTATGGATTGGAATGGAAGGAAGGACTGTGAATTGTGCTGTGTACTGTGCTGTGCTGTGCTCGGGGGAGCAAAGAAAAGCGCTTCCCCACGGAAGAATAAATGCTTGTTGTGTGCTGCACTTATGTCTCCGCCTGTCTGTGTTGGGTTAGGGCAGCTGTATGCGCCTCAGGCCTCACAATATATCTTAATATAGTTGATACTTGAATAACAAAATGCATTGTTTCTTCATTTCCAGGGACAGCGAGCTGCAAAATTTATTATACAAATCCATTTATTCATATCTACTTTGAATATCTGGGTTCATTTAGGCCTATGAAATGTTACAGCAAAGAAAGTATTTCATATGAAACATGTAGTTTGCAAGCAATAGCATGTTACAATCACGTACTTTACTATATTACAAACGTGATCTGCTTCTCATGCAACAATGCACACATGTTTTTGAAGGCCTATTTATATTGCATTTAGTGTCCATAAACTGATAAATTCAAAGAGAAAGCTAGACACTAAATTCAAAGAGAAAGCTAGACACTTCAGCTCAGAATGCTTGTAGCACTTTACTGCAGTGTTTGCAAGCTCACAAAGATGCTTTGTTTGCAAACATTCTAACTGACCAAAATTAATCTAAAAATCTGACCTATCTGAACAAAAAAAAGTGGCTTTAAAATGAAAGACAAATAAAGACATCATAGTATTTTTTTTACTTTTCATATAATCAATCATTACTTCAGAATTGAACAGCCATTCACTATGCAAAACTAACACAATGTACCAAACTGAACATTCTTACTAATAAGGCTGCAGATATACTTGGAATCCATTTCCACAATTAAAACACATTTAAGTATGACGGGCGGAGCCTAGAGTTTTAGGTTAAATTAGGAGAAATAGATTGACTATATAAAATCACCAGAAATGTCATTACAATGTTTATCATATAAATTGAAGTAATAAACAAACAGCCTAACCCAGCCACAGGGGATGCACAAACCAGTGTGTTTCTTCATACCGGTCCCAAGCCCGGATAAATGGGGAGGGTTACGTCAGGAAGGGCACCCAGTGTAAAATTTTGCCAGATCAATATGTGGACAACATGCTGGAAAAAATATTGCTCAACTTCAAGGACTTAGATACTATCTCTGCAATATACCTGTATAAAATTATTTTACAGTCTCTCCCTTTCAAAGATCCGAGAGGACAATGGGAAAAAGATCTCTTAATCAATATATCAGAAAGGGGGTGGAAAGTAGCAATGCAGAGGATTTACTCGAGCTCTATATGCGCAAAGCATGCAATTATTCAACTCAAAATTATATATCGAGCACATCTGTCTCGCCTAAAACTGTCCAAAATGTTTCCAGGGCAAGATCCAACCTGAGAATGCTGCAATCAAGTCCCAGCCTCACTAGGTCACATGTTTTGGGCCTGCGCCAAATTAACATCATTTTGGACCAAAATTTTTAAGTGCGTCTCAGACAGCCTTGGTGTCACAATCCCTCCTAACCCATTAACAGCTGTGTTTGGTGTTCTTCCAGATGGGTTTAAATTGGAGAAGGACAAACGGTGATTGCATTCACTACACTTTTGGCACGCAGACTTATTTTGCTAAACTGGAAGAATCCTAACTCTCCTCTTAAGTCAGTGGGTAACCGATGTTTTATACTATTTGAAATTGGAAAAAATCAAATACTCAGTTAGAGGATCTGTACAGAATTTTTTTAAAACCTGGCAAGATATAATCAATAAAATTTTAGAATAAGCTCTTAAAGCACCGAGGAAGTAATTATCTCCGCATTTCTTTTTCCTCTCCATTTATCTCTACTGGCCTATTAAATTCATCAATTTCAGTTTTACCCTGATGGCCATGCTCTCTCTCTCAGGGGTGAGAGAGACCTGGGTTAACAACGGCCACCACAAGTACTTTTAGCCAACATGGTGCTGGCGTAAATTGGGCTACTGTTGGCCGAAGAAGGAGAAGAGGGGGGAGACGTGTCCGGAGGCAGAAGGACAGGAGGATGGTAAAAAGAGTGGAACTGAGGGTAGGAACTTTGAATGTTGGCAGTATGACGGGTAAGGGAAGAGAGTTAGCCGATATGATGGAGAAAAGTAAGGTTGATATATTGTGCGCGCAAGAGACTAAATGGAAGGGGGGTAAGTCCAGGTGGATCGGAGGTGGATTCAACTTGTTCTATCATGGTGTGGATGGGAGGAGAAATGGGGTAGGGATTATTCTAAACGAGCAGTATGTCAAGAGTGTTTTAGAGGTGAAGAGACTGTCAGACAGAGTAATGATTATGAAGCTGGAAGCTGAAGGAGTGACAATGAATATTGTCAGTGCATATGCTCTGCAGGTTGGGTGTTCGATGGATGAGAAAGATTTCTGGAGTGAGTTGGATGAGGTGATGGACAGTGTACCCAAGGGACAGAAAGTGGTGATTGGAACGGATTTCAATGGACATGCTGGTGAAGGGAACAGAGGAGATGAGGAGGTGTGATGTCAAAATGAGGGATGAAGAAGGTCAGAGGATAGTGGATTTTGCAAAAAGGATGGACATGGCTGTGGTGAATACGTATTTTAAGAAGAGGGAGGAAGATAGGGTTACATACAAGAGTGGAGTAAGATGCACACAGGTAGATCATATCCTATACAAAAGAGTTAATCTGAAGGAGATTAAAGTCTGCAAAGTGGTGGCAGGGTAAAGTGTAGTTAGGCAGCATAGGATGGTGGTCTGTAGGATGACGTTGGAGATCAAGAAGAAGAGGAGGAGAGGGAGGGCAGAGCAAAGGATCAAATGGTGGAAGTTGAAAAAGGAAGACTGCAAGGTTGAGTTTAGGGATGAGGTAAGACAGGCACTGGGTGGCAGTGAACAGTTGCCAGACAGCTAGGCAACTACAGCAGAAGTAGTAAGAGTCACAGCTAGAAGGGTGCTTGGTGTGACATCTGGACAGAGGAAGGAGGAAAAGGAAACCTGGTGGTGAAATGGGGAAGTACAGGAGAGTATACAGAGGAAGAGGATGACAAAGAAGAAGTGGGGTAGTCAGAGAAATGCAGAAAGTACTCCCCTTGAGTACAACGAGATAAGTTGCAAGGTGAAGAGAGAGATGGTGAAGGCTAAAGAAAAGGTGTATGATGAGTTGTACGAGAGGCTGGACACTAGGGAGGAAGAAAAGGACCTGTACCGATTGGCTAGACAGAGGGAACAAGCTGGGAAAGATGTGCAGCAGGTTAGGGTGATAAAGGATAAAGACGGAAACATACTCACAAGTGAGGAGGGTGTGTTGAGCAGATGGAAAGAGTATTTTGAGAGGCTGATGAATGAAGAGAATGAGAGAGAGAGAAAGTTGGATGATGTGGAGATAGTAAATCAGGAAGTGCAACGGATTAGCAAGGAGGAAGTAAGAACAGCTATGAAAAGGATGAAGAATGTAAAAGCTGTTGGTAGAGGTGATATACCTGTGGAAGCATGGATGTGTTTAGGAGAGATGGCTGTGGAGTATTTAACCAGATTGTTTAATGGAATCTTGAAAAGTGAGAGGATGCCTGAGGAGTGAATAAGAAGTGTACTGGTCCCGATTTTTAAGAATAAGGGAGATGTTCAGAGCTGTAGTAACTGCAGGGGGATAAAATTGATAAACCACAGCATGAAGTTATGGGAAAGTGTAGTGGAAGCTAGGTTAAGAAGGGAGGTGATGATTAGTGAGCAGCAGTATGGTTTCATACTAGGTAAAAGTACCACAGATGCAATGTTTGCTCTGAGGGTGTTGATACAGAACTATAGAGAAGCCCAGACGGAGTTGCATTGTGTCTTTGTGGACCTGGAGAAAGCATATGACAGGGTGCATGGAGAGGAGTTGTGGTATTGTATGAGGAAGTTGGGAGTGGCAGAGAAGTATGTAAGAGTTGTACAGAATATGTATGACGGAAGTGTGACAGTGGTGAAAACTGCAGTATGAGTGACGGATGCATTCAATGTGGAGGTGGGATTACATCAGGGATCGGCTCTGAGCCCTTTCTTATTTGCAATGGTGATGGACAGGTTGACAGACGAGATTAGACAGGAGTCCCCATGGACTATGATATTTGCTGATGACATTGTGATCTGTAGCGAGAGTAGGGTGCAGGTCGAGGAGACCCTGGAGAGTTGGAGGTTTGCTCTAGAGAAGAGAGGAATGAAGGTCATTAAGAACAAGACAGAATACATGTATGTGAATGAGAGGGAAGGCAGAGGAATGTTGAGGATGCAGGGAGTAGAGTTGGTGAAGGTGGATGAGTTTAAATAGTTGGGATCAAAAATTAAGAGTAATGGGGATTCTGAAAGAGAGGTGAAAAAGAGAGTGCAGGCAGGGTGGAATGGGTGGAGAAGAGTGTCAGGAGGACAGCAGTGAGACCAGCTATGTTATATGGGTTAGAGGCAGTGGCACTGACCAGAAAGCAGGAGACAGAGCTGAAGGTGGCAGAGTTAAAGATGTTAGGATTTGCATTGGGTGTGACAAGGATGGACAGGATTAAAAATGAGTACATTAGAGGGTCAACTCAATTTGGATGGTTGGGAGACAAAGTCTAAGAGGCGAGGCTGCGTTGGTTTAGACATGTGCAGAGGAGAGATGCTGGGTATATTGGGAAAAGGATGTTAAGGATAGATCTGCCACACAAGAGGAAGGCCTAAGAGAAGGTTTGTGGATGTAGTGAGAGAGGACATGCAGGTGATGGGTGTAACAGAGCAAGATGCAGAAGAGAGGACGATATGAAAGAAGATGGTCCACTGTGGCAACCCCTAACAGGAGCAAGAAGAAGAAGAAGAAGAAGAGAGAAGTACAGAGGAGAAGGAGCAAGCCGTGGATTAAGAGTATGATACTAGAAGGTGGAACGCTTACAGCCACATGTATGAAAATGCAAAAATAAATAGTCTGTTTTCTGTGCTCAAAGCTGACATACATCCAAGAGTGCACTAAATCAGTTGCTGAAAGACCCGATGCCAATGTTTAAGAAAAAATAACCATATGATTTGAGTTCAAATCTGTTACTAACCACTGTGTCTGTATGTGATTTAGTATTTGCAGCAGCATTGCTTATAAATAAGATGATCACACATGGTATACACAAATAAATCATCTGAGTATTCATGTGGCACCAGTGGATGATTTGACTCAGCAATAATCACAACGGTTTAATGATACATACATGCTCAACAATGATTTCACTGAAAACTGACAACTCTGCCACTATAGAAGACACTTGGCACAATTCTGAGCAGAGTATGAAGTGTTATCATGGCATAAAATAACCAATGAATAAATAGAATTGCAGAAACAAAAGTAGGATATCGCGCAGCCTGAAGATATGGCAAGGCAACAGAAATTTGGCATATAGGGGGTGCGTGCGTAGGAAATGTCAAATCTGAACCCTCAAAAGCCACTGTGAGCACACAAGTGAACAGAATGCATATTTTACTTCAAGTAAAGAGTAAAAAAAATCTGTGATATAACGTAATGCCTCCAGATTACCTTTGTTGTCATGAACATACCTCAGAAATGCAGAAGTCAAGTTTTCCTAAATCAAAATATTTTCCAGTTCAAAGTGGATATATAATATTTGGTTAGTTTTAAGACTTTTGTTTTCAAGTTTGGTCCCCAGCCCCAGCCAATTCACCTCCATTTTCAAGTGCAACAACAGGTTAGATATTTTTTAAAAATGTATAAAAATAAAAAAAAATGCTTCACTTTAGAAGAAACAAATCTTCCCTAAGAAGAAATCACAGAGGAGAGAATGTTCTAGGTTTTTACTGTAGTTTGACATTTAATTATTTATAATAGCATTTTTTTCGCTTTGTTTAGTGTATATGAATAAACATTTTTCATTTCAAAGTCACCTTATTTGGACTGTTGTGAATTCTCTGTTGCTACTCTGAAAATGTCATAAAAATAATATAGCCATCAAGTATTGAAGTGAAACAGAATACTATGCCAAAGCAAATATGGGTAGCATCTTCCATTTTGCTCCATTATAATGGTTTTGTGTCATTTTGTTGTGAGAAATTTGCTGACTAAAAAGGTTTGCCAGGGCATATAACCAATCAGCCTTAGATTTAGTTGTGGAAAGATAAATCTATAGAGCTCTCAGTCTGTGGGCATCTGGTTAAAGAGCATCTCTAAATATCCAGCTGGCAGATGAAAAGTAGCTGTTGAATTGACTTAGAAACTCTCTCCAAATCCCAAAATGAGCAACCTACCTGTATTAATTGCCTATTCCTGTACATCAAGAGATAGAGATACAGTACATGTGGCATGTTTATTATAGACTAGACAAAGAGCCCGTTTCGACAACGTAAGATGAAACGGGCGCGAGTGGAATAGTAATAAGTATAAGCACCACAAACCTGATATAGGTGTATTGAATGAATGAGTAATTAGGCCTCGAGCTGTAGTCGAAATCGCCTTTCAGGCCTCTAGAGCTTTAATCGAAGTCGCCTTTCTCTTTGAATTTTTGCGGCCATAAACCCGCCGCCTGCTGTGATGTTGGGGTTGGATGTCGGTCGAAGTCGCCTTTCTCTTTGAATTTTCGCGGCCGTGAATCCACCGCCTGCCGCGATGTCGGTCTCGTAAGGTTTTTCGGGCAGCTACGCAGAAGGCGACTGCGCATTCGGCTTCGGACGTGCGCAGAAGGCGACTGCGCATTCGGCTTCGGACGGACGTGAGTGAGTGAGTAAATGAGTCGGCTGGCAAATTATATATAAGATTTGCAACCCATTCCGGAACCTTGAGGAAGGTGAGCTGAATAGAATTCTCAAAAACATTATCCCAGTTTTGTCTATTTGAAAATGTGGAATGTTTACGTTCCAGAGAACAGTGCATCCATCTGCACTGCAGGAGACAGTTGGCTCCTTCCTGTTCCTAACTTTAATGGTCTCTGCCAACCTGCATTCACAATAATCATGTGGGGAATCAGAGGGCATTCAAACTGGTACAAGGAAAAACACTGATTTTGTGTTCTATCTTGTATGCTGTGTAGCTGTTTAAAAAGATGTATAGGTATATTGCATTTGTGCTGGCTTGTACCCTCATTGAATCTTTTGATTAATAGATTAAATGAGGTAACAAATCAAAGAAATATGAAAACTAAAATGGAACTTTGTTTAAAGCACAATGATTTTCTGCAGAAAAATACCTTTTATTAAACTAGTGAAAGACTGATTTAGAGATGAGTATCAGTCAGTTTAATTTTTTATTCAACTCCAACAGGCACATATGAATAAAATAAAGCTTTCCAAAACTTTCCTCAATTAGAAAATATTTTGTCTTTCATTCTTTGTAATTGCCACTTGAAGTCACAGTGCAAAGAATCAGAGTTGGTACCAGTAGCATGCTCCACTTTACTGCTGAAGTTTGCTTCATCGCCTATCTTTCTGTTCCATCATACTCACCAACACACTAGTTGCACCATTAGCCAAAGGGCCATAAGTGATATAAGAATGTCCGGTAATCCAGCCAATATCGGCAGTGCACCAGTACACATCATCAGGCTGATAATCAAACACATATTTAAATGTAGCAGCAGTGTATAGAAGATACCCACCAGTGGTGTGCAGGACACCCTAGAAAAGATAAGTTAAAAACTTATTAAAAAAATAAAATTTTTCCTTTATATATTATCCCAAAGAAGTTAAAAAATTTGATCATAATTTCAGTATGTTACAAACCACATAAATATAATGTAGGTGGAATACAACAAAAGTGAAAACAGTTTTTACCCTCTGGGTAATGAAACTTTGCATTATACAGTACATTACCAATTAGTCAACAACATAAACTGAAAAGCAGGAACCAACTTTGGATGGGACTTACACATGCACACACACTCATACCAAGTTCATTTAGTTTGCCTAATTATTCTTGTGTGTCTCAGAGGATTACACAGGCTTAAATCTGTCAACAATGATTCTGTGGTTATGCAATTTAAAAAAAAAGAGATACTTGTGAAACTATTTTCTTATCACATGCAACACATCTGACTTACAAGTTTCTCATGATTTTATACATTTTCAAGGGTTGCAAGTTTGTTAAAAAAACAGACACACACACACATTTGCTAACAGTATGCTACAGACCTATAAGGAATCACACTTCATAAATGCGCACCAAACTCGAACAAGAAGGAATTCACTATTACTACTCAACTACTGATGCAAATTAGTGAATTGCTACAATGTTGTGCTCTTACACATACCACTTGAGACTGGAGGTGGACTCCTAGGATGAAAGGATCTAGAATAGAAGCACCTGGGTACTCCTAGTGTTGTGATGTGATATTTTGCATACAAGTTGATAAATATTTTGTGTCTTTATTTGTAACTTAGGCAAAACTAAGGCAGGAAAGTAAATTTTACGACAGAGTTGGGGAAAGTGCTTGAAACAAATGTTTCTCTGCTAAAGTCTCTCTCTCAATCCCCCGCAGGAAAGCCAGGCTGCCTAACTGCCAAGCTTTACCTTAACATACGGTTTTGGGGGCAGGTGTGAAGATGTTCTATCACCCCATTGGTCTGAAGTATGGCTGTTTGGAACTGGCTTGTATCAGAAGCCTTTAAGTACCATGACACCCTATTGGCTGTAGGGGTTGGACAGAAAAATCTATAAATTTGCCAATATTCAAATGAACTTTGCATATTGTTATTATTTATGAATATTACCAATAATACATTGTTTAAATTGTAATTTAACTCCTGCTTGTCTTTTACTGCACCTAATTGCTGAGGTTATAGATGTAGAAGGGAAGGTGGGGAGAAGTTATATGGTATGATACCTTATAAACAGTGGTAAGTCTTATATTTGAGGCATTCTGACAAAGGCTACATATTAATAATACAAAAGGGGAAAGTAGAGCAATATATTACTCTACCAAGACAAAACACCTAGCCAATAAACGTTATACTGGCACAAGGCACATGGGGGTATCTTGCTGCCAGGACCCCTATGTAACTTAGTTGGCTAGAGTCATTCTAAAGATTTGGTTTCAAATCTGTTGTGGCAGTGAACTTAATATATGTGACCCATCTCTGTATTATAGCTATTCATCACAGTAAACAATTTTATGTTTTGAAGTGTGTTTCCCAGGATTACTTTTATTAAATAAATACTGACTCTATGACAGAAACATATTAAAGTAAACTTTAAGTAAGGCTTACCTTGGGCTTTCCAGTGGAGCCACTGGTATAGAGAATAAAGAGAGGATCTTCAGAATCACACCACTCTGGTTCACATTCTTCTGGTGCCTCCGCTACCAACTTGTGCCAGCAAAGATCAATATCTGGATTCCAAGGGATCTGAAATTAAGTGTTAAATCATATACATTACATGGTGCATTATCACTCACTCTATAAGCATACTTAGCTTAAAACAAATAGCTTCCTTAAATACAAAAAATATACAGGGTGTCCAGAAAGTCTCTTTACAATTTCAAAAAATTACTAAAAAGGCCATTGATGAGATATGTTAATCAAATTTGTCCTATGTACTCACTTGTTATCTAAGTTTGTTATCACATTGCATTTGTGTATTTCAGATACCCTATTGATGAAAGAGAGGCTGTTGAATAAACCCCTAAAAAATGGCTACTCCTCAAGAAAAGGCACAATGTGTATCGTGGTTTATTGAAACAAAATTGGAATAAAAGGGGTGGCCCAATTCCCTGGCCACCTCGTTCACCAAATACAGTATCACTCCCCTGGACTTCTTTCTGTGGGGTTATGTTAAAGATATTGTGTATCGAACAAAGATATGGGACATTAATGACCTGAAGCAAAAGATCACTGATGCCATTGCCACCATTGATGATGCTATGCTACAGAGAACATGGCAAGAAATCGAGCACTGTCTTGATGTGCTTCATGCAACTAAGGGTGCCCATAAAGAGGTGTATTAAATGAGGCAAAAAAAACTTCAATATCTATTCCTCATTTTGTAATAATTTCCGCAGATATGTCTATTCATTTGTTTTTTTTAATAAAATCTTGAAATTGTAAAGAGACTTTGTGGACACCCTGTATAATAAAACTTTTATAGGATCATCTTCCTGATAAACATGTTATAAACATTTATATCATATGAAGAGTGGTACGTTATTAATTTTCTAACTTCTTTCAAGAGAACAAATAAAATCTAAATACACACAAGATTATGTACTGTGAAATACAGAGTGGTTTCTTGTATACAGTGCATCCAGAAAGTATTCACAGCGCATCATTTTTTCCACATTTTGTTATGTTACAGCCTTATTCCAAAATGGATTAAATTCATTTTTTTCCTCAGAATTTTACACACAACATCCCATAATGACAACGTGAAAAAAGTTTACTTGAGATATTTGCAAATTTATTAAAAATAAAAAATTGAGAAAGCACATGTACATAAGTATTCACAGCCTTTGCCATGAAGCTCAAAATTGAGCTCAGGGGCATCCTGCACCATCTCTGCAGCAATCCACCAATCAGGCCTGTATGGTAGAGTGGCCAGACGGAAGCCACTCCTTAGTAAAAGGCACATGGCAGCCCGCCTGGAGTTTGCCAAAAGGCACCTGAAGGACTCTCAGACCATGAGAAAGAAAATTCTCTGGTCTGATGAGACAAAGATTGAATTCTTTGGTGTGAATGCCAGGCGTCACATTTGGAGGAAACCAGGCACCGCTCATCACCAGGCCAATACCATCCCTACAGTGAAGCATGGCGGTGGCAGCATCATGCTATGGGGATGTTTTTCAGCGGCAGGGACTGGGAGACTAGTAAGGATAAAGGGAAAGATGACTGCAGCAATGTACAGAGACATCCTGCATGAAAACCTGCTCCAGAGCGCTCTTGACCTCAGACTGGGGCGACGGTTCATCTTTCACCAGGACAACGACCCTAAGCACACAGCCAAGATATCAAAGGAGTGGCTTCAGGACAACTCTGTGAATGTCCTTGAGTGGCCCAGCCAGAGCCCAGACTTGAACCCGATTGAACATCTCTGGAGAGATCTTAAAATGGTTGTGCACCAACGCTTCCCATCCAACCAGATGGAGCTTGAGAGGTGCTGCAAAGAGGAATGGGCAAAACTGGCCAAGGATAGGTGTGCCACGCTTGTGGCATCATATTCAAAAAACTTGAGGCTGTAATTGCTGCCAAAGGTGCATCGACAAAGTATTGAGCAAAGGCTGTGAATACTTATGTACATGTGATTTCTCAGTTTTTTTATTTTTAACAAATTTGTAAAAACTTCAAGTAAACTTTTTTCACATTGTCATTATGGGGTGTTGTGTATAGAATTCTGAGGAAAAAAATGAATTTAATCCATTTTGGAATAAGGCTGTAACATAACAAAATGTGGAAAAAGTGATGCACTGTGAATACTTTCCGGATGCACTGTACAGTCATTGATCAAAAAATATTCCATAATCAAAATACCTTGAGAGTACTGTATACAGTCTTGAAATATTCTGACCAGATAAATCATCATTCATTTTGACCAAACAAACAGTTTCAAATAAAGATAAACACTAATATAAAAATTAAAAACTTGTGAGTTGTTAGTATTTAGTTAGTTAGTTATTAGAAAATTAGTCTGAATGCCAACCCAAATTAAATGCAAGTGTTCTCCAATTTAGGAATATGTTTTTAAAAGGTAACAAAACACTAAAATTTAAAAACTTGATAAAGATCACTGAGCCTGCTAATCTGTTCTACTATGGTGTTGACAGTGCTAGTAGTAACAGTATTGAACCAATGAATTATTCAAATAATTTAAAGTATTTTATTATTACAAGGTGGTCAAAACCAAAATAGGTTTAGTATTGTTTTAGGTTAATACAAGAACTGATATCAGGGTCAATGTACCATGTAAAGGGACAGCCATCTGCACTCTTAGATATCTTTTTTATATCTGGACTAGCCAGAAGAGAGTAGATATACATGCAAGTGAAGAAGTAAGAACACCCCAAAAACATTTTATTCTTTTTTAATTTAAATGGAAAATGTAAGATTTGGTCTTCATTTAAACAGTTATCTTTAGATAAAGGTAATGCAACTGAAACAAAAAAACAAAGAAAAATTGAACTTGCAATAATTTATTCAACAAAAAATGAGCAGACATGCCATTTTTGTCTGTGGTTTAGGCGGTGGTACACCGGAGTAATGTCTGTCAAATAGGAGGCATATGTAGGGCAGAGCCAAATGATTTAGATGCACTAAACAATTTGGTTCTTGGGATATGGAAAATTACTGGAACTTGATGAACTGAAGGAATCTCAACTCATGTACGTGAAAAAGATGCCAGTTTACATGCAATCAAAGAGAAAATGATCATCATGTCCATCCAATATAACCTATTAATGGTTGCATAACCTACTAAAGGTCTGTATGTAGACTACTACCTGCTCTTCCGTGGTGGCTAAATGATTTATGAATGAACTATATTTTGAGAGTTGCCTCCCAGAACCAGGGCACTTTAAAGAACATGTATATACACCCAAGTCTAAAATGCACATGTCAGTGAATTTACCACAACAGTTATGTGAAAAAGTAACTACACCACTTGAAATGTTTTTTAACATATGGGGACATATCAAGATTTGACCTTGATTTAAGTTTAACGTTTCACAGTCAAAATGTTAATGTGCCACATTACCTAAAACAGACTTAAGGAAATAATTTACTCTTTTTTGACAGTGCATCAGATCTAAGCATTAAATAAAAATGGTTCTAAATGTTAATGATCTTCATTAACTCTCTATTTTGAGAATGAAAAAAGAAATTGATGAAGTAGCAACTTTACTACTGGTCTTCAACACAAAAGAGAAGACTATGGAGTAAGATTGCCATTCAAAACAATTTGTAATAATTTATGTCAAATTTACATTTCACACGTGTCAATTACTCTTGCGCTAACCCCAAAAGAGGGGTTATGCTTATGTGGTATGCAACAGAGGTCCTTATGTTTAATGGGTCAACGAGGTCTATATTAATATATTAATGTAATCATTTTTTTGCAATCAAAACAGACAGAAATAGTTTGGAGTATCCACATTTAACATAGTAGACTTTATAATAAATCTCCCCTTCAAAAACGATGAACCGTTCCTTAAACAATAAGAACTGAGGAACTAATGCACTAAAGATGCTTAGACATACACCTTGCCAGTGTTTAAAGCTATAGTTTCAGCAGTACATGTCTAATGATTTCATTAGCAGCCACAGAAGTTTAACTGAACATATGAAAAAATACTGCAATGGCCTACAGTACCTTTCTCTAGCCAAACTAATAATCCCTGTATTCACTGAAATGCCAGAAAGTACATACTTTGTGTTAATTGAAACTCAATTTCATACTTTAAAAACTTGGCCTTACATGAAAACAAAATTAGGAGCACAAAGAATTAACAGAAGCATGATTAGCAGAAAACATACACTGACAGACTGTAAATAAATAGATAATGGAGCTGTATCCTGACTATAGAGGCACTGCGGCAGATCATCACTTGAGAGGTGAGACCTGCCAAAGGCAAAGAAAAAGCTCATTAAAAGACAAAAATACCTGAGGTTTATGACGGACATTCACTACTTTTTCAGTCTGATTCTCTGGCTAAAATGTTGATTCAGGCAAGATTGGAAGAAAATAAAATGAAGTTAAAATATTTGCCAAAGTAAATAAAGGAATGATTAAAATAATCAATGAAATGGAAGAGAGTTAAATTGTCACAGATGTGCTCCATTAACCTGATTGAAATTCATTTTAAAAGCAGAATGTTTGTTAATTGTAGGGGGAGATTATTAAATTGTAGTCAGCTGACAGAAATTTTACTGAAAACATTTAAGGTGCACGTCAGCTTTAAATTACAGTTCACATCTTTAGCAATAAGATTCTGTGAATAAAGAAACTATACTCTTAATTTTTGCAATATTGAAGCACCGTTTGAACTGATGATCCATTTCACAATCTTGAGTTTAAAATCCAGTAAATAAGATATATTATTAATATTTTATTGTTTCTAAACAATTCTCAGCAGATTCAATGTCACGTCATGGCAAAATAACAGCTCTTAGCCAACTACAAAAGACAGAGTATATGCAGATACAAAAACAACAAAGCATCTCCTCTTACAAACAACAAACCAGACATACTGGCAATATCAAATGCTGGAGAAAAAATGTTTTATCAATCGCTCTGTATCTTCACAAATACACACACACACACATACACTTGTATGTCAAGATTTCAATCCAGCAACGAGGAGCAACACAAAAAATTGAATACAACAAAAGTGTGACTCTCGTGCAGAATAAGCCACAATTGTAATTCTGTTTATTTATTCCAAAAATAATTATTATGCATAATTTTATTTGCTGTGCAGACACTATGTTGACTCAAGATCTTTCCTCTTCTTTAATTTCTCACCTGCATGTCATGACATGGCCTCTTTGCAGGAGGAGAATTCAAGCAAGCCAACAGCTCCCCATCAGTGACTTTCTCTTTACAAAGATGTTTTAAGACAATACACTTCTTTATACTGAAGTCCCTAAAATCAACATAAAAAAAAATCGAAGCTATATATAACTACAGGTTAAAATATTTACTGTATTACCAAATACGTACCGAACAACTCAAAAATATAAATATTGCCTAAACCAAGCATTTCACTAATAAGTGCTATAAAGTAAAGAAGGAATAAAGAGCGTTAAACACATAACAGGTATTTCATGCAGCAAAAAATTATAATGCAATAAATGCACAAGCTGAACTCTATAAGATATCACAAGCAACCATACTACAGCTAGCTTACAAATATTTATTTAAATTTACTTTTAAGACTCATCACAGATATTTTCCCTCGTATTTATCTCCTCTCTATAAAGTCTGAATTAGGATTTCATACAAAAATAACAGAATTCAGTATCTTTAAGTACTGTAAAAATGCATCTATTACTCATTTACTGTTATGTAACAAGACCTTAACAAATACATCTTTGGGCTTTCATAACACTTACAAATGAGACCTACTAAAAAAATTTCACTTTGGAGTGATCTGAAGTGGCTTTACTGAGACACATTTCTCTTGATATTTCATATTTACCATCAGACCTGTGAATCCTTCATATTAACAAATAATTTTACCATCAATTTAACATGCCACACTTGCACAGAGATGAATAATCTATCTACTGATGTTTTATAAGTGACATTAAGATCAAAAGAAGCCTTTTTTAAGGGTTTGACACATAAGAGTAAATAAGTAATTACGCATTCTTGCAGTACCTACAGTGTTACCTAAAATAGACATGAAGGAGAGTTTTTATACTGTTCTATATAATTTAGTCCCTGTTTCATAAGAAAAAAATTATTTCATAATAAGAGACAGACACTATGACTAATATCATAGGGAATTCAACTAAAACAGGTGCAATGATTTCATATTCAAGAAATATTGAACATCCATATTATTTCCATTACAAGTAGACAGCAAAATATAAGATGTACAACTTATATAATTTATTACAAAACTTACGGGACTCCAGGCACAGATAATGCTGAGATATTCTATAGATACTTACTTTTCTTTGCATTTCTGGAGTGCTTCATCAGCAATCAGCTTTAAACTAATAAGTTTGTCGCCTCTATAAAAACCATCTTAAACAAAACAGGAGAAAATATCCATAAAAATACCATTTGATAAAAAAAAATTCCACCACTGTGTGGTCAAATCTATGTTATCAAAACATGAAAGGAATTAACAAAAAGCAATGAAATTAACAGCTGAGACTGTCAGGCAAAACTAAATGGTAGGGATTCTGAAGTACCAGTTACTGCCTTAAGTCACTTCCTTGTCCAAGAAAAGATTATCATTAAAAACAAGTTGTTGTTTAATTTGATTGAAGGTTCATTATGTGCAAAGTTAAAATGTAGCTAACTACAGTAATGGAACAAATATATGTAGTGCATTGTGTGTTAATGGTAATAAAAGGCACTGAAAATATTACACAATTGTGCTTCAGATTTATCATTAACTGTTCTGTTCAACAGATGCATTTCTGGAACTTTCTTTGTTGTTTTCTTTTTTCAATTTCTCCTGCCTTAATCTGTCAAGGAACAAATTTGCCATATTCAAAACATAAAGTACTTCTAAAAGGCAGTTACATAATTGTGTAGGGGATATTCAAAGTGCAAATTGCCACAGTATTGTCATCTGAGTGAAAAAGTGGTAATGCTCACCAGCACATATTAAGAGAGAACACTTTGAATCCAAGATTCGTTCACAAAGTGATTCAGCAGAAAAACCTGCAAACTGTTGGAGAAACGGAGAACAAATCATTAAATTAAAAAATTCTGAACTTGCATGGCAATAAAAATTTTCATCAAAACAGATACATGGGTTAAATCAAGAAACAGTTACTCTGAAAACATATTCACGATGGCATATGGGTAGTTTGAGAACATACGGAGTCAACATCCTACAGTGAATTTCAGGAGGTCCCACTTCCTCTGCCCCAAGAAATCTCACTATGGAACATTGTTCAACAGTGGAGCGATTCTGCAGTGCAGCATCGATGTTCATTTAAACCTAGCTTTAACTAGAGTAACAGCAGAGCGTTCTACTGTTTATGTTCAAAATACCCATAAGCCATTGCAAGCATGTTGAATTGCATCAGCTGCTAACAGTTGCGGTTACTGTGTAGCTTTCAAATTGGATTTACTTTTTGATGTATCCTCATTGGTTTAAAAAATATTAATAACTAGTTTAATAAAAATAATTGTCTAAATATTGTAAATATGTTGTTTTCAAATACATAATTTGACAAAATGTTACAATGAGGAAGCTGGCACAAATGTATTAATTTATTTTTGGGGCACATGATTATTTCTCTACTTATTTACTTTTATCAAATTTAATTAAGAATACATAATAAAAAGCTAGTTGTGATTAAGAATTGGGCAATCTTATTTGAAAATGATCTTACTCACCACAATTGAATGCACAGCTCCAATGCGGGCACAAGCTAACATAGCTACAACCAGTTCCACAATCATTGGCATGTAGATAGACACTCTATCACCCTTTTTTATGCCTGCCATAAAAGAAAAACAATTAAATTGGAAAATACACATGTACACTCATACATACACACATCCACTCTTTACCCAAGCATGTACATATGAAAAGGAAAAAATCAGAAAGACACATAACAAAATATTAACATCTAGGACCTAAAAAGTAGTAGTGCTACACTTTGCCAACAAAACTTATTAACAAATTAGTCCTGCTGAGAATGCTGTCATGCAAGTGCTGAACTGGGTGCAGTGGGATCCTCAATTTCAAAAATGAAGCTTGATGAATGTGAAGGCATGATTGTTGCTCTTGTCACTGTCACAAATGATGTACACTTTCAGAATATTCCAAAGCTAAAGGTATGCACTCTGACGTTTACAACTAGAGCTCGTAACAGGATTTTGAAAGCTGGTGGTAAAGTTATAACCTTTGATCAGCTCACTCTGGCATCTCGTAAGGGAATGGTCTGCCTGCCAGGTCTCTGAAAGTGCTAAGAAGTGTATTGGCATTTTGAAAAAGCTACTGGCAGTTTTCCCAGTTACACCAAACCACTGGGCTAGCAGTGGATATTCAGACTAATTTCTGCTTTCTGTTTTTACTCTTTATCAAGTTTATGTAGGGAGATACAGACTGTTGGCCTAATATACACTTTCCCCATTATCAGCTGCTTGTCCATTTGGCCAAAGTCAATTAAACTTTGTGTTGTCCTCCGGGGTTCGCCTTCGTTGAGTTTTTGTTTTCCTCTCTGATATTGACATTCAGCCATAGCCATAGCTATTGTTAAAATAAATCCAACTGTCATTTGATAGGAAAATAAATAAACGCTAATGGTTTTTAGCAAGTATTTACTTTTTCTGTATACTTTTCTAAGGATTTTTATTTACTTTAGTTTTTGTTATTTTTATTAATATTTTGGTAGCATCACCTTTTATTCTTAATATACAGTGGTTTCAGACCTCTTCACTATTTCACATTTTGATATTTTCCAGGCTTGTGCCAAAATCACTTTAATTCATTTTTTCCCCTCATCAAGAAATGCTCAATAGCCCAGAACGACAAAGTGAAAATTTTTTTTTTGCCACTTTATTAGAAATAAAAAAACTGAAATGTCACATTAATACAGGTATTAAGACTCTTTGCTATGACACTTGAAATTTGGCTCAGGTACATCCTATTCTATTGATCATCACTGAGATTTTTCTACCCCTTATTTGGAGTCCATTTGTAGTCAGTTCAATTGATTGGACATGATTACGAATGGTACACACCAGTCTATTGAAGGTCTCACAGTTAACAATGTGTATCAGAATAAAAACCAAGCCATGAGGTTAAGGAATTGCCTGCAGAGCTCAGACACAGGATTATGTTGAAGCATAGATCTGGGGAAGGCTACAAAAAATTCCTGTAGCACTGAAAGTTCTCAAGAGCACAGCTGCCTTCATAATTCTTAAATGAAAGAAGCTTGGAGCAGCCAAGACTCCACCTAGAGCTGGCCACCTGGTCAGACTAAGCAGTGATGGGTGAAGGACCATGGTAAGAGAAGTGACCAAGAACCCAATAGTCACTCTGGCTGAGCTCCAGAGAACCTTTGGAGAGATGAAAGAAACTTCCAGGAAGAGAACCATCACGACAACACTCCACCGATCAAGGCTTTATGATAGAGTGGCCAGACAGAAGCCTTCCCTCAGTAAAACACACACAGAAGCCTTCATTGTACAGTATTTGTGAAAAGGCACCTAAAGGACTCTCAGAGTACGAGAAACAAGATTAGATAGATGACACCAAGATTAGATTCATATCTGGAGGAAACCAGGCATCACTTATAACCGGTGCAATACCGTTCTAACAAAGAAGCATTGTGGTGGCAGCATCACACTGAGGTTTGGTTTTCAGCAGCTGGGCATGGACGACTAGACAGGGTTGAAAGAAAGCTGAATTGAGCAAAGTACAGAGATATCCTTAATGAGAAGTGGCTTCATTGTACTCTGGACTTCAACAGGACAATGACCTTAAGCACAAACCAAAGACAACACAAGGATGGCTATGGAACAACTCTGGGAATGTCCTTGAGTTGCCCAGCCAGAGCCCGGACTTGAACCAAATTAAACTTCTTTGGAGAGACCTAGAAATATCTGTTGCTGCAGAATATACTTTGTAAATAAAGAACAGTCTTGGGACATCATTATATCTATCTATCTATATATCAATTCCATTACACCTATAAGTAGAGGTCCACATGCTACCTTTATATGAAGCAGAGCAGACTGAAGAAATTCTGCCTCACAGAACTTGATAGGATTTGCAGAAAAAATGGTAGAAAACTCCCAAATCCGAAGCTTGATGTGTCATACCCAAGAAGACTCCTGGCTGCAATCGCTAGTAAAGATGCTTCAATAAAGTACTTAGTAAACCGTCTGAATAACTTGTGTCAATGTGATATTTGTTTCTTTTTTTAATAAATTTGTAAAAATTTCTAAAATCCTGTGTTTGCTTTGTCATTCTGGTGTACTGAGTGTTGCTTGATGTGGAGAAAAATTAAATTATTTTAGCACAAGGCTGCAACATAACAAAATATGAAAAAAAGTGAAGGGGTCTGAATACTTTCAGAATCCACTGTATAACAATGGTAATTAATATTAAATTTATGTGCAAAGCATAACAAACTGAATTAATTGCATGAAACGTGCTATATAAATAAAAGTATTATTATGAGAGATAAATGCTGGTCCCTTTCACAGTGAAAAGGAAAAGGTTTATAAAACAAAAAGACAAGTTTGTTATATATTTTCACACGCTAAGTTAATTTCCATGTGCAAGTTTTTTATTGACTTTGTATATAATTAAAAGTCAATTTCAGACTTATAGCCAATGGATACATCTTTACATCTAAGCCCAAATGCTCTTAAAAAGCAAGAGGGCAATAGATATAAAGGAAGCAGAGATTGCTGTGTCCACTTTGCCTGCAAGCATACTAGTCGTGAGGGTCAACAGTGAATCAGGCCGTATGACATACAACAAACTCCCTCAGCTAACCCCAAAACCCTTCTTACCTTGAGATCTCAAAACATTGGAAAACTTGCACACTTGCTGTAGCAGCTCTTGGTAGGTTACCTTCATCTCGTCTCCAGGTTCATTGCCTTCCCTGAGATAAACAGATAGTAAAATACTTCAGTACGGCTGAACATTACAAACTCCACACAGAAAATGACCGGCCATGGAACCATGAGGGAGAAGATCAATAATTTAAATACTCATGTAATTATAAATTGGTTGAAAACATACTTTTTATATACAGTATATTTTATACACAGTGTGTGTATATATACCGTTTATATATATATATATATATATATATATACACACACACACACACACACACACACACACACACACACACACACAAAATACTCGCAGATACACCTCTTCATTGGGAAGAAACGCTACTTTTTTCTTTCCTGATGGCAACACGAATTAGACGGTGTACAAGTCTCTGACTTAAAGTTTAAATCCAAACAATATATTCAAACTCTTTTCAGTGTTCCATTATTTAACCAAGTAATAATTTCAATTTCTTTGAGCTAATGTGATCTTTACTATTCTTTTTCTGAGACTTTCGAATTTTCATACTCATGCTCTGCATGTGTATCGCGCCAACGTTTTTGAATTCTTTACAACATTCTACTTTGTCATCTACTCTGTTTTATTTCTGGCCCTGGGCGTGGTTAAATCTTTTGGCACAAATACTTGTCTCGTGGAACGTGAAAGTGTCTCTCTGAGAAAATCACATCTCGTCTCCTTTTAACCTTCCAAGATTTTTTTTTTATAATACAGAGATAGATATATACAAACATACACACACACATACACACAATGTAGAGTATGATATTAGACATCTAAGTGATAACAATGAATGCTTGTTATAGTTACAGTATACTGCTGGTAGTAAAGAAAATGAACAACTGTCTAAAAAATGTTAAATATTTCATCCACATATTTTCTTTCCAGACTAGGTTCTTTGGGCCAACTATTAGAACCTGTTCTCTCTATTCAAAAGCTTTTTCAATTTCATACACAAACATCCACAGGTCTGTAATATAGGGCTTGAAAAATTCAGTATTTTAGTGAATCTACCATATGCAAGAATCATAACAATCTTAACAAAAGCACCTGACTGCAGTAACAAGACTAAGAAAGAATCAAGCATACTGAAGGCCCAGAATTCATTTCCATTAATAGAAAATAAAGAACATCAGTAATTTAAGATCTGGAGTTATGTGATTATACTTAGGTCTACCATTTATGATCTTTGATGTCACAATTTAAATTAACTAGAGATAAGGAATGCAACAGCCTGAGACCAAAGCATTATAACAGGCAATTCTGCTTGATAAAATTCTGCTTAATGGGTATCAGCACTTCCTTTTTAGATAAGTTCAGGTTTGCCTGAAAGAAATTTAAAGTCAAGACCTCAGTTATTGTGCCCACGTTTAATTGTAAGCACGTTCTTTTTTCTTTTTTTTATAGATAGATAGATAGATAGATAGATAGATAGATAGATAGATAGATAGATAGATAGATAGATAGATAGATAGATAGATAGATAGATAGATAGATAGATAGATAGATAGATAGATAGATAGATAGATAGATAGATAGATAGATAGTCCAGTTACCATGGTATCCAGAAAACAAAAGATCTTGTGCTAATATCATGGGACTTTAATTATTATAAGCTGTTGCAATCAAAAAAAGCAACAACAGAATCATTTAGGAGACTGAGGGAAATAAAGACTATTTGTTTAATAAATACTGTATGAAACAAAAATTCATATGTAAACACATTACCCTAAACATTTACTGGCTAACTCAGTTGAGGGTATGTATAGAGGTGAATGTTAAACAGCTGAAGAAGGAGGACACTGTGAAGCTCATTACAAAAAAAATAAAAATAAAACACCAAAGGTGAGCAAAACAAGAAAAACACAATTTAAGAAAACAACAATTGTACTTGCAAAATAAAATGAGCCAATGATGTGATCAATTTCATTAATGCACGTCGGGATAAAAGAGAAAAGAACTTTTAACTTCCTTTTAAAACATTATTTTGGGAAAGAAAGTAATATAAGACAAGTACTTTAATCTGATAATGAAACCAACTTTTAAATATGGACATTTGCAAGAGTGTGTTTTTAAAATGTCATCTATACCTCTTACTTTGATTTTATTGTTTACTAAATATTTTTAGTAAACTCTGTATTTGCTTTTTCCAATGATTTTTCCCTTCTAAATATCCCGAGCAACTATTAACCATATTTTCAAAATGCTACCGTAAAAACTTACATGAGTCAAACTGCCATGACAGTTGAAAAATTCATTTAAAATGATTTTGCATCTATACTGAAATTTACAAAAAAAAAAAAAAAAAAGAAAAAAAAACTGCAGGCAAAATATTATTTGCACTGTTAGTCCAATTGTGCTACAAAATAATACTTGCTACCAAAGAGCCACTATACAACATTCATCTGTATGCACATGTCTTTCTGCTAAAGGCTGAACTACAAAACTGTGAGCTGTGGTAAAATTCCCTCACTTGAGGCCAAAGTAACTAAATGGAACTTCTGTGATTTAAATAATTTGGAAAAATCATTAAATAATTACAAATCTGTACTAATAT
The DNA here is from genome assembly GCF_900747795.2 of Erpetoichthys calabaricus. Lineage (NCBI taxonomy): Eukaryota > Metazoa > Chordata > Cladistia > Polypteriformes > Polypteridae > Erpetoichthys > Erpetoichthys calabaricus. Next base: position 117,062,876 of record NC_041403.2, on the reverse strand, counting down.
TTATTATAAACTTAAGGAAAAACATTATGTGCTGGGAAAACTTAATTATGGAAATGTGTATATGATTAATTTACATGAATAACCTTTGCTGCTTCTATAGATAATATGACATCAGGTTTATTTATGTCACCAAAGTGAAAAAAAAAGAGATCAGTGAAATTATGCTAGCATGTTACAGAACAAACTGCAATGTAAGCAATGCAGTATGTGAGTTATGAAAATAAGTGATGGAATAAATGGATGGAAGAGTCAGAATAAACCTCTTGTCTCCTACCCCTGAGACAAAGCATAGCCATACAATCTAAATGTAAATGCAGAATGAGCTTCCAATGTATGATAAGTATTTTTAATTAGTACTACTATACATCATTGTAAGAGGGACAGAACAATAAAATGAAGAAATATTTTTTTTACATCTAGCACAAGATAACAAAAATGTTTTTTTTCCTTCTAATTATTAGAAAAATATCAAGATCACAAAAGCAGACTTCCAAAACAAGACTGCCTTTCCACTTTTGACATCCACAAAACAAATACAGTAGTGGCTACTGTGATGCCAGGTAACTATGTACTTACATGCATAATGTAGATGGAAAAAAATGTAAGGTGATTTCATTTTTGGATCAGAGACTCATTTAAACACTGTAACATGATATATATGTTTTAATATAAATATATATGTTTTAATATATTTTTTTTTTTTCCCCCACTAGTAACCCTTGGATCTCTGGTCCTCAAAGAAAGGTGGTGCATGCGTCTCCCACTACACACAACACCCCAGGTCACTATGCCAAGGTTGCTGCAATGTCCTTCACTACCATCAGATATTGCCATAGCTCCTTTCCTGACAGACATGCCACATACTTGACATAACCAAAGCCCACCAACATGATGGAGGAAGTGTACAACTTCCTCTTGTCCTATGAAATGCAACTTACTTTGACAGTGGCGTGCACCACTGAGCTGTTCTTGTCAGCCACAGAGCACGCTGCAAAGCTGTTCCTGTTTGCTGGGGTGTGCATCTGAATCACTTCTTGCCGTGAGCCACATAACCATGTCACTGTCTGTTGTGAGAGGGACCTGAAGCCTCTGTTTGTGTCAGCGGCATTGTCTTCTATAAGAAGAACATCAGCCACAGCACGTGTCTGCATAACTGCTTGCAACAAGATGTGTGGCCACATCGCTGACTGCCATGAGAAGGACCAAAGCCCAATTTCATGGTGAGGTGGCCTACATGTCCAATTCAAGGTGTGTGCCTTTCCAAATCATGTCCAGTCAACTGAATTTACCACAGGTGGACTCCAATTAAGCTGCAGAAACATTTCAAGGATGATCAGGGGAAACAGGATGCACCTGAGCTCAATTTCGAGCTTCATGGCAAAGGCTGTGAATACTTATGTACATGTGATTTCTCAGTTTTTTTATTTTTAATAAATTTGCAAAAACCTCAAGTACACTTTTTTCACGTTGTCATTATGGGGTGTTGTGTGCAGAATTCTGAGGCAAAAAATGAATTTAATCCATTTTGGAATAAGGCTGTAACATAACAAAAGGTGGAAAAAGTGATGCACTGTGAATACTTTCTGGATGCACTGTAGATGGACATGTTTCATATTGTTTGCTTTTGTACTGCATTAGATACTTCTAGGGATGCTCCAATCAGGATTTTTACACCAAAAAACATTTTACACTAATCTCCTGTATAACCAGATAAACAGAAGCCTTATATCCTATATTAAAGTGTATTTTAATAATTAAACTATAGACTACAAGTGTTAACTGTTCATTTTTTATTAACAAAATGAAGTTCTGCAGGTTTATTGTTCAGTGACCAAAAATACTGAAACAAATAAAATTTCCTTAAAATACATGCTTTAACTAATAAACTATAGACTATATATATATATATATATATACATATATATATATATATATATATATATATATATATATATATATATATATATATATATATATATATACACACACACACACACACACACACACACACACACATATATTTCTCACAGAATTAATTGATATTGGCACTTAATCACTGCTTAAAGATAAACATACTTGCATTTATATGTTTTAATAATTTAAATCAATAATTGCACTACAGCTTTTTGCTGATAAAATATACATTTACTATATTTATGCAGGTTTGTTTTTTTTCAGTTATCAGCTAGAGTCTAGCTGCTAGACATTCATAATTTTTGAGGTGTAATTATAAATATGAATTACCATTTTAATTATGCATAATTTGTTTCTTACCAAAACATATGCTGTATGACACACAGCAACAAATAATAAACACAATACAAATCTTTTAAAAAAGTCTATTCTTTACTAAGCAGCAACTTCAATTTCGTCTTTATCTTTTCTTTTTCCAATTAAAACAGTAAGCTTCTGCATTTTGAAGAAGCTCACTGTCCAAACTCAAGTGATGTCCATTTTAATTTAAAGGACAAAATAATATAATGTATATATAAAAATATACTTATTAAAAAACCACGCTTATATTAAGTTAAAAAGTGTACTAAACAGTAAAAAATAAGTCTCTCATACATCACTCGTAAAATAAAAGCGCGGGTGCTTTTCATCAATCAACATTCAAAAAACACTTCTTAAAATTTTAGTAAAGGCGCCCATGCTTTTATTTTACGAGTGATGTATGCAAGACTCATTTTTTACTTTTTATTGCACTTTTTAACTTAATATAAGCTTGGTTTTTAAAAAGATATATATATATATATATATATATATATATATATATATATATATATATATATATATATATACAGTAATCCCTCCTCCATCGCGGGGGTTGCGTTCCAGAGCCACCCGCGAAATAAGAAAATCCGCGAAGTAGAAACCATATGTTTATATGGTTATTTTTATATTGTCATGCTTGGGTCACAGATTTGCGCAGAAACACAGGAGGTTGTAGAGAGACAGGAACGTTATTCAAACATTGCAAACAAACATTTGTCTCTTTTTCAAAAGTTTAAACTGTGCTCCATGACAAGACAGAGATGACAGTTCAGTCTCACAATTAAAAGAATGCAAACATATCTTCCTCTTCAAAGGAGCAAATAAATCAATAGGGCTGTTTGCTTTTAAGTATGCGAAGCACCACGGCACAAAGCTGTTGAAGGCGGCAGCTCACACCCCCTCCGTCAGGAGCAGGAAGAGACAGAGAGAGAGGAGACATAAAAAAATCAATACGTGCCCTTTGAGCTTTTAAGTATGCGAAGCACCGTGCAGCATACTTAAAAGCTGCACACAGAAGGTAGCAAAGTGAAGATAATCTTTCAGCATTTTTAGATGAGCGTCCGTATCGTCTAGGTGTGCGAACAGCCCCCCTGCTCACACCCCCTACGTCAGGAACAGATAGTCAGCGCAAGAGACAGAGAAAGAAAAGTAAGTTGGGTAGCTTCTCAGCCATCTGCCAATAGCGTCCCTTGTATGAAATCAACTGGGCAAACCAACTGAGGAAGCATGTACCAGAAATTAAAAGACCCATTGTCCGCAGAAACCCGCGAAGCAGCGAAAAATCCGCGATATATATTTAAATATGCTTACATATAAAATCCGCGATGGAGTGAAGCCGCGAAGGGCGATATAGCGAGGGATTACTGTATATGTATATATTTATATATATTGTGAGCTGCGAAGCTGATCGCACCCCCAGAAGTTACAGACGCCCCTGGGAAAACCCCTAAGAAACATGTGATTACAGTACCTTCACATTCCTCCTTTCCCTTCTGGCCGGCTCTGTCGCGTAATATGCCTCTCGCGCGGTACTTCGCCTTCTTAAAAAGCCTGCATGGGCTTCTCTCAGTTTGTTAAATTGATTTCCTTATCTCTCTCTCGGACATTCTCTGCTCCTAGCTGAACTGTCATCTCTGACTTGTCATGGAGCACATTTAAACTTTCGCAAAAAAGACAAAATGTTTGTTTGCAGTGCTTTGAATAAAGTTCCTTTTTTTCTACAACCTCCTGTGTCTCTGTGCAAAATCTGTGACCCAAGCGTGGCAATATATTATATATATACTGTATATATTCAACTTTTTAGTCTTGGGTTTGTTTTAGTATAATTTTGCAATCAATATTTTAACACTTCCTTTAATATTTCTATCTGTTATTAGCGCCACCTATTGGTGAAATCTTTAACTATTCTTCATATGAAAATTTAATTTCTTAATTAACATGGATTAATTGATCAATTAGTGAAATTGATTATTGATTCATTTATTGTCATCGGAATTGAGTAAGTGTGCAAAATTTCAAGTCATTTGGACAACAGGAAGTAGGTTAAATATCAATTACAAGATTTGTACCAGACAACAAACAGGTGAAGTTAAAATAAGTGTGGTAATAATAATATAAATAAAATAAAGGTCTGAATTCCTTAAAGTAGCTTTTCCTGCTATTTATCTAATTGCACAGGACGACTTCTCTGATTAAGTTTTTTCAATTTATTACTCTACTTTCTTTAACGTAAAGGCTCATATATCAATTATCTCTCGTTCAATGATAAAACAAGACTCCACTTGCTGCTGTTTGTTTACACTGCAAGAGGTTTGTTGTAAAAGAAAAAGAAAAAAAGATGCACGCTGGCTCAATTACCACAATATTTTTTTGTGTAAAGGAGCTTAGAAAAGCAGGGCTGGAAATATCAGTTTTTGTGATCAAGTTTTTTACCGATCACTGATTAAGTCTTTTTTTTAGTGAAAAGACATCCAATTTCAACTGGCTGCCGATTAGATGCCATTCTATCATAAACTTTAAGTCCATTCTTTAAGAAAACATGAGATTTTTTTCTGTCCTTACTACAAAACATATTGGTTAAGAAATAAATTAAAAAATATATCAATTTTGGGTGGAGGTTTGTCATAGATGATGTGTTAATACTTGCTTCCCTCATCATATCTGTGTCTCTGCATTACTCATCTGATTTTGTAATTTAAAAAAATATTAAATACATAAAAGATTTATTTTGTGAAAGTTCCCAAATTTAAGGGCTATGGCTGATGATTTATGATCAGAAACTTAATACACAATGTATAAAAGTAGACATCCAGCATACAAGGTAAGTATAAATTAATTTTCACAAACATCATCAGAACCTTGTTCATTCTTGTATCATATATTAGTCTGTACCTCAGAAAATAGTTTGAAAAAAGATGAATAGACTTTTATGCAAAATTACCTTTTTCATTTGTTAAACTCATAAATAAGTTGTTAAACTTATATTTTTGTTCTGTGCAGGTTGTCTGAAGGTGAAAAATTGCACCATAATATCAATGCCGACATTAACAGTGTTACTTGGCTGCAAGAAGAAGTAAGCAGGTTAAAAAGAATTTTATACAAGAAGGATAAAGCTATTATGGAGAAAAACATAAAGGTATATGGGAACCATAAAACCAACTAATAGAATTATTTATTCTTTCATTTTACCAACTTGATTGATCAAATTGAAGATCACAGGTTGTGCATCTGGAATTAAGGCAATATTTGAATGGAAGTTGATTCCACAAAATGGTCACCTACTCTACTGTAACACTGCAATGATGATGAAGCTCTTTTCAGTTGTTGCAATTCATTCATTTAATATTAAATCCAAACCACTTAATATATAACAAATTTTAAAATGAATCAAAAGAGTAATATACATGTCAAGCCAGGACTCGTCACATATTTCAGGGCATTCCCACTTCTTTGACAATAAATCAGCTGGATCCATTTGTTACTCTTGCTTGCTACTACCCAAGCATGACCATCACAGATATTGGTCAAGTTGTCCATTTCCAATTTTAGATCCACTTTATGATGTTTAAAATATACATGCATGCACAGTAAACCAAGGTATATATGAAAGGTGATCAGAAAGTGTTACTATTGAAAATACACTCAGAAGTCTAACTAAGATATCCACTCTTGAAATATATCCCACAGTCCCACACAATACATCATTCTCTATATAACATAACTCTGGCAGTTTATCCAAAGGTAAGACACAGTACTTGGGTGTTAAAAAAAAACAAATCTGCTTTTCTACTCCCTTTTATAAAAGAGCAGTAAAAACATATTTGGCAACAACATCCCACATCTGCACTATAACGTTCACCATGATGAAAAGGATGAAAAATAGGAAGAGCATCAATGCTTCATTTCTCTGCCACTTTCAGATTTTCTAAATGTTTGTTCATTTTCAACAGCTAATGTTATCTAGTCTTCACACTAAAGCCCAAAAAACATGGAATATGAATGAATAACTCACAAATTTCATAAATGGCCACTCTATAAAGAAAGTTATCAAATGTCCTGCATTGGGAAAATAAACAGAATCCAGGACTACAATAATTGCATCATATTTAGCTGCATCCATGGTATATACAATCATGTAATTCATGTTCAGCTCTGAGCGGACATCCATATTACTAACCGAGAATGGTAAACCGGATGTGGACGCAGGGACATGCCCGTGGACGCAGGAGACATAGTACGCAGGCGCCACACAAAGCCCCCCTCCCCAGAGTGAAATGGGAGAGACTACGAACGTGCGCAGGCACCACACAAAGCCCCCCTGCCCCAGAGCGAAACGGGAGAGACTACGAACCGTCTGACATGCTGCAAACCAGGTAGGCACGGCTCCAAAAAGAAACAGCTCGACTGACCGAGCTACAAAGTGAAACGGGAAACACTACGGAGACCGCAGTGGTCCACAATGCACCGCATAATAGTACGGAAGGAGCTCTGTATTAATAGTGGGGGGCCCCAGAGTGACACGGGCAGACGCTCCGTATCAAATGTGCGTCATCCTCACACGTCCAAACTATACAGCATAGGTGGATCACATTACAGTGATGCATTATTAACAGTACAGTAAAGATCACAGTATCGCAAACAAATGGAAATTAGTACTCGAATCACCACGGACCAGGTGTCATTGAAACAAAAGCATGATAAAGTGAGGTCAAAAATAAAAGACAGAGTAGAAAACAAAGTAAAACGTCATAAAGAGGTTAAAGAACGGGACCAAACACATGGAGAGCAGGTTAGAGATAATGAAAACTGGAATGCAACAGCTTCAAAAAAACCTAGGCACGACACACGTGCACAGCAAGATACAGAATATGAAAGCAGAAGAAAACGACAGTTAAACGTCCACAACACACAGCGGAGGCAGACATGGAAGGTGCAGGCACCTACATCGCGCGTCAGAAGGCGCGGGAAAGTACGAAAGGCAAAGGCGCCTACACAGCATGGTGAAACCCGACATAATACGGAAGGCGCAGGCATCACCGCCATAGTGTGAGTGGCACTACTGCGTAGTGAAGGCGCAGGTGTCACCGCCATATTGTGCGTGGCACTACTGCGGAGTGAAGTTAGGAATAATGTGCTGCTTGGGATCGTACAAAACGCTGAACGCGACCCTCCTAGATACGATCAATGAACGCAGGCGCCTACAACGCACGTCTGAAACTGCGGAGGCAAAGCAGGCACAGGTTCGAAACGAACGAGCTCGACTGACGGATATACAAACACGAGGCCGCCTGGATAAACTCAATGAACGGAGGCGCCTACTACGCGCGTCTGAAATGCCACAGGCAATGCGGGCACGGCTCCAAAACGAACGAGCTCGACTAATGTATTTCAGGATACCCAACGCCGGGGGTAGGCGAGCGAAGCGAGCAGGGGGCGGAGCCCCCTTGTTCTGGCCTATTCCTCCATGGCAAATTGTAATATCTCTAACACCTGAGAGCTTTCTAAACTGAACTTCTTAAATAAAGACCTGCCACAAAACTCCTGTGTGTTTTAGGTCCCTGAAATATTATTTCTTCAGTAATTTTGCTTATAATTTCTGGGCTCAAATTAAGACATTAGACATATATAAACGAAAGACCTGTGTGTGTGTGTGTGTGTGTGTGTGTGTGTGTGTATGGAGAGCAGACCGTTCTGCTCACACTCAAATACTGCCACTTAGATGACACATGCATGCTCTTTTAAATTTTACCAGTGCTTGCATGCATCTCACTACGAAAGACCAAAAGCAAAAGCCACCACGCAACAATGATGCTGTGCTAATGACACAGATAAAGAGACACAACTTAAAAATGAAGCAATCGTCACGGCTTAACAACGTGCAAGTGAAACATCTCAACAATGCAGGGCAAGGCTTGAAGTTTTCCCTAAAAACATTGTCTATCTAGAGGTATTCTCTTGAGACAAAGACAAATAGGACTAATATGCCAGCCATAAGGCTAAGATATGGTATCACCAGTGTCTTCATACGAAAGCCAGTGGGGCAGCAAACACAAGTGGGTCCACGTCCTCTGCACTTGGTAATTCTTAAGAGTTAGCGGACACCTCTCCAAGTTCACAAATGTAGTAAAATTGCTAGGGAGTATTTGGGTTGTGTTTTTGTCCTGAAGACCACACACAGCTAGTATATCATATTTTACATACTTTTATTTTGGGTGCTGCACAGATTTAGCTTTTGAAAGAATCTATTGCAATACCAGCTGAAGTACTCATCATTGCCCAGGTATATATGCATAATGAGTTAAGATAAGAAATAAAATATTTGTGTGCATCTCAAATGTTAACTGTTTTCTCATTGGTGGCTGAAATCCAAGTATCCCATCCATCATATACACTGTCTCTCTTCTAGCTATTAATGTCTGCTCACGAATCCTTGTTGGGTCAGAAACCATCAACACTACTTTGTTGTATTTCTTGATTTACTGGGGTTTCACTAACATAAGTTTAATCCCACTTCCATTAATAAACTGAATGGTCTGTTGAATAACTGAATTCATGGACTGCAGAAAGCATCCCCACTAGTGAGGACAGTCGAGAACTGGGGTTCATAGACATTACTGCAGATCACTGTAATTATACCAGAAGACAGCAATAGTGGCGATATTCAGTAATTTTATAAATATGATTAAAAGTTGTTTCACTCAACATTGATTTAAAATTGCTACATATTCTGATGCTAGCATCAAAGCATAACATTACGACTGCCTTGTCATAAAATGGACTTGAACAAATATCTGCCATCAAGAAACAGTAACAGTTATTAATGTGGCTTATTGCTATCACACTAAGTAACAATAAGTGGGTGTACAACAGCATTGTCTTTTTCAAAAGAGGAAGGTTTTGCTTTGATAAAAAAATTTAGCCTCATCAGTTAATTTCAGAGTTAATGTCACATGTAAACAATGCAAAAAAGTCCTATCTGCATGTTTGACCAACATGGAGGAGGCTACCAAAATTCCTCTCTAGCGGCACAATTATCATGCCATATGCTAAGTAAAATATAAAATCACAAAATAGTAGATAGAAAATACAGTTTATTTTTACATAGTTTTGTGAAATTAATGTTAAACTTCATTTTACAACTGCAAAACTCACTAAAAAGGATATTCTGGAGTTTTGTAACTTTTTTAAAGTAGAAAGAAAGGATCACAGTCCTCCTTAAGGGTTTGACAACATCATACATCTATTTTGTATTTTTCACAGAAAATGTAGATGAAAATAAACAAGCAAAAGCTGTCTTTTAGGAACTGAACATGGCTAAACACTTCCCAGAGTGAGACAAAAAGTCATACTTTAAGACAAAAGCTGTAATCCAAAGAGGCAATGAAATTCTTATCCAGATCCATATTACTAACCGAGAATGCTAAACCGGATGGACGCAGGGACATCCAGCCATGGGCCGTAGCCGCAAAAAGACGTACTGCGCAGGCGCCCCAAGAAATGAGGGGCCGCGAGAAGCGGATGAGGGGCCGCGAGAGGCGGACAAGACCACAGAAAAAAGGAGTGAGCACAGAAAAAAGGAGTCAAAGAAATGAGGCGGCGCGAGCAGAGAAAAAAGGAAAAGGCACAGAAAAAAGTAGTCAAACGCAGGCAAAGCACGAAACCCATTGCACACGAAACTAGCACACAAAAAAAAAGAAGACGCTCGCGCACAACAGCAAGGCACCCCCCCCCCCCCCCCCCCCTACAGGCACCGGACGGGACACACACCAAGAGGGGGATTTAACAAGCCCATGGAACACAAAAAAAAAGAACACAAAACCACCCCACACACCCTACAAGCAACGGAGAAAAAATGTCTCGGATCAAAAAACGCAAAGCTCAAGTAACCCCGTTACAGAGACGTGCCCAAATGGACAGACACAATGAACGTAGACGCATACAGCGCGCGTCTCAAAGTGCTGCATCGAAACAAGCACGATTTCAAAAGAAAGAGCTCGCGACTCAGACATACAAAAAAGGGAGCGAATAGACAGAATAAATGAATGAAGACGTGTACAACGCGCATATGACCTGCCAGAAAACAAGCAAGCAAGACTCCAAAAGCAGAAAGCTCAACTGACCGACATACAAAAACGGACAAGGCTCGATACAAACAATGCATGATGTAGACTGAAACGGACTTTTGGCAAAGCGGAGGCGAATCAATTAAAAAAAAAAACTAGCGCGTCACAAATAATGGACATGCAACAACGCGGCACTCGAACGCCACAAGCAAAACATGCCCGTCGCGGACATCAACGCCAGAAAACGCCTTCAATAATGAGTCCACTATTGAGGAAAATTCATTGGGATTAATGAATGTCATTTGCAATCATTGTCATTCACTTAACTTCCCAGAAGAAACAACTGGCAATACAAATAATGAATTTACACGTTGTTGTCAAAAGGGGCAGATTAGACTGCCTCCTTTACATTCATATCCTGAATATCTACAGAAGCTTCTAACTAACGATGTGCCTGAAAGTAAAAAATTTATGAACTGCATTAGATCCTACAATAGTTCATTTGCTTTTGCATCTACCGGAGTACATATCAGGCCACCAAAAGGCAATGGCCCATACTGCTTTCGCATATGTGGTTAACAAAACGCACTATATTATGTCCAAAAAATATTAATGTTAATCACATTAATAACCAGGTCATTTCATTACTTCCTGGAGAGACACGGCTCTTTCTAAGCTCTGACAAAGTTGACTCTGATGACAACAATGAACATCTGAATTTCCCCTTAGAATATTTGAACACTATTAACCCAGACGGATGACCACAACACAACCTTACCCTTAAAAACGGTGTTATTCAAGCAACAGTTCTTACAGAATCACATGCTAACAATACTGTTCTCATTCCTAGAATTGACCTTACGAGTTCTGACCTGGATTTACCTTTTACATTGAAACGCCAACAGTTCCCCATTAAACCTGCATTTGCCATGACCATCAACAAATCACAAGGACAAGCCATGGACAAGGTTGGCATCTACCTCTCTGAACCCGTTTTTGGACATGGACAACTTTATGTTGCCTTCTCACGTGTTCGACGTTCATCTGACATTAAAGTTAAAGTTATAAATGATCCATGCCAAGGAAGACTCATTCAAAGACAAGACACCATCTTTACTACTAATGTTGTATACAAAGAAATATTCCGATAAAACATTACTCTATGCCAAACACTCTATTTTTTATTTATATAGGCATCATCCAAACCTGCACACTATTCTATATCTAATTCATACATCTCACTCTTTGTCATGCCCCATTGCCAGGGGTTGGCGAGCGAAGCGAGCAGGGGGCGGAGCCCCCTAGTTATTTGAGAAAAGAATACTGCACCTATGGTCTATACGAGATCCATATTTTGGCAGGTATAAAACTTTGTATGAGATGATAAAGGCATCCTCCCATCAGCCCCAGCTTACTCCTACTGCCTGACGGGAATTGAAGATCCCAGATATTTGTGTGGTTCCCTCCCATTACAACCCCCCTTACTCAATAAACTATGTAGCCTATATAATAATGGCAACTGGTTCAGCCACATTTGCATGATTAGAGAAAAGACAGAAACATATTATGATTTTATATTTATTATTATATAAAAAATGGAATCTAATATTGACTTGTGTTACAAAAGCCAAAAGTATGATACATTTGCTGTCAAAATGGGTGAATCATATATACCTTTCATTACATGTCACTATAGTTATAACGTACAATACACTTTTTTTGACTTCTTTGTTAAAAAAAAAGACTTTTACTGTGATTAAACTTAAAATTTTACAGATTTACATACAGCAGTGTCAGCCTCAGTTATACTGTACATTTAAAAATTGGGATTAATAAAGTATCTATCTATCTATCTATCTATCTAAACATCCTCAGATCCCTTGAACTACCTTGAAAGATCCAGGGGACCATTAATTATTTGCCTGGCACATCCTACAAGGATTTTACTTAATTCTGAGTCAATACAAGGAAATAATCAAAAATCTAGAGTAGAAAATAAAAGTCATCTTCTCGGCTAGTTGAAAGCTGGTGCTTGTCCAGGTAGCACTAGGGGCAATTTGGGAAGCAAGCCCAGAAATGTACACACAGGAATGTTAGCCAGCAATATTATATATCACATCAAAACTAATAAGAAACATGTTTTATCTTGCCAAGTTGTTAAATGAACAAAAAAGCAGAAGTATTTTTTAATTAATTAATAATTCTCTCCTTGTTTATGTTTTAATGCTCCAGGCTGCTCTCATTATTATTAAATTTAGTTTTCTAGAATGAGCATATTTCATTAGCTATGTTGCAATTTTTTCCCCTTGCATATGAAAGATACTTTATAGTAATTTCAGTAAAACTGGAGCGCTTCGCTCGACCTCCCCCCCCCCCGCCCCGCCTGCACTACATGCCAGCAACTTCGCACCTGTTACTCGCATTTGTGGATTTCACTTTCACTAAAGTGAAAAGTCAAGCAAAATGACACCTTTTATTGGCTAACTAAGAAGACTACAATATGCAAGCTTTCGAAGCAACTTAGGCCCCTTCTTCAGGCAAGATGTAATCACTTTCACTAAGCTAAACTTTTAATTCTTGCGGATAGGACTCTTCATTGAGAAGAAACACTACTTTTCCCTGACGGAAACACGAATTAGACGATCTACATGTCTCCAACTTAAAGTTTAAAGCCAAACAATATCTACATACTTCTGTCATATCACCTATGCCCATATATTCGATCTCTTTTCACTTTTACCTTTTCATCCATATCGCATTGAATTTTGATTCCGTGTTTGGAATTACATTATGTATAACTGTCCGTGAGTGAATATCGTTTCTTTCTCTCTACAAGAAATGTGTTTGACAATAGCATTCACACAAATGAGACATGATTGAAACGTGTGCGTGGTTATGTGGGCAAGACTTTTTCAGATCCCTTTGCATAAGCTCTTGTCTCACGGGGATTGAAATTTTCTCTCACGGGATTTCACTTTCACCAAACAACAAATCTTTTAATTCTCATGGATACGCCTCTTTATTGGGAAGAAACACTATTATTTTTTCCCTGATGGCAACACGAAGTAGACGATCTGCAAGTCTCCAACTTAAAGTTCAAATCTGAACAATATATTCAATCTCTTTTTGCTGTTCCATTATTTGACCGAGTAATAACTTGTTTGTTTGCGCTAATGTGATCTTTAGTATCCTTTTTTTGAGACTTTTCAATTCTCGTACTTCCATTATCTCTAACCTTCTTTGTATGCGTACCATGTCAACTTTTTTTAATTCTTTACGACATTCTACTTTGTCATCTACTCTTTGTCTTTTATTTCCGGCCCCGGGCGTGGTTACATCTTTTGGCACAAAGACTCGTCTTGTGGGACGTGAAAGTGTTTCTCTGAGAAAATCACGTTTCGTCTTCTCCCAAGATTTTTTTTTTTTGCCAATAGAGAGATGTGTCGCAAAATCAGCAATAGACTTTCACAAAGTAAAATACTTAGAATTTGTCGGGGGGGGGGATCTCATCTTAATATACTTTTTTTGCTGATGGGAGAGATAAAAGGAGAGTTACATTATTTTAAGAAGAAAATGAAAGACACAATTAAAGAGATGAAAGACCAGCACAAAAGGAATATGGAACAAATGCAGGTTCTTTATACAAAAGACTACATCCATTCATTTTTGCTTCTGTCGTATTAGTCTTTTGGGTCTCAGCACAGATTACTCCATATTCTGCAATTTTACAATGGCCATCATTTTAACTCTAAAATAAACAAAGAAAATTATTATTTGCTTATAATTTTATAACAATGTAAATGAGAATATCCTCTGATGGAGATTTTACAAATACATGTATCAAAAAAGTGTTTTACAATATTATCCACTTTTAATATACTGTTGTAAAACACATCCAAAGTGCATCCAAGGTACTGACCTGCTAATGACTGCAGTTTAGGTTTTAAAGTCTATTTTCTTGAGTATAGAACTGATCTATACACATATGCATCCATGAATATTTAAACACATACAGTACACGTGAGGGAAAAAAGAGAAACCACCACAACACAAGGTTAACATGAATAACATTGCTCTTATATTAGTGGCACTGTGCGTCAATAAAAGGATCAGAGTATTCACCCCATCATAAATTCAGCTTTTTAGCTGAAAAATAAGTCAACATTTTGTCAAATACTCACAACCATAAACCCTTGGAAAGTTCTTCATACCTATTTGTGTTTGAAGGTATATAGAATGTTTTTTACTATATATCCAACTAAACAAGTTAATGGATCATATTACTAACAGAAGGAAAGACCGATTATTCATGAACAGTTTTATAGCTAAAAGATAGGCATAAAGGCTACCTCTAATGATTGTCATCAAACCAGTTTAGCACAGCCCCTACCGCCACCAACCCTTCCTAAACTTTGACGTTGTGCTCCCTGTATACCCACTTTTCAAAGCCTTGTATACTACCGCAGAGAAGGAACTGAATTCTGAAAGTTCCCCTCTTGATAGTGAGACAGTGGTCAAAATTTCAGAAATGTTCTCCTCAAAATAGGCGGCCCATGTTAACCTCCCAATCAATACATACACCGCGTTCCAAAATATTATGCAAATTGTATTTAAGTGTCATAACTATTAAATATTTTGTTTTCAATTAAACTCATGGATGGTATTGTGTCTCAGGGCTCTTTTGATCGCTGAAATCCATCTCGGAGACCTGTGATGATAATTAGTTTGCCAGGTGAGCCCAATTGGAGGAAAAACTACTAAAGAAAGATGTTCCACATTATTAAGCAGACCACTATTTTCAAGCAATATGGGAAAGAAAAAGGATCTCTCTGCTGCCGAAAAGCATGAAATAGTTGAATACCTTGGACAAGGTATGAAAACCTTAGATATTTCACGAAAACTAAAGTGTGATCATCATACTGTTAAATGATTTGTGGCTGACTCAGAGCACACATGGGTTCGTGCAGATAAAGGCAAAATGAGGAAGGTATCTGCCAGACAAATACATCAGATTAAGAGAGCAGCTACTAAAATGCCATTACAAAGCAGCAAACAGGTATTTGAAGCTGCTGGTGCCTCTGGAGTCCTGCGAACATCAAGGAGCAAGATCCTCCAGAGGATTGCAGTTATGCATAAACCTTCTATTCGGCCACCACTGACCAATGCTCACAAGCAGAAACGGCCACAGTGGACCCAGAACTACATGAAGACTAATTTTCAAACAGTCTTGTTTACAGATGAGTGCCGTGCAACCCTGGATGGTCCAGATGGATGGAGTGGTGGATGGCCACCATGTCCCAACAAGGCTTCGACATCAGCAAGGAGGTGGCAGAGTTATGTTTTGGGCCGGAATCATGGGGAGAGAGCTGGTCGGCCCCTTTACGGTCCCTGAAGGTGTCAGAATGACCTCTGTAAAGTATGTGGAGTTTCTGACTGACCACTTTCTTCCATGGTACAAAAAGAAGAACTGTGCTTTCCGTAACAAAATCATCTTTATGCATGACAATGCACCATCTCATGCTGCAAGGAATACCTCTGCATCATTGGCTCCTATCGGCATAAAAGAAGAGAAACTCATGGTGTGGCCCCCATCCTCCCCTGACCTCAATCCTATTGAGAACCTTTGGAGCATCCTCAAGCAAAAGATCTATGAGGGTGGGAGGCAGTTTACATCCAAACAGCAGCTCTG
The DNA here is from genome assembly GCF_900747795.2 of Erpetoichthys calabaricus. Taxonomy (NCBI): domain Eukaryota; kingdom Metazoa; phylum Chordata; class Cladistia; order Polypteriformes; family Polypteridae; genus Erpetoichthys; species Erpetoichthys calabaricus. The sequence goes on along the minus strand of NC_041403.2, from coordinate 117,046,850 downwards.
AGAAGCTATTCTAACATCCTGCAAAGAAATTCAAGCAGAAACTCTCCAAAAACTCACAAGTTCATTGGATGCAAGAATTGTGAAGCTGCTATCAAATAAGGGGTCCTATGTTAATATGTAACTTGACCTGTTAAGATGTTTTTGATTGAAATAGCTTTTGATTTCAGTAAATATGACCTCCTAATGCTGCAAATTCAAAAAATTACCATATTCAGTTCTTTACAGCATATAAAATGTTTTGAAACTCTGTTGTGCATAATAATTTGGAACAGTGCATTTTAAGTTTTTTATTTTTGAAAAACATACCGTTATCATTAGGAGGTTTGTTCAGCAACATTCGAATTACACTGTAATGGTTGATGACTCAAAAATTATGCTGACTGCCACTTGCATCGACTATTTAGGAAAATCAGAGAAAAATATAATTTGCATAATAATTTGGAACACGGTGTAGATTAGATAAACTTTATTACAGAATAAACATGTAATCTAACAGTCTGGGGTATCAGCCATGATAATGTGTAAATTAAGTATTTTACAGTTAAGCTTTTGAATTCTTGCTAAATGTGGCCACTTCTGAGAATCACAAAATTGTTTCCCAACATACAGTACTTCTTTTTGCCAGAGAAGTATGTTAATTCTTGTACCGCTATGCATGCAGTGTTTATTCCCCTGCTAAGTACAACTAAAAGGAAACAAGTTAATGAAAATCATTTTGTGAACTAAAACAAAAGTGAAATCATGTCTAAAATTATAACTAAATAAAAATGAGAAAATAAAAAAAAACTTTTTTTTAATTTTAATATGGATTTTTCACCACATTATTCTCTGTGCTTAATGTACATGTGAGTATGTACTTGCCGATATATATATAATAATTTAATATTTGAAACCATGCAGTTTTGATTTTTTGATTCATGCAGATATTCAAGTACCCCTTGTTGCTGGCATCTGAATATGTGGATTTTATTGTCCATTTAATTCATCACGCAGTTTTCGCTTATAAAAATTAGAGCAAGCAAATACCAAAGCCTCACCACTTGTAAATAATTTATTCTGTGTATTTCATTGGCCATAATTGATCATCAGAAAGGCCCCTTTATCAATGAATGGCAAGCAGCTTTTATCAAAGTTCAATGAAAAGATGCTTAAAACATGCCATGTGTTACTTTAGAAGACACAGCCATGGAAGATAAATCAAACTCCAATAGCAGTTCTCGAACGCTTCAAACTCGGTCAGTAATATAACTGGAATAAAATATTTTTATACGACAAAGAAGGGAAGAGTTTAAGCAATTTCAGCCTAATTTCACAGAGAAACCATTAGCATTGTTGTTGATACCACTACTGTGCCAGTCATTAACTGAGCAGACTTTACAAATATGCATTTAAGTTTTAATCAAGTTATTAGTACTTATGTTCTGGGTGGTGCGATATTACGCATCATATTTCTGTCAGACTATCATGATGAACATAAAGTCAGACTATAAAAATGTTTCCTCAATAGCAAATGGATATAATGCTATAATCTTTATATATTTAAAATGCTGCAGTACTGAATAGGTTTTTAACACAGGGATAATGATGTGGTGTGCTTAGGAGATCATCCTCACTGTTAATTCTGAAGCCAGCCAACCCACTCTGTGTTTACTTTAACATGAGTAATATACCAAATCTGCTCCACATTGAAAGAAATTTCGGCAATGCATCTATGTGCAAAAAATATTCCTTATCTAACATTGTCCTACTTAACCTACAGCTCTTAATCTAAGCCAGAACTTTAACTTTCAATTATTTATCTGTTATTTGTTGTTTAATGTTTGATATTAGTTTATATCCTGTGTTATTAATGTCACCTATACAAATAAAATGCATTATTATTATTATTCAGTGCTAACCTGGTCAGTGTCTGTATGAATTTTTCATATTCTACCCAATGTGTATGTTGACTGAGTCTGCGTAAGTGCAGATAGTTTTATAGTAGGATATTACAATTGTGTCATATGGGTCTCTCAATTGTCATTCTATCTGTTCATTTACAACCTCTAGGCTCACTGGTAGCTCCCCATGTTTTGCACATTGCTTATCATATGAAAGATCTGATGTTGCTATAACAGATGTTCAGTATTTAATGTAAATGGTATGCTTGTAAAATATTCACTGTATACATGGAAAAACAATCTCCACTACTGCTATTATTGTTAGTAACAAAATGCAAGTAATAGCTTTGACAGCATTTCAAAAAATAAGTAAAGAATTCTAAAAAAAAAAAAAAAAAAATCACTTTCAAAGTTTTGAAATGAGTGGAGGACATTCAGGAGATCCATCAAAAATACAGTGGGTACGGAAAGTATTCAGACCCCCTTCAATTTTTCACTCTTTGTCATATTGCAGCCATTTGCTAAAATCATTTAAATTAATTTTTTCCCTCATTAATGTACACACAGCACCCCATATTGACAGACAAAAAAAAAGAATTTTTGAAATTGTTGCAGATTTATTAAAAAAGAAAAACTGAAATATCACATGGTCCTAAGTATTCAGACCCTTTGCTCAGTATTTAGTAGAAGCACCCTTTTGAGCTAATACAGCCATGAGTCTTCTTGGGAAAGATGCAACAAGTTTTTCACACCTGGATTTGGGGATCCTCTGCCATTCCTCCTTGCAGATCCTCTCCAGTTCTGTCAGGTTGGATGGTAAACGTTGGTGGACAGCCATTTTTAGGTCTCTCCAGAGATGCTCAATTGGGTTTAAGTCAGGGCTCTGGCTGGGCCATTCAAGAACAGTCACAGAGTTGTTGTGAAGCCACTCCTTCGTTATTTTAGCTGTGTGCTTAGGGTCATTGTCTTGTTGGAAGTTAACCTTCAGCCCTGTCTGAGGTCCTTAGCACTATGGAGAAGGTTTTTGTCCAGGATATCCCTGTACTTGGCCGCATTCATCTTTCCCTCGATTGCAACCAGTCGTCCTGTCCCTGCAGCTGAAAAACACCCCCACAGCATGATGCTGCCACCGCCATGCTTCACTGTGGGGACTGTATTGGACAAGTGATGAGCAGTGCCTGGTTGTCTCCACACATACCGCTTAGAATTAAGGCCAAAAAGTTCAATCTTGGTCTCACCAGACCAGAGAATCTTATTTCTCACCATCTCAGAGTCCTTCAGGTGTCTTTTAGCAAACTCCATGCGGGCTGTCATGTGTCTTGCACTGAGGTATGTGTGGAGACAACCAGGCACTGCTCATCACTTGTCCAATACAGTCCCCACAGTGAAGCATGGCGGTGGCAGCATCATGGTGTGGGGGTGTTTTTCAGCTGCAGGGACAGGACGACTGGTTGCAATCGAGGGAAAGATGAATGCGGCCAAGTACAGGGATATCCTGGACAAAAACCTTTTCCAGAGTGCTAAGGACCTCAGACTGGGCCGAAAGTTTACTTTCCAACAAGACAATGACCCTAAGCACACAGCTAAAATAACGAAGGAATGGCTTCACAACAACTCTGTGACTATTCTTGAATGGCCCAGCCAGAGCCCTGACTTAAACCCAATTGAGCATCTCTGGAGAGACCTAAAAATGGCTGTCCACCAACGTTTACCATCCAACCTGACAGAACTGTAGAGGATCTGCAAGGAGGAATGGCAGAGGATCCCCAAATCCAGGTGTGAAAAACTTGTTGCATCTTTCCCAAGAAGACTCATGGCTGTATTAGCTCAAAAGGGTGCTTCTACTAAATACTGAGCAAAGGGTCTGAATACTTAGGACCATGTGATATTTCAGTTTTTCTTTTTTAATAAATCTGCAACAATTTCAAAAATTCTTTTTTTTGTCTGTCAATATGGGGTGCTGTGTGTACATTAATGAGGGAAAAAATTAATTTAAATGATTTTAGCAAATGGCTGCAATTTGACAAAGAGTGAAAAATTGAAGGGGGTCTGAACACTTTCCGTACCCACTGTAAATATAAAATGAGGTGCAGTGCTCTTACTGCTCTCAAACGGAATCTTAAAAATAAAAAAGCATTTTTTTAATTAACCATATGCTTAAAGTTATTGCAAGTTAAAGTAACAAATGACATCAGAGCACACATGTTAGTTGATTCTTGCCTTATATGATTTCACTGGGAGCCTTGAACTGTCACGTTATCAGGAGAAAATGGAGTTCTATTACAGGTAGTAAAATAGAATGTATTAAATTAATAGGTACAACATGAATTATATACAATTTGACAAGAAAACTGTGTTTTTACACTTGTAAAACTGTGTCTGTGTGGACATTTTGGGGAGTAATACAAAACTAATAAAATGTGACAAAAACTTAATTGCTGAAAATCTAAAACTAAATAAAAAAACCTGAAACTACAACTAAAAAAAACCTTAAAACTAGAAAAACACTGACTCCATGTTTGACTTGCAAGTTTGGTTGAACTCAAGCTAATTGACATCTATGTTATTACTTATTAATCTTGCCTAATATTAAAATACAAAATGAACCATGACAGCAAAGAAAAAATTCTTGGTTTTTGATAATTTGTGGGGCATGCTTATAAAACTGCACTCCTAAACCATAATTAGCCATTTGATTTAAATGACCAAAAGTTTTAAATGTTAGGTAAGTGACAGCCAAATTCAATAGCTTTTTGCAATATTCAGATCTAAATAACAGAAAGTGACTTTTTATCTCCTGCAGAATAGAAGCAGAGAACTTAAAAAGCAAATAGCTGCACTATCAAAAGGAAAATGGACAAAGAAAACATAGTCAGCTCTGAGTCAGGACTGAAGAATGTTAGAAGGAAGACTGCATTCAAGAAACAATGTTTCATCAAAAGAAAGTTTAAATTTGTAATGACAAGGTAACAGATAAGCAGGATACCCAATTAAAAATAAAGGTTTAAGGATAAGGCAGAAGCAAAGTCTACAGACTTATAAAATACAGTAAGCTCAAATTTTCCAGCCAGAGGTGATAGACCAATGCCAGGAAAATGCATAAATACCTCGCATTGTAGCAGCCACATGGCCTGTTTCAGTGGACCTGGATATGTATCATACTACCAATAAACAAATATTTTGTTAGGAACAAATGCAATGTGACTGTGGTCCGGAAAAAAAATCACTTAACTAAATCCTAAAACAACTGACCGAATACAAAAGTCATCATAGTGCTAGCTTTCATTTGATTGTTAAGGAGAGCTTAGAAATTGTTAAGACTTGCGAACAACTTAATTACTAAAACTGAAAATGCAAAATGTAACTTTTCTGGTTGCAATATTATAATTGTTGGATAACCTTGTTAAGTGATAGTATGTAAGTACTAAGATATTTGGCTAGTGTTTGATATACACAATTTCAGAACTATGTAGTAAAGGGCAGAGTAGAAAGTCTTGACAATATCTAACAGAAAGCTCTATAAATAATTTGTCTGTACTGGACAAGATAATTCTGGGGAAACAATGGAAATACACGTCTTAACACTGGCTGTGATTTTTTTGATGAAAGCTTCCATGTGAATGCTTATTCTGACAACCAAAACCTTGACATCTGTAAGACATCACTATGTACATTATGTGCATATATAAACAATTCTTACTATTTAATTTGAAAAAGTAGTAAGATGCACAGGAACCTAGAGAATATAAGGATGCATTACACAATTGACTGTTAAAAATTTTTTTCATAGCAATATTTCTGACCATTATGTGGGTTTTCGCTTTCAGTATCGTAAGCAAGGTGACCTGTGTTGTGCTAGCTGTGCTATGTTTTGTAAATCAAATAAAAAATGCCTTTACAGCAGCACACTTTCATAACAATATTCTCCACCTACTGTATTACTGAATGAGGTTTTATTTTTATTTTTCATGGTTTGCTGCCTCAGGTCGTGGAAGACTTGCTATTTTTTTAAGAACCATGGAGTCTACAGTTTATCAGAATATTCTTGAGAAGAATGTCCAGTCACCTGTCCAAGCCCTGAAGCTGAAGCATAACTTGTTTATGAGGCAAAATACAAAAGTAATTCTACCGCTGAATGGTTCAGAAGAAAGTGGCCTAATCAAAGACCTGATTTGAATCCAACAGAGATGCCATAACAGGACTTGAAATGAGCAGCTCAAGTTCATAAACCTACCAGTGAGTCTAAATTAAAGTAGTTCTTGAAAGAACAGACTTCCTTTGCATGTTCTACATCTCTGTGATGGCCAGTGCAATAATCTTCTACTGAGCTAGTAACATCACTTCTAGTGTGCTGTGCAGGTAAGAAAGCCCTCTCAGTTATGGGTTACACTCTTGGCCCCTTGGAGGTGGCAGCAGAGGGGAGAATAAAGACCGACAGCCATTATGAACAATGCTACACATCCTCTCTAATATCCTTTCTCTAATACACCAATATGGAGCACTTTCAGCAAAAGAATCACTCAGCAGAAGTGTGTCAAGAAATGCTACTGAGGATCATTCATTATACTGTTGTATAATGCTTCACTGCAATTGTTCAATTATCTTTAGCCAAGTCAGAAGTTATCTTGTTTTTTGTAATTATTGTGTGTATGGAGTTGTTGTTGTGTGTTACATTTATTAAGCTTCAGTAAAAAGCTAAATTTGCAAATAAAATATAATTTATCCATCCATCCATCCAAGAGTGAGATAGAACTCCAAAAGTGACATGAATAACTGATACTAAATCACAGTAAGAAATTAGTTGTGACTATTGCTGCTAAAAGTGTTGTAACCAAGTATTTAAGGGCATTAGATAAATCTGTTCCTTGAATTAAGAAATTATTGATTTTAAAACTTGTCCAGCAGTGGGTTGGCACCCTGCCCAGGATTGTTTCCTGCCTTGTGCCCTGTGTTGGCTGGGATTGGCTCCAGCAGACCCCCGTGACCCTGTGTTCGGATTCAGCGGGTTGGAAAATGGATGGATGGATGATTTTAAAACTGCATTGTGTGTTCAGTCAGATTCCCTTTCTCTAACATTGCATTTTTTCTAAAGGTCTGAGGGCAATAATTGTGTAAAATATATGAAACCGAGGATACTGAAAAGGGGGCAAATACTTTTTCAGTGCATTTAGAAAGTTCTATTTAAGGCAGAAACCAATAGATCAAGTGCGTATGCATACAGTTCTGGGAGAAAATAAAACATACTTTTGTGGGTTTAAATACAACATTGTAATGGCTTCTAAACTCGTGAGCATGAGGTTAACTGCATTAAAAATGTAATCCAAGCAGCACTTCAAAAGGGACTTCTGAACAAACTGCACAATCTTGCTGTTCAACCACACACAATACCTTATTGCATATTTTGGCTAAAACACTGAGACAAACTGGCTATTCATCAACAAAGCAGGCCAGATAATTTTAATTGCTTTGTCTCATTTACAAACAGTATTCTCAAGATCAATATTCCAAAAAATGGTGAATTGACTAAAAGTCAATGAATATTTTCTCTTTAGTGCTCCTGAATTCCAGACTGAAGAGTCTTGTCTGTGAACTACAATATCCTACCATTCAAATATGATTATTTCCAAGGGCTCTGGTTTCCTCCCACTATCTAATGGTTATTGTGTGTGACAATGCGGATATTATTTTGGAACAACAGGCCATATTTACTCTGCACATGAAAAGTAGAAGGAAAAAACTGCAGTAAGTCAACTAACAGTCAAGTTGTAGGCATAACGGAATATACAAATTTATACTTTACTGCAAATAGGATGTGTCAGCCAACAACCTAATAAAATTTCCAAATCTGATAGTAAAAAAAATGCATTTACCAGGGGCATACAAACACTTAAGAAATTAAAAAAAACCTCCTGCTACATACCTGTTCCTGATTATTAAATGTTCACAATATGGCCAATACGGTTCACCAATCCCTCCCACTGTGCTGGGTAATGAGATGAGAGAAAATTCTGGACACTCATCAAGCCCCCCCGATATAACAAGCACAATGTTTGAAGGCCATAGGCTATCTGAATATTGATACCAAGAACGTGAACTGTTTCGTTATTTGGCAACAGCTATTTTCACTTTCCCGGTCCTTGATTAAAAAGGACAGTAGTCTGTAGATGTAGGAATTGAACAGAATGACAAAATGTAAAAGCAGACTCTTCAAAGTTGTTTAATCCCTGTGCAGAGAAGGTATCTGCCTTGGGCCTGGTATATGCACTATAGTCTCCAATCCTTTATGCCTCTTACTATGATGAGCAGTGTTACACATGGGCATCTGAGTATCACCCTTCTGGCTTATCCTTGGTAAGCAATACCATCCTGGGAAGAGCAGGTCCGCTGTTACTAAAGGTATTGTCTCTTTACGTTCCCACATCAGAAAGAAGATGCACAATGAGGACAACTGACTCCGCCACATCCAGTTGGAGGACAAAACATTCGTGGCACTCACAGAAGATGCCGTTGTATCTTGGACTGATGCTTGACAGATACAAAGCTCCAATCCAGGTCAGAAGGGCATAATGAGGCCACTAAACACTTCTTTGCTTGGTTTATATGTGTCATCATCCACTCTTAAGTTGAATTTGCTTTTGTTGATTAAATGAGGCAACCCATTTGGTGCCCCAACATTTACCTGGATCCAGGGTCATACCTTGCATGACCACAGAAGATAATGAAAACAAATTGACTTCTGCTGGACAGATTCAACAAGTTTGTACCTCAGTCATTTAATTAAGGCTAAGAAATGTGACAAACTGGCCAAATCGTACATGCGTTATGCTAAACCTGAAACGTCTTCAGATGAACACATACTTTAAAACACAGCTTAACAGTTACATTTCTCAAACAAGCAATACAGCCAAACTCTCCAAGGGCTAATACAGTGTGCTTGTGCTGTTTTTGCTCCTTTTTCTTAAAAAAAAAAAAAGGACCTGTGTTTGCACAATATGTTTGGGTTTGCAGGTGTGTTAAAAGCCAGAAGTCTACATGACCATCATCAGCAAGTCCTTCCATGAGAATCCTAAATACAAAGAGGACTGTTCATTTATGTTAGGTAGAATGCCCAGAGGGGGCTGGGTGGTCTCATGGTCTGGAACCCCTGCAGATTTTTTTTTCTCCAGCCATCTGGAGTTTTTTTGTTTTTTCTGTCCTCTCTGGCCATCGGACCTTACTCTTATTCTATGTTAATTAGTGTTGTCTTATTTTAATTCTTACTTTGTCTTTTTTTCTCTTTCCTTCATCATGTAAAGCACTCGAGCTACATTATTTGTATGAAAATGTGCTATATAAATAAATGTTGTTGTTGTTATAAAATAGCAAAATTTAAGGCATCTGAAACATGCCAGGAGTTTTATGTTGGACCAGCCATGGCTGCCAACAGCAGCAATCCAGTTGAAAATGAAATATAACTAAATCAAATAAAATGATCACAGAAGTACTGCAAACTATTTTCATATCCAAAACTAAACAAATATAAAAAATACTTTTAACCTACTATTAAAAAACAGAGCACTTCTTAGTAGTTAATTTCCAAAACAAAACCATTGTTTATTAATCTCATGCACAACTCTTCACACACTTGGCTAAACACTACTAATTTGGATCAATCATGCCTCTCTTAGAATAGCTGTAAGAACTGAGAGGGAGATGACATTAAAAAACAAAGTCAAGTCTTGAATACGAAACCGGTTAAAATTTGCAGTGGAATGAGCTGGCTTGTAAACAACTGTTGAGAGGCAAATCCAGGGTCTGTGCTGCACTGTATGTAATAACCTGTGTGCTACTTTCAAGATTTGCCATGGCCCTGAACCTAGAAGTGTTAACCAACTTTAAGAAGAAATCTTAAGCATGTGGTATGTGACAGCTGCTTAATAGCTTCAACAGTGCACCCATAACATAATTTGAAATGTTAAAGAGGACTGCAGCATGTTCTATTGGACATTTCCTATATGAACTTCTGCTCGCTTTTTGCGCCTGCCTATATTAAAGTGAATATAGAGGAGAACCTGCTTTCATGATAAGCTGAGCCCAAAGCCAAATGGTTACACAAAACACTGATCACAAAGTAGTGAAAATCTTTGCTAATAAACAAATTCTTCTGCAAATCAATGCTACCCTGTAGTGTAGAGTAGGATGAAGCGGTTCCCATTCATGAAATAAGCTCAACTAGAGATGAGAAAACCTATCATACAGTGCCATCGATCACATAAGTGACCCACCCCAAACCAACAATGGCAATTTTCAACCAACTGATAGAGACGTATGACACCAAACTAGGTTGCAACCCAATGCATGTCAAACACTGAGCTAATGTAACCCTAAAATGAAAATACTGCAAGTTTTTGCTTTTTTTTTTATATTAAAAAATACATGTGGGATTGAAATCCGGCTGGAATACTGATAGGGTTGTGACAGCAACTATCTTAACGGCATGAAAGTTCTGAGCAAGACTGCTAGAGCTCTGTGATGTCACACTGGCCTTGTAAAACATCATGGACTATGTGGGGGGCATGGGGGGGGGATTAGGGAATGTTCGCCTAAGCCAGCCCAAGGCAAATTTCCAGGAAAATATTCAGTGAACAAGGTCACCGGTTAACACAGTATTTATGCTGTACAGATGTCATAAACAAAAACTTAAGTCAAAAACCGAAATATGTAAAAATAAACAACAGTTGTTTAGTTAATAAGTCAAATGCTTAAGAGTAAAAACATGCTTATTTATATATTTCTACTGTATATCCATAAAAAAAATGGATTTCTAAAAACCTTAGTTTATATATTATTCCAACAATATACCAACCATTCCTGAAAACTCTCATCAGTGACAAGTGTATTAATATATTACTAATACTAATAAAAGACTTACAATAATAAAAAAATACATCATCACTTGTAACAGTACATGCATGAATGATGTTTAGGATACGACGTCCCACTATAAAGTTCACTGCATTAATACAGCCAGGTCAACATGTAAACATTTATAACCAAAACTTTAGAAGATGAGGACTACCTTATAGAACTAACTAAACAAAGATTCACAACTTTGTGTGTCTTTTCTGTGACCCCAGGTTTATTTACACAGCCAAAATGTCTGGCGGGCTGGGTTGAGTGGCAACTCTAAATTGGCTGTACAAGTTAAGGTGGACAGAGAGGCGAGCATGTCTGGTGAAGGACTCGCAGCCCATGCAGGTTTAGTTCCTGTCCTCCAGACACTGGATTAGACATTACAAAGTAAGTAGATGGATAAAATGCATGATACATACTGCAGCTTATTAGCAGACATGATAGCATACAAAAGCCAGCCAAATAATATTTGAATTAAAAATCTCTACTGAAACTAATCAGAGTTAAGAAACAAGGTTTGCTAGTTTTACGTTCTCTTGAATACATATACATGAATAATAAAATAAATTGGTTATAATGAAAAAAATAGCATCTATCAATGCATAACTCACAAAAAACATAATACTGAACAGATTAATCAAGAAGCAGGAGTATGCTTCAAAAAGACAAAGACCTTGAATTCTCCCATGATCTCCATGAATGTTTTTTTTTCCTTTAGTTACCAAGATATCGTAGTTTGTTTTAGCGTCATTATATTGGTTACCCATGTCATTTAGACTTGACTTTAAAATACTACTAATGGTTTACAAAGCCTTAAATAATCTCACCCTATCCAACATTTTGGAATGTCTGTCCTAATGGTAAGGTAGCCTTTTGCGGTTATGCACCTAAAATTTGGAATATTTTACCAATAGAAATTCGTCAGTCTAATACTGTAGGACAATTTAAAAAAAAACTGCTAAAAACCCGTTATTTTAAAATGGCTTTTTCGTAGCTACATTTTAGATGTATCCCTATTAGACTATATGGGTATCTAGTTGTTTTCCTTTGGGTTCTGCAATTTCGTACCAATCTGTACTATTCTCTCCTGTCTTTTCCAGTTCTTCTGTGGTGGCAACCTGCACCAACATCACCTTATCAAGGTACCATGCTACCCCCTACATTTATGGATTGAAGGTGGATATCCCAGATGTCCGCATGACCATCATTTATAAAACTCTTCCATGTGAAGCCTGTAAACAATGAGAACTGATTATATCTATGTTAGGTAGAATGCCCGTGGGGGCTGGGCAGTCTTTTGGCCTTGGAGTCCCTGCAGATTTTGTCTTTTCTCTCCTCAACCTAACTGGAGTTTTTTTGTTGTTGTTGTCTGTCCTCCTGGCCATTCAACCTTACCTTTTTCTTTGTTACATACTGTACAATATTATTGCCTAATCTTGTTCATATTTGATATGTTAACTTCCTTTTTAATTCATCTTGTAAAGCACTTTGAGCTACATTGTTTATATGAAAATGTGTTATATAAATAAATATTGTTGTTGTAAAACCAAAAATGCAGTTTTAATTTTAAAGACATTTGTACTATGCAAAAATCGGCTTACTAGATGCAGTAGTCAAATTAAACCAAAGCTGGAAATTCATTCAAAAATTGAAGAAAATATAATATTGTCACCTACATACACCAATGGAGTTTTTGATACCTGACACCAAGTACAATTTAAGAAACCTCAAAGCATCAAAGATATCTGAGCAACAAAAGACCTCACAGGACATGAGCTTGATTCTATTTTTAAAATAGTGCAACTCTACAAATAAATCCGATCCTGCAAGCTTTCAAAACCTAGGCTGGCTGTTTGTATTCTGACAGGAGAAGAAAAATGCCAGGCAATGAGAGCAGTGAAGAAACGGACTAGAAGACTGCAGGGTCAAAACCAGAAAAACAAGTCCAATGATTCGTCCAAGCCAAAATTTTAAACAAAATCAAGGTGAGAAAACGGGAGATAAGTTTGTTTGGCCAAACTAAGAACCACTAGAGACTTCCAGAAAGTACCCACAAACTTAGGTAATGAACTATACACTATGGCTGCTTTTATACGGTTCTGCCAGTGATCTCCATGGACACGCTCTGGGCTCTTAAAAATGTTGTTGTGCTAAATTTCAAAACAAAATGCTAAACCATTTTAACAATGTTAAAACAAAGTTTTACTAAGGAAGCAGTGGTATTGATAGAATCCCTGAGATTTAAAATGCAAGAAAAACCCAGTAGGTTATAGAAATTTTTATATAGCTGGGCAAAACTTACAAAAGAATTGGAACATGAGTGTTGTTTTAATTGTTATCCAGACAAATAAAATGAATTTGCGGCCTTCCACAATCCCACTAGCTCATTCATGAGTTGAAAGTTATTTAACCATCCTTATTATTTCCCAAGTCAGGGTCATCCGCAGCCAAAGCCTATCCAGCACCAACGGCAGTAGACAGGGACCAGCTTTTCATAGTACTCCACTCTATTTCTGGAAAGTTATGAATGTACAAAGAAAATAAATAATTAATGGCATTTGTATTTCCCTTGAGAGTCTTCAATTAAGCAATAAAATAACAGAATTGCATTTTATTTTGCAAAATTTGAAAATGTTCAAGCATCAGTCACAAAGTTGAAATTACGTAGGGGTTGGATATTCCAATAAGACAATGACCCAAAACACAGTTCGAAATCTACAAAGGCATTCATGAAGAGGGAGAAGTACAATGTTCTGGAATGGCCGTCACAATCCCCTGACTTGAATAACATCGAAAATCTATGGGATGATTTGAAGCAGGCTGTCCATGCTCGGCAGCCATCAAATTTAACTAGAGAGATTTTTTTATTGAAGAATAGTCAAAAATACCTCCATCCAGAATCCAGACACTCATCAAAGGATATAGGAGGCGTCTAGAGGCTGTTATATTTGCAAAAGGAGGCTCAACTAAGTATTGATGTAATATCTATGTTGGGGTGCCCAAAGTTATGCACCATAATTTTGTTATGATGCATATTGCATATTTACTGTTAATCCAATAAACTTAATGTCACTGCTGAAATACTGTTTCCATAAGGCATGTCATATATTAAAAGGAAGTTACTACTTTGACAGCTCAGCCAATGATAAACAAAAATCCAAAGAATTTACAGTCATAAGAACTTTTTCATATGACTGTAAATGTGTGCTGTAAAGATTTTAAGATATTTAAATAAAGATTAATTTTATATGTAGAATTTTAAAACATCAGGATATTAAAAACACAACTAAAATAACTCAAGCAAGAAAAGCAGCAAAACAACACTGTTGACAATAAAATATTTAAGTCAGTAAAGCTTAAAAACAATATTTTTGATTAATAACGGTTTAAATTAACATAACTTTATGTAAGCAGTTCAGCTTAAAACATGACCAAATAATTAGGTTTTTGAGGTCTTTTATACTCAAGTGTTACAATGGATCAATCCTAAGACTCATTTCATATATATGTTTTTAAATCCATCTTAAATTCAGATATATGTTAGTCATAAGCCAGGTTTCCATCCAAGGAGTTTTTGCGAAAAAATATTTAGCGCTTCAAATTTTTTTACCGATATAGCTGATGGAAATGCTAATTATCGATAAAATGTTGTACATGTCGAAATAATATTTTTCTGTTTAACTTTAGCGCACAAATTCCATATCGATACTTCAGATGTCGCAAAAACTACATTGGAAACACTTTTTGTCGGAAAAAAGGGCTTTAGCGCAAATAAATGTGTCACATTTTCATCACGTGCAATCAAAACGAGAATGGCAGAGCGGTTCTCATGGTCTGATGAAGAGAGTTTTTTTTTTTATTAAACGTCGTTATTTTGTATTAATTCAAATTTCAGTTTTAATTAAAAACCTTAAGGGAAGCAGGTTAATTCAGTTGTTATCGCACTGAGAAAGGATGTTGAAAGGTAGGCTCACCTGTACAGATCCGATGCTGCAAACACAGCTGCATCATGGGCACTTCCAGGAGTGCCAATGCAAATGTCTCGTATCATGCACCTGTCATCAACAAGGGCCTGGAGAACAATAGATGGCCACCCTTTGCGATTAATGTAATCGCGGTAGCCTTCCGTCGGGGGAAGAATAGGCACATGCGTGCCATCCAGCGCACCGTAAATCTGTGGCACAAGATGCACCAAGGAATTGCGGTATGCAATTTCATTGGCCTCCGCTACAGTCGGAAGTCTGATATAATGCCGCATTAATTTTTCTTTAATAGCGGTGCACACAGCATATACACATCGATGGACGGTAGTTTTACTAACCCCCGAAAGTTTCTCCAACTACTCTATACTCGGCGCAGGTTGCCAGCTTGTAAAGGGTGATGGCAATCCGCTTTTGGGTTGGAACCGGTGGTCGGTGGCAACCTGTGATAGGCGCAACATCAGGACTGATGAATCCACACAACATCTCAAACGTCGGCCGTGTCATTATAAAATGTTGCAGCCAGAGATTTTCTGTGAAGTGTCTCTCCACCACCTCCTCCCAGAAGGTCTTATTCCGTCGTCTCTCCCATACCCGTGGGTTTCGTCGCACTGGGGTACTTTCTTCGAGCTCTAGGGCTATCACACAAGCAACTGCTTCATTCTGCTGTCGTCTTCGGATATTATGTACAATTCCAATTATTTGTGAAACTGAAATAACAGTAAGCTGGCAAATTTCAAAAAACTGTCTGAATAATCTCTCCATTTCTTTGTTTCTTTGTTTAGTGGAGGGGGTGTAACGTGGAAAACAAAAGGTAGATAATTTGCGACATACACAAAATTATGTATGGAAACGGGTCAAGGGCAGATTTTTTTCGCGATACAACAAAAGTTATGCGACAGTTCGTTTTGGGGGGGGGATGACGTCATCACGGACACCATTTTATCGATAAAAAGCCAGTTTGATGGAAACAGGCTGGAGACAGCAAATTTCGCACATTTTTTTTTACGTATATTCTGTTTGTCGATAACAAAACGTCGCAAAAAACTGGATGGAAACTGAGCGAGAGAGAGAGAGAGAGAGAGAGAGAGAGAGAGAGAGAGAGAGAGAGAGAGAGAGAGCGAGAGAGAGAGAGAGAGAGAGAGAGAGAGAGAGAGAGAGAGAGAGAGAGAGATAGAGAGATAGATAGATAGATAGATAGATAGATAGATAGATAGATAGTCCCAAGGGGAAATTCATATTATACATATATGGTTGAAATAGTTTAGAGCCCAGAATTAGGGCGAAACACATGTCGCATACTCTTTGCATTATTTGACAGTAAACTATTTCAACCATTCTATGATCTGCTTCTCACAACTGAGGGCATCGTGGTGGATGTTAGCCGACTTGCTGACCAACCACAAGCGTTACCTGGTATGTAACCACCCATACAATCAGATTGTGATTCAGACTACAAATGCCGTGAAAATATATATATATAATATAGTGGCTTAATAATGTATTGTAAAGTATAAATGATACCAACTGAAATCTTATTGAAGGAGACGGTTATCAACTCATATCTTGAAGAGAAGACTAAGGTAAAACCAATATTCTGTACTTTTAATACACAACAAGCATTGTTTAGAATATTACAACAATCTAGACAAGAACAGGCCATTCAGCCCAATAAAGCTCACCAGTCCTATCCACCTAATTCTTCTAAAATAACATCAAGTCAAGTTTTGAAGGTCCCTGAAGTCCTACTGTCTACCACAATACAGTAATCCCTCCTCCATCACGGGGGTTGCGTTCCAGAGCCACCCGCGAAATAAGAAAATCCGCGAAGTAGAAACCATATGTTTATATGGTTATTTTTATATTGTCATGCTTGGGTCACAGATTTGCGCAGAAACACAGGAGGTTGTAGAGAGACAGGAACGTTATTCAAACACTGCAAACAAACATTTGTCTCTTTTTCAAAAGTTTAAACTGTGCTCCATGACAAGACAGAGATGACAGTTCTGTCTCACAATTAAAAGAATGCAAACATACCTTCCTTTTCAAAGGAGTGCACGTCAGGAGCACTGAATGTCAGAAAGTGAGAGAAAACCAAACAAATCAATAGGGCTGTTTGCCTTTTAAGTATGCGAAGCACCGCCGGTACAAAGCTGTTGAAGGCGGCAGCTCACACCCCCTCCGTCAGGAGCAAGGAGAGAGAGAGAGAGAGAGAGAGAGAGAGAGAGAGAGAGAGAGAGAGAGAGAGAGAGAGAGAGAGAGAGAGAGAGAGAGAGAGAGAGAGACACAGAGGAAAACAAACAGTCAAAAATCAATACGTGCCCTTCGAGCTTTTAAGTATGCATGTCGCTTCACGAAGCAGCTGCACACAGAAGGTAGCAACTCTTTCAGCATTTTTAGACGAGCGTCCGTATCGTCTAGGTGTGCGAACAGCCCCCCTGCTCAATCCCCCTACGTCAGGATCAGAGAAAGTCAGCGCAAGAGAGAGAGAGAGAGAGAGAGAGAGAGAGAAACAAAAGTAAGCTGGGTAGCTTCTCAGCCATCTGCCAATAGCGTCCCTTGTATGAAATCAACTGGGCAAACCAACTGAGGAAGCATGTACCAGAAATTAAAAGACCCATTGTCCTCAGAAATCCGCGAACCAACAAAAAATCCGCAATATATATTTAAATATGCTTACATATAAAATCCGCGATGGAGTGAAGCCGCGAAAGGCGAAGCGCGATATAGCGACGGATCACTGTACTTGGTAGCTTATCCACAAGTCTGTGGTTCTCTGTATGAAGAATAACTAAAGTTGGTGTGAAATTTACCCTTAACAAGTTTCCAACTGTGTCTCTGTGTTCTTGACAAACTTATTTTGAAGTAACAGTCTTGATCAACCGTAATAATTCCCTTCATAAACACTTCAGTCATGTCTCTTCTTAATCTCCTTTTGCTTAAAATGAAAAGGGTCAGCTCTTTTCATCTATTCTCATAATTAATTCCCTGTACCCCTGGAATGAGCCTAGTTGCTCTTCTCTGGAATTTTTTAATGCTGCTAC
Organism: Erpetoichthys calabaricus; assembly: GCF_900747795.2. Taxonomy (NCBI): domain Eukaryota; kingdom Metazoa; phylum Chordata; class Cladistia; order Polypteriformes; family Polypteridae; genus Erpetoichthys; species Erpetoichthys calabaricus. The sequence continues at coordinate 117,029,054 of NC_041403.2, read as the reverse complement.
AGTGCACCTGGAAAGTATTCACAGCGCATCACTTTTTCCACGTTTTGTTATGTTACAGCCTTATTCCAAAATGGATTAAATTCTTTTTTTTCTTCAGAATTCTACACACAACACCCCATAATGACAACGTGAAAAAAGTTCACTTGAGGTTTTTGCAAATTTATTAAAAATAAAAAAAACTGAGAAATCATATGTACAGTCTGGAACGGATTAATTGTATTTACATACAATGCTATGGGGGAAATTACTTCGGGTCACGACCAGATCGGGTTGCGACCAGAGTTTTGGAACGAATTACGGTCGTGACCCGAGGTTCCACTGTATTCCTTTCTGGCAAGACAGAAAGTTAGCCAGTCATCAGCCTGTCTACACAAACTTAAGGAAGAACATGAAAAGTGCCCAAAATCTATTTACTTAAGACATACATATCTTTTTAACATTAAATCCAAAATTTTGCTGAACTGTGCGGTCTATACATTTGCCAATCTAAACTGCAGTAAAAGTTGTGTTTCTTTTCAAAAACGTCCAAGCTGTTATTAACAGTTAAATGATTGGAGAGAATGCCTAAAAATAGATTAATAAAGCAGACCTGTGTCTATATATGATGTTATTGCTGCTTAACTTTGACGACCGCTAATAAGTAGTCTTCTTTAGGATCCACTAGTTGATAGTTAAAGAGTTACAAGTTGGTGGACCTGGAATAAAATATCTGGCAAACAGTGAAAATGAATGTCTTCCCCAAATAATGTTAGTAAATGAATTTCACAGACTAGTCTATTGTACTTAGCCTACGCACTGAAGCATTATTTTACTCCAGTGCACACGCAAGCTGTGATGGTGGCAACTGACAAGTGCAATTTACCTGTTCTTTCCAAAGATTATGGCTCTAACTTCTATTTTGGTGCTAGTCACTAACATGAATTTCTCAAGATAACCAACTTCACAACACTGAAAGCACTATTGTCTAATAGCTAAGTAAGTGCAAGTGCTTTACTTACGGAATTGTGGGTTTTTGTTGTGCTACACCTCCAGCATGCTTCCTGTTAGGGTGTTCATACACTGACCTAGTGATGTCATAGACAACCAACTCTTTTTTACACAATAAACAACCATTTTCTCAGAGAATTTTTCCCAATATTTGGGGGAACCTTATTCCACTGAATGTGTTGCAGTTGCTGCCATGATTAGCCTACTGAAAAACTGAACAAAACGTCATAGCATGCCATGCGCAGAATGTGCTGGATAGACAGTTGATTAAGAAAACACAATTCAATTTAAAATTTTAGTTGATTGGTTGATTACATAGATTAATTGCATCAGCCTTAAAATACACAAGCACCAAAAATAATGTTTCCAAAATCACTGACCAACAGGGTGTCAGATAATTCATTTTCTTTCAGAGTACACTACTATTAGCACTGAACAGAAAATTAGGACAAGAACCAAAACAAACAAACCAAACCAAAAACAATTAAAGGATTATTTCTAAATATGTCTGTATGTATGTTCGCTTTTCATGAGAGAACTACAGTGATCCCTCACTATATCGCGCTTCGTCTTTCGCGGCTTCACTCCATCGCGGATTTTAAATGTAAGCATATGTGAATATATATCGCGGATTTTTCACTGCTTCACGGATGTCTGCGGTCTACAGTATGTGTGCTTCCTCAGTTGATTTGCCCATTTGAATTGAAACAAGGGACGCATTTGAATTGAAACAAGAGACGCTATTGGCGGATGGCTGAGAAGCTACCCAATCAGAGCACGCGGTTAAGTTCCTGTGTGCTGCTGATTGGCTCAGCGACGGAGTGCTGCATTAACCAGGAAGTCTAATCTCACTCATTCAACATTAACGTGCACAAGCGCCAACAGAAGATGCAAATGATTGCAGAAAAGGTAAAAGTTTTGGATATGTTGAAGGAAGGAAACAGCTACACCGCTGCAGGACACCATTACAGCATAAATGAGTCCACGATTCTTTTTATTTAAAAAGGAGGAAAAGCATATAAGATCTACGGCCGCAATGTCTTTTAACCAGGGCGCAAAATGAGTTGCAAGTGGACGTTGTAAGGCAGTAGTCTGGATGGAATCTGCTTTAGGGATTTGGATTGAAGAGTGATGGAAGAAGAACAACGGCGGTGCTAAACAGTCGCCTGAAGAGGCTCCTTTAGAAGAGCTGTAACGCTATCCTTTGTTGTGCAGTAAAATTAAACTCATCGTTATCGGACAAGTCGTCGTGTCATTGTTGGTGAGTAACCATAATTAATTATTTACGTACAGTACTTATTACATGTACATAGTTTAGTGTCACTGTACACACATTTTACTGTATACAATTTTTCTTTCTTACGTATTTATTGATGGTGGCCTGTCTGTCGTAATGGCTGTAACATATGTGATATCGGAGACGCTCGATATCTTTCAAATAATATTTAGGTTTTACTGTATGTTAACTGTGTTTACATACATAATTTCAATGAATCTTACCTAATATCTAAGAGAATACAAAGGGTTTATGCTGTATAATTGTGCGTGAAATGTTTATAATAGTGTGGGAGAGTTTATAAGGGCTTAAAATATATAAAAATAACCATATAAACATATGGTTTCTACTTCGCGGATTTTCTTATTTCGCGGGTGGCTCTGGAACACAACCCCCGCGATGGAGGAGGGATTACTGTACTTAATGGATTTAGATCAGGTTTTTTTTCTATAATTTCCTTGAACATTCCTGTTGATTTTGTGACTTCAGCCATCACGCTAAGTATCATAGTTCACTTGCAGGAGACATATATTCGCACTAATCCGAGACAGAGGTGCAGGCTGAGGGCAGGGGGAAGTGTGGCGTCAGGAGTGGGGACCCGGGCAGGGCCCTCCTCACTTACACGCCAGCGTCCATTCGAGTTGCTCTAGCTCTCGCCACATTTTGGAGCGTACATTGCCTCCACTTAGCTAGCAATACCTGCTTGTTTACTGATTTTTCAAGTTTGTCCTGTTTCACTACTACACGGGTGGAGCAGCAGGGGACAGCTAATAATTTATAAAGGTAAATAACTGCTCTTATTGTCATTCTGCTTTACTATATTTTTGAAACATACTAAAATGTAAAAAGAGGTAGTTAAGATCTTGGCAACACCAGGAACAAGGCAGGCAACCCACTGTGATGGCACACAAACCAACTTCAGGGTATGAACATGCACACACCCCATACTCATTCTCACTGAAACTGTTTATATTTAATCAGAACTTCTAACGTGGTAATTGATAAAAAACTGCTCATTTGAAAATTAATCAACTCCACTATCGTAGATCTTTGGACAGTGAAAGGAAAGCAAAGCAAATATAAAGAATATGCAAAGTCTGCAGAAAGGGCTTAGGATCAAAGCAATGGCAACACACTACAAGGCCCCAATCTGGCATCCTTTATTTAAAACGCTCATTTTCATAAAATATAAATGTAACCTTTTGTGGAATGCACTAAATAACTCTAAAGAGCTTAAATGTAAGCCCAGGCATATGCAGTACTTCTTCTTCTTTCTGCTGCTCCCATTAGGGGTTGCCACAGCGGATCACAAGAATCTTGCTTATGAATAAATTCTTGAAAAGGTTCAAGTTTGAGCCTGTAGCCACTCAGAGTTTCTTCATTTAAGTTTTATTGCTAAAAGTTACTTTACTATGATAAACAAGATTGAGCAGTTGGGCCGACTGCATTGAGGGCAGACTGATTGAGCAGTTGGTGGCCCCAAGTGGGCACAGAGAGACATTGTTGAAAACTGCTCACACCCATGTCTGGGGAGGGTGCGGGGTTAGGGGGTCATCTTGGAGCGGAAAAGATGAGGGATTGTAGTTCGAATCCGCACTGTTAACTTTTCAGTGGATGATGGTTCAGATTCTGTGACCCCACTCTGCATATGCTGGAGCATATCTCGATGACATAGCCTTCATGCACAAGAGAAGAAATGACTATCTCTTCTTTTCATTTGAGCAGTTAATGAATACAGGACAACATCATAGTCACTGCTTGCATGCTGCATGTGGTGTGTTTGAGTGACAGCTCCCTTTTAAATAAATGTTTTATGAATGTTCCTGTCTTCACAACAATAAAGCTGATTTTTGTGGAAACCTGGACTCACCTCCTTCTCTCTTGTGCAAGTTTGTAACCCACACATCACAAAATATGCACAGTAAAATATATATTTAGACATTCATATTTTGTAAACATAATTTGCTATGAAAACATCCACTGTACTAACAAAATATTATGCAAGAATGCAGTAAAGACCAAAGGCAAAAGTCACATTTACCAGAAAAAAGCAACCTTGTCTCCAAGTTTGTTCTCATGGATATTTCTATCCAGTAAATTGTAGCAGATGTTTGTTGAAGCACCTTCCATGCATTTAATGAAAATATCTCCTTTTGTGACATCAAAGTTGTAGTCCAAAAACTTCCCTGTGTGTTTAGTCTTCCAAAAGAATTCTTTGATGGTGTCATTCCAGAACTCTGTTTACAAAAAAATATCAAGAAAAACATGTCAGACAATTCTACTCTTATAATAAAAAAAATTAAACATATAATGGGAAAATGCATTTTAAATGAACAAACTACATTACACAAGTATTGTAGAGACCCATCTTTTTTCATAATATATGAATAAATGCCACATACAGAGTTAACAACTTGCCAGACGGCAAGACTTTTGGTCAGAAGTGTTATGGCAGTGACATCAAATTAGCTTGCCTGGAGCAGCCTAATGAGGAGCTCTCAGTATTGAAAAGTCTGGAGAGGGTGCTCCAGATATCTGTTTTATGTGGAGTGCAGCTATAAAGTGAAAAGGTGCAGAAAAAATAATACTACAATACTATACATACATTCATACATACATACAAGTAAATACTGTGTGTGCAGGGTAGCACATTGGTCAACAATACTGCCTCAAGGATCCAGAAGCCATTGTTCTAACTCGGCGTCCAATCACTGTCTGTCTTAGCAGTTTGCATATTCTGTCCTTTTTGGGTTTGATAAGGATCTATGAAATAGTGCAAATGACAAATACAACTTCATTTGGCCAAGGAGGTTGCAGAACAGATCTGACAGGCAGGGTATCTTACCTTTCTTCTTGTGCATTTTTATTGAATTGTCATACCATTGTCATACTGCACACAAGCCACCCACAATTTGAGCATTTCACTGACTGAAGTCACAAAACAAAGGACTGGGCTGGTATTTCAGAGCTTAAAAGGGATATGGCTGGCAGTTCAGGGATTTCATAATTCTTTACAACCCAAATGCTATACATTTGAACAGTCACACAATTGTAATTTTCACTTGGTACGCCACGACAATGGATTTCAATGGAAGCACTCAAGACGTGATTGAAGGGAACACTTTCAGCTTAATTCTAGGGGTTGTGACGCCGGAGTTGCCTGCAGCAGGCATTAACCTCCTTAAGTAAGCACTGTTCATCGATAGTAATAGACTGAGATGGGCTAGCACAATAATAACTCAAACAACAGCAAATTAGGTGCATAAGTGCATTTTACAGTTTTTCAAAACAGTTATTCCAAACAGGGCAGCATGGTGGCGCAGTGGTAGTGCTTCTGCCTCGTAGTAAGGAGCCCTGTGCTAGCTGGGATAGGCTCCAGCAACCTCAAAATGACCTTATTCAGGACTAAGCGGGGTAGACAATGACTGACTGAATTAGAGGCCAGAACAAAGTGTTGTGTATTTCTTAATATAATAAACAATCCATTATAAAAACAAGTGCTCATCATGGAAGATAAAAATCAATCAATAAATTATGTCAATGGCAAAATAAATAAATAAATAAAAACTTAATGATAAATGTCTGATCCTTAAAAACACAAAGATCTGAGATCATTCCCTTCATCAAGTCACCAAGGCTCTGTTAAATTCTTATCCAGTGAACACTCGACTCAATCAGTGATCCAGGATCCCCATGCTTGCCTCCTTCGGCACTCTAGCAATTTATAACCCAGGAAATTCCAGGCCACCAGTGCTTGCTTCCATCAGAGTCTACCACTTCCACTCTCAAACTCCGTACCTTCTACTTTTTTTTCTGGTGGGCTGCTCCACCCTGGCAATCACTCAGCAGAGCAGTCTTCTACCAAACCAAAAGCCTTGAGCTCCACTAAACCATCACCTCCTGTAAGTTTTGTTTTTTTTTTCATTTTTCTCCACTCTCTGATTTTCCCAGGGTCATTTATACTCTTTTATGCTTTTAATTACAAGCCGCTGAATGCCAACGAGAAACCTGACAGGGAAGATTGTGCCTTCACTTGCAATCTCGACCATCCAGTTTCATCATGGGGCTGCAAAGCTGCACACAGCTACAGCAAAAGAGCCCAAGGTGCATGGTTTTTATTTAAAAACTTGTACACTGCCATGGACCCTTACTCACTACACTACAGGGATTCAGAGAAAAAAATTGTATGAGCTGTTTAGGAACGACAGCCAAGTTTATATATTAAAAGACATTTACAGGGACTGAAAAGTAATTGGTCAAAGTAACATATTCATAAATATAATGACCATTTTCAATACTCTGTTGAAAACCCTTTGTTGATGATGAATGAAGTCTGCAAATCATGGATGTCACCAAATGCTGGGTTTTCTCCTTAGTTATGCTTTGGTCGGCCTTCACTGAAATGGTTTGTCTTCAGCAAGTGAATTGCTTGTTCAGTTGAGTGAAAGTCAAGAATATTTCACTTCTTTGCCTTGAAAAGAGCTTCGGTTGCTTTCACAGTATGTTTTGGGTCATTGTTCATCTGTACTGGGAAGTTTCATCCTATCAGTTTTGGAGCATTTGGCTGAATCAGAGAACATAGTACAGCCTTATGCACCTCAGAATTCATCCTGCTGCTTTTATCAGCAGTCATACCATTATCAATAAACACTAGTGACCAAGTTCCATAGGCAGCCATACATGCCCATGCCATAACACTGCCTCCACATTGTTTTACAGATGATGCGGTATGCTTTGGATTATGAACCGTTCCTCTCTTCTCCATACTCTTCTCTTCTAATCCTTCTGGTACATATTTATCTTAAACTGGACAGGCTTTTTCAGATGTTTTCCGGCAAAATCAAAGTCAAAGTCTTCCCTTCCTATTCTTGAGGCTTACCAGTGGTTTACACGTTCTGGTAAACCACCAGTATTTACTTACATTTAGTCTACCTTTCACTGTAGACTTTGACAATCAGTGCATTTACATGCACTTTATTAACCTGGTTAGTCACAGAAACCAGTTTCCTAAAATGGCATGTAAACCTTCATTCGGGTTAGAGAAATTGGATTATTGATCTCTGAGAAACCTTGTTAGCAGAAGCAGATTTCTCCGCACGTAACCTGGTTATATGGCAATGTACACCCTTAACCAAGTTAAATATTTTGTAGTTTGTACATATCCTTTGTACTCTGTTCACCTGCTTAGCTTCACACAAGCTTTCACCAGCCACAAACTGAAGCGTCCATAAGATACATTTCCTGAGACAAATGCTCGAGTGATTGCATTATTCCTTCTCTTGCTCGAAATAATCTGTCAAGATTTTTCAGAAATCACTACATTCATGCTGATAAACTGAAGATGTGCTAAGCTCAGCAGCAACATGTGTTAGGTTACTTATTATTTTAACAGTAATCAGTCTGCATAACGCATTTCTTCTTTTATTTAAGTAAAAACACCAGTGTTATTATTATCTCAGCACCACTGGGAATAAGGCAAGAAGCACATGTACCTATGCATTGTTTCTTTGCAGAGATCAATCGCACAGTCAAGAGGAAAAGAGTGTGCTGCATGCAATCCAGTAACAGAAACATTCATAAAGTTACTTTTAAGACACATATTTGCTATAGATGTGTTGAAATAGTGTGACCGGGGGGATGATGTGGCCAGTGTTCATGTGTTCAATCTTTGAGGTCTCAGGCCAAGGATGTAAAGAGGGCATGAATGTTATTTACTTCTGAGCTCATGAAGGACAAAATATATTTATAAAACACTGGAAAATTATCCCAGGCTTCATGCCTGTTTTTGGATTCACAGTGGCCAATGAGGATGTTAAACTCTTTTCTGAGCTGTTTAATGATGTTGGTACATTTTGCCAAAAAAGAACCCCAGAAGATTACTTGTGATTGTAAACATGGATTTTTAAGACACCAGGTTTCTGCCTTAACCGGATTACTTACTTATCCCAGTTGTGTGCATGTAAATGCACTGAATGATACAACTACCTTACAGAGTGTTCTTGACTTGGCTAGATGTTGTGAAGGGTTTTCTTTTTCATGAAGGAAAGAATTCTGCAATCACTTAGCTTAGTTGTCCTCAATGGTTGTCCATGTCTTGCGGAGTTCACCAGTGCATTCTTATTTTAAGGATTTTTACCAGATTGTTCATTTGGCCTTTCCTATTGTTTCTGCTCTCTCTCTCTCTCTGATGGGCTTGTTTTGTTTTCTCAGCCTAATGATGGCCTGCTTCACTTGCTTTAGACCTCAAATTGATTCACATCAACAGCTTCTAAATGCTAATTCCACAGACCTTTTATCTGATTAATTGATAATGAGGATACTGGCCACACCACACCATGGCCGTAGAAAAGCTTGTCAGTTAATTGTCGAATTCTGGTCACTTGATAAGGAGTGGAAAATATATAAATAGTGCCGTAATTCCTAAACTATTTGCCTAATTTGGATGTACCCTCAGGTTAAAGCTGGAAGTTTGCACTTTCAGCCCATGCTCATTATACAGCTTCAACACCAACATTTTTTGGTAAAAAGCTAAAATATCAATGTACATATACTTATGGTCCAGACTATATACTGTGCATAAGAAATATTTCAGTGTAATAAGAGAAAGGATATGATGTAATGCAAGGGTGGAGAACCTGTGGCCTCCATACGGCCCATAAGAGAATTTGATTCAGCCCTCCAGGCAATTCATAATATTTTTTTTCCATTAAGGGCTCAAAATGGACATTAACTCAGAGTATCCCAAAATACACAGTTTCCTGAAAAGCACACAAAGCAATGGTTTCACGCATAAATCAACATAAAACGTCTGTTACCATGTGCTGTGGCCACCAGTTCACCGTTTCTTGTGGCTTGAGCCGCTTATGGGGGCGGCACAATGGCCGGCAGGCTGTGTTCATGGGGTGGGTGCAGCAGCAGGCACAGTGCAATGGTTTCTACCTCTTGCCATTGTAAGTGGCAGTCCTCGCATGCAAACATTGCTGTAGGCGTATCAGCTACACGAATGTGTTCAGCACCACGATCAGCTGATGCTGATAACAGGTTCATTTTTGATTACTTCAACCAAAATTGGAGTCTAAGTCAGACTACAATTCAGCGATAATATGCAAAACGTTGTCCATTGAATATTTTTCTTTGTGCATTCGCTTTGATCTCTCACCAGATGTTGATGCCATTTTTGCTGTTGCTTGCTATTCACTACTCACACAAACACAAGAAACCTTGGTCAAACAAACAAACCTAACTTTTCCACTGGCAAAGACAGTCCAACTAAAATGTAACGGTGAGTTTGGTCACCGTTTACAGTTGATTACCACCTTCAACCCCTCCTCTTGACAAAAGTCAATATCTGCCTTGAAAGAGTTAATGATTAATACAAAATAAAATAATAATAATAAAGTAGTAGGGTCATCTGGATGACATGTTCAGGCTGTATGCCAGTCCATGTCACAGTCAGAGTGAACGCAACAGGTTTATTATCCCTTATCATCTGACACATCATGGCTTCAGTCAAGAAAAGAAAAATAGATGCTGAATCTCGAGTTTTCAAAGAGAAATGGACAAATGATTAATTTTTTGTTAAAGAAAAAGGCAAGTCAGTGTACTAGTTTGTGAGGATGTACTTGCAGTGATGAAAAAGGTCAATCTCGACCATCATTACAGCTCGAAACATGCTACATTGGTTGAATTGAAAGGACAAACGCAATTGGATAAAGTTAAAGCTCTTTGGCAGAGATTGGATGCCCAACAAGCTGCTTTTACAAGACCATATCAGATGTATATATTTACTATGTTCATTGAAAGCACATAACATACAAGATATCAGCCATTTCATCAAAAAAATGAATCATCAGGCTACTTTTTAGCAATCTAACCTGTTAAAGTTTGGATTTAAAAGCTGTAGCAATGTCATTGTGGCTCTTTTTAAATTATTTATTAAAGACGTTACAAACATTTAGTAACATTAAACAAAACACAAAACTTACACAATTAAAAAAAACTAGAAGAAAAAATAGATTCATCAAATTACAATGTGAAACTGGAAATTTTTACACATTATATTTCAATTTACATTTAGGAGGAGTCAGAACATTTTTCTGTATCCAACTTCAGTAACCCAATAATTGCTTTCGACTTTGACTCCACAGTCTTGTGTGCACCTCCTGACAACATCACGCAGTGATGTAAAAGGAACCTCTCCATTAAAGTACTGCCCAGGGGAAAGAATTCAAAAACCTAAGAATCAAGGCGGCATGTTATCAGCCTTCAGTCCAGCAACACCTCTAATCTTCCCTCTTCTGGAGATTTATATGAAAAGGCTGCATTGTCCCACAGTAACATTTTTACAAACCTTCCATTGAAAGAGAACTTTTCACTATTAAAAGAAAAACAATATTTGAATGATTTCCTTTAATACTTCATACAAGGAATGGACCTCAATTACATTACATTCTTCAACAATCTGTGGAAAACAAGCTGTAATTCATATTAAACTGCGAATTGTACACATCTTTACATACTGAAACTACCTAAAATATAACAGCAACATGATATAATTGTAAACAATGCCATTAAGCACTGGCCTTGTTTGGTCATATGTTTTGGGCATGTCCTAAATTACAACAACTTTGATAAAGTAATAATTATGACCATTTTCTTCCAAAGTTAATTACTTCAGACCTTTTAATGACATGTCTTGGAGCAGTATCAGTTAGGACTAGATCATGTAGCAATAAACTAACAGTTGTTTCTCATACTACTGTACATTGTTAATGTACTGATGGATTTTACTCAAAAGGAACAACTCCTCAATAATTCAATAAGAAAGTCACATCTTAAATTATCTAGGAAAAGAAATAAATGTAAAATTCTGTGCATGGACCAGTGCAGCGTTATTAAAATTACCCTAAAATCCTAAAATAACAGTCTACAGGGCTCTTGCCATTTTTTTACTTACTTCTTGTGTTTATGATTTAAAGTGTTTTAACTCTCTCTTTAAACTTTTGGATTGCTTGTATTGTGTTTGCTTTATATATAGAAAGTTACAGCATTGAGTGTCTGATTGGTTACAACTCATATTCTAACGCATATATTTAAAAGATACACAGTATACAAAGGCAGACTGGACTAAAGAACTTAAAAGGGAGAAAACAAAACTAATGCACATTAGAAAATCCATTTTTTGTTTATATCCATTAATTCGCCTCAATTCAGGGTTTACAGAATTTAATTGTATGACTTTAGAAGACATAATACATTTGGTAAAGAGCATTCGTTTTCCATATGTTGTCTTTTTATTGTAGAAATAAATTAAACTGGAAGCATGCAGTAAATATCTGGATCTTCTTCTGCTCCTCATTTTAAAATTATGAACCCACACAAATGTTATCTACTGTCTTATAGTTTAAAGTTGCACCCACATGAACCTTCAAAAAACATATAAACCAAAGAAACCAAAGTAATATTGCAGAGAATGCTCTTGACTATTCAGATTTCTCTTTTCATGTTTGTATAGTATAATTGAGGAAACTGAAACAACATTCAGATTTGTCTCTTCCTGAATGCTTGTTTCTTTTAAGTGTGGATTTGAGGTGCAGTAGAAATGCTGGGTAATCTGGATTTACAAGTCAAGATAATGATTAATGCAACAAAATAAAAATTGAACTCCCTTTTCACTTGATTCCAAAGGTTAATGTAATTTCAAAATTGGACTTGCAAATCTGCCATGCTGCAATTCCATCTGGCTTACTAGGTAGTTCTGAAGGAAAAATAACTGTTTTCTTTTTGACGTAGCAAAGTTCTGATAAGAATAGACCAGGAAAATGCAACAGTGCAATTAATTATTCCCTTGTCAGTATACACTGAACATATTTTCTACTTTCTTGTTTCTCATGGAGACTGAAGGAATATAATTCTGATTATTGTGAAAATGAAAACAACAAAAAAAACATCAAAACATTTAAACACACTAAGGTGTCTGTGTGTGTGTCTATCATGGAGCAGTGGGTGAGCTGTGCAAACACTAGGATATCCATGGGATCTAACAACATGACAAGCTTGTTAGGTCACAGCAAAGGCTACAAGCTGCTTGTAGCAAATAATCACTTTCTGTTAAGATTTAAAAATGCATTGCTCTGCGTATTATCACTGAAAAAGCGGTTTAAGTCCAACAGACAGGTAGAACCTGTAACAGCAGTAAATCCTTACACCAGATTACCTTACACAATAACATCAATACTTGGAGGAATGCGAAGAACTTCCAACTAAATACTAACTGCTTCCTCCAGAGCTTCAAAAACAAAAAAACAGCTCCTCACTCAATACTGAATCATGTTGAATTATTTAATTATTGACTTTAACCATCTTTGCTATTGTACTGGATACCAATTCAAACTCTAATCTGTGAAACTACAATCTCCAGAGCCTTTAATGCCAGCTATCCCTGCTAAGAGGTAAGTTCAGATGTATGCAGGAGGATGAGCCTGTGGTGTCCTGGATAAATGACTGTCAGGCCAACAGTTTGTGAGACTCAAGGACTATGTTTCTGATACAGATGTAAGCAACACTGGAGCACCACAAAGAACGGGCCTGTCTCCTTTTCTCTTCACTCTGTACACTTCCAACTACAAATATAACACCAGGTCATGTCACTCACAGAAATTCTCACATGATTCTGTAATTATGGGGTATTAAGGGGATGTGACAGAGCAATAGGAGTCAGGTAGAGAACTTTGATTCTTGGTGCAAAGAGAATTGTCTTCAACTTATCAACAAAACCATCATTTTTTTCTACTTGGTTTCTCCATTTCAGGGCACCCTTATGTTTGGGACATAGTAATGACAGGTATATTAAAACAGTTATATTTAGTACTTTGTTGTATATCCGCTGTGTGCAATGACTGCTTGAACTCTGCGATTCATAGAAATCACCAAGTGCTGAGTGAGTATCTGCCTGGTAATGCTCTGCAAGCCTCTTAATGCAGCAATCTTCAGCTGGTGCTTGTTTTGGGGTCTTGGCCCCTTAAGTTTTCTCTTCAGTATATGGAAGGCAAGCTCAATTGGATTTAAATCGGGTGACTGTTCAAAATTCCAAATTTTTCAGCTTTGAAAAACTCTCATGTTGCATTAGCAGTATGTTTGGGTTCATTACCTTGTTGTAGGATGAAGCACCCTCCAAAGAGATTGCAGGAATTTACTGGAACTTGAGCAGGTAAGATATTTCTATATACCTAAGAATTCATTGTGCAACTGCCATCAGCAGTTCCATCAACAATGAAGAGAAGTGTGCAAGTACAAGGTCAGTCATACATGCCCAAGACATAACAACCCAACTACCACGTTTAACAGATAAGGTGGTATGCTTTGGATCTTAGGCAGTTCATTTTCGTCTTCGCACTTCGCTCTTGCCATCACTCTGATACAGATTCATCTTTGTCTCGTCTGTCCACAAGACCTTTTTTCAGAATTCTGCAGGCTCTTTTAAATACTTTTTTGCAAACTATAATCTGGCCATCTTGTTTTTGTGGCTAACTAGTGGTTTGAATCTTGCAGTGTGGCCTGTGTACTTCTGTTCATGAAGTCTTCCGTGGATAGTAGTCTCTGACACATAAACATCTGCCTCCTGAAGACTTTCTAGTCTGTCGAACAGGTGTTTGAGACTTTTTTTTTTTTACTATAGTGAGGATTCTTCTGCCATCAGCAGTGGATGTCTTCCTTGGCATACCAGTCTTTTGTGATTACTGAGCTCACCAGTGTGTTCTTTCTTCTTAATGATATTTCAGGTGATTTAAGTAATCCTAAGGTTTTACTGATGCCTCTAATGGTTTTATTCTTGTATTTTTAGACTTTAATTTTCATTGGCACAGCTCTTGTCCTCATTTTGAACAATGGCAACTGTAGACTCCAAAGGGCAGAAGCAGGCCTACATACTTTCTACTTGCTGGAACTGAAACACATGCAAATACTCTTACATGAAACTCAGCAATGTGCACTTTAATCAGGTCTGAATTGTATAATTTGTACTTTTAAACTGCGGAACAGAGGGGTAACTCAATGAAAAATGTGAAATTGTCCCAAACATTATAGAGGGCACTGTATATAAATTTATGTATTTATTTGATTAAAAAGCTTTTGAAAACAACTAAAGTTTCCCCTGGAAACAAATAAAGTTCTATCTAACTGCTAATGTATCACGGCCTAACTTAACACAATGCATTTCTGGTATTAGCATGGTAGCCTTGCTTTGGCACATCAGTAAAACTTCACTTAACCTGACAAACACAGTAGCCTTCACAAATATTTCATAACTTTCCTTAACTGCATAACAATTTCAACACTACCATTATGCAATTAGGCATTAGCAAATGAAAACGCACATCATTATATATACACTGTGCTGAAATAACAGGTTTCAAAATTCCAAACATCAGCACCTTCTGCTATTGTCTTCTCTTCAACAACAGCGATCTTTCACATGTAATTTATTCAGTGGATTCATTTTCAAAACCAAATTACCCCAAGTGGAATGCTGTCTTGCACTCTGCACTTGCTGAGACAGGCTTCACTTTCCCCGTGCCCCTGCCAAGGATATGCAGGTTAGGGAAATGGATAGAAGGCTGGAATAGTGAAGGAGGGTGGCTTTAGCTTATTAATTCATGAGTATACTGAGAGCTCTCACTGTAAATCAAAGGTCTAATTATTAGATACAAGTACACAAAAACTGAGTCATTTATTATGCCCAAAAAAGTTGTAACTATACCTTTGGACCATAAGAGGAGCTGACAACTAATTCCTTACAGCAAATATATAGGACCTTTACAAAATTTAAACAGAAAGTATTACGGCTTTTAGGCCTACATGATGACAGAAGCCATATTTAAAAAAAAAAAATCAATTTTTTCGATTTTTTGGTAATTTAGCTAAGAGCTACTGTCTGTGAGTATGGGTCTCACTTAATTAAAATATTGATTTGCATTTTAATGTGTGTCTCATTTTATTCAATGCTATTCTCAATTACTATTAACTATTAACAAATATATCTTCTATTTTAAATGGTTATGAAAGTTTAGTATACAGTAATCCCTCCTCCATCACGGGGATTGCGTTCCAGAGCCACCCGCGAAATAAGAAAATCCGCGAAGTAGAAACCATATGTTTATATGGTTATTTTTATATTGTCATGCTTGGGTCACAGATTTGCGCAGAAAAACAGGAGGTTGTAGAGAGACAGGAACGTTATTCAAACACTGCAAACAAACATTTGTCTCTTTTTCAAAAGTTTAAACTGTGCTCCATGACAAGACAGAGATGACAGTTCCGTCTCACAATTAAAAGAATGCAAACATATCTTCTTCTTCAAAGGAGTGCGTGTCAGGAGCAGTGACTGTCACAGAGATAGCCCTATTGATTTGTTTGCTTTTCTCTCTGTTTGGCTTTTAAGTATGCGAAGCACTGCGGCACAAAGCTATTGAAGGCGGCAGCTCACACCCCCTCAGTCAGGAGCAGACAAAGAGAAAGAGAGAGAGACAGAGAGAGACAGAGTTTGTTTTTCAAGCACAAATCAATACGTGCCCTTCGAGTTTTTAAGTATGCGAAGCACTGTGCAGCATGTCGTTTCAGGAAGCAGCTGCACAAAAGATAGCAACGTGAAGATAATCATTCAGCATTTTTAGACAAGCGTCCGTATCGTCTAGGTGTGCGAACTGCCCCCCTGCTCACACCCCCTACGTCAGGATCAGAGAAAGTCAGCGCAAGAGAGAGAGAGAGAGAGAGAGAGAAAGTAAGCTGGGTAGCTTCTCAGCCATCTGCCAATAGCGTCCCTTGTATGAAATCAACTGGGCAAACCAACTGAGGAAGCATGTACCAGAAATTAAAAGACCCATTGTCCGCAGAAACCCGCGAAGCAGCGAAAAATCCGCGATATATATTTAAATATGCTTACATATAAAATCCGCGATGGAGTGAAGCCGCGAAAGGCGAAGCGCGATATAGCGAGGGATTACTGTAATGTTTACTAACATATCAGCAGATTATGCGATTAAAATTAACTACAAACTGAATTCAACACACATTTTTAACATTTCCTTCTTTGACATGTGTGCATCTTCATGGGTTCAAAGGCATAAATCAAAGGCATAATTCCTGCATTTACACTCAATTAACATACATTTTCCCTCTTCTTCTGGCATCCAGTATATTTAGAGAGCTGTTCACTCAACACTCTGCTCCTCTATTGCCAGTCAGTCATTATCCAACCCGCTATATCCTAACACAGGGTCCCGGGGAGGGGAGGGTCTGCTGGAGCCAATCCCAGCCAGCACTGGGCGCAAAGCAGGAACAAAACCACTCTTCTATTGCCCCTTATCCAATTCTTCCCTGAATTTGACATGTTTCTAAAACATATATTAAACTGTTTATTTTGTTATCATTATTCTCATAATTTGAGATACTCAAATATTGTATGTTGCATACAATTTTGGCATAGGCAGTTTGAAAGAAAGCTTTGCTGCTGGATGGCAAAGTATTAATTTTAAACTTGACCTAGAGCAAAAGTGTCATTAAGTTCTCATCATTGAGGACAATATGATGCAATCAGCATTCTGTCAGGTAGCTGCTCCTTCCAGAGCAGAACAGGCGATCAATACACTGTATGCACACATAAATCAACATTCACAGAAAACGTTTGTGAAGACTGGCCATTACCACAGTTTACAGAGTACTTCTGTTTCTGAATTTGACCTTGAAAATCACAATATATGCCTATGTTGTGCATCAGCCTCTGTAACAACACACAGTGTGCAGGGTTCAACATCAGCATCTACCAGCTACTTGAGTTCAGTTCCTCAATTTGTAATGAATATAAACAGAATTTAAGGAATATGATTAAAAAAAGTTCTTGCTCTATGCAAGGAAATTGCACAACTGGGTACCAGTGTCAACTCTCAGATCCAACAGTGGTTTAAAAATCCTACACTATGTGTCAAGGCTATGAAATATCACCATATCTAAATAGATTTCGCTCCTATATTTCCTTTATGTAAGGATGGGGATATGTGAGAGTGTGGGCTTTTTGATGGACTGGTGGCCTGTGCAGTCTGTTACATACTGTCCATCATTGTCTTGAATTCACCAAATACAATTTAGGATCGACTGTCTGATTAAGTGAATACAATTAAAGTAACTTGTTGACCCAACCTGCGTGTCTTGGAATGTGCGAGGAAAAACAAAATGCTCGGAGAAAACCCAAACAGAGGAAATGTAAAAACCCACGCAGCACTGGCTGTCACGGATATAACGCTGCTGCGCAGATGCTGCACAGATGTCCGCGGACGCGGCGTTTTGACGTCACGCAGCTGGGACTATGAGAACGGGGTAATGATGGACTTAATGGAAACAAGTTTGCACTGCAAGTGTGTGACTGAGATTTTGCAAACCGTACCTTGTGTATATGAAAATACACATACCGCAGTCACGAATAATTACTCTTATGTTTCCTAACATTGTTATATTATGTCATACGGAGAAAGAAAGAACTATGGCTTCCAGAGACTTCACGTGTGATCGAAGGTCAAGTTTAACTGTCATTGTTATTAGCGCTCGCACTTCTCCAACTTCACATTCACTGCTCATAAAAGCGATTATTATGTCAAATTTTCAGAATGCACAATAGAAATATGTGATTTTTTTTTTCACCCGAAGAAGGTGGACTTTGTGCTTGCGGCCTGAATATATATGACAGTAAGAAAGTAAGCCCTCACCTTCAGGATTCTCCACCGATTTCATGTAAAGCTCCTTGTACTTCTGAAAGCTCGAGACGTGCGCCTCTTCTGCTAAGCTGACTGGAGGTGGGAACACATTACTTTGCTGAGCATACCCGGGAATCATTGCTTCAAGTTGTCGATTCCTTATTAAAGTGAGGAGGGGTGAAAAGTCAATTCGTGAATAAAAGAAAGCCAGAAAAACGCATGAAAAAAAAAACAGAAAAATACAGACAAGTTTCACATAAACGATTTAGAAGTGAAATGAAATGTGGAGGCCCAGATCTGGAAAAAACTGCAGCACTTCCTTGTTTGAATAAAAAGAAAACGAAAAGCGAGCTGACGAAGCGTTTGAAAACGTCCACTTGCGAGCACCTTGCCAGTGTTACTGCACGCCTAGAGGTACTACTGCAGCTTCACTCGAATGTGTGATCAAAGCTGCAGGTTAACAAAAGGCAAAAGTAAAAGCAAACTGGCAATCAAAGCAGGCTCCACTGAGTACATTAACAGCCACATGTGAGGTTTAAATCCAAACAAGCCTGCAGCGTAGCGTTTCAAACAGACTAATGAATGTTTCAACAAAAATAATTTCCGTCAACAACGTGCATTGCGCCAGGACAGTACCTATTGATTTTACAACAGACGTTTGTTGTTGCTCGCTGGTCTCCTGTTTTCAATAGACCTTTCTTTATCTGTTTCCCCTCCCCCTCCAGTCTCACTTCAGAAAACGCGTGGAAAGACAGTTGACGGCTGGGAGTGGGCGTGGCGTCTCCCAGCCAATAAGACTCCTTACGCCCCAGTGACGACTTTTGAATCGCGTCTTAAATCAGAAGGATGTCGCCTTCTTTGACAACATGTTTGACAAGTAATTGAATGCCTCTCGTCCCCTTGAGTTATATTTACAAACGGTTTTGTTTTTTCAGTTTTAAATGCCCGTGCAGGATTAGTTGAAGGCTCCAAATTGACCCGGTTTAGGTGATGCATAACTGTAGCTTGTGATAGAACCTTGCGATTTTTTGCTTTTTTTTTGGCTTTTTGCAGTGACTTATTTTCACTGTTTGTAGGGGGGATGTATTTTCCTTCCTTTGCGTCGTTTTTCACTTCAGGCACTTCGCTTTTCCTGTCAAGTAACCAACACGAATAACCGGCTAAGGTAAAATGGCACAGCATGAAAGCATACGTGTGGGTACGTAATTGGCTGGCGTCCCGTTCAAAGTTGGTGTCCGGTTAGGAGTCACTGCGGCCTAGATAGGTCCATGAGCTCCTCATCCCTAAACGTAAATATGTTTTTAGAAAATAAATATAAAGGTGGATTAATTCCACTTCAGATGTGAAAAAATGGCTTTTTTGCCACGTTAAACCCAATTGGTATGTTTGGGGGTAACTACAAAAGCTTTTAGATAGCTGTTAATTGTAATTACTGTGATTTTCTTCATAAGACACAGCATTTTTTTAAAATATATTTATTTATGGGAAGACAGAGGTATAGTTGGAAGGACTAATGACTTGCACCTTCAGGAGCCTGGGTTCCCTTAACATTATGGCTTGGTTGTTGTCTGTGTGGACATTGCATGTTCTCCCTGTGTTTTCACTGGTTTTCCCGTCACAACCCAGAGATGTGCACAGTAGGTTAATTGGTTCCAGGTTGGTGAGTGAGAGTTTATGCTATGTGAAGTTTTGACATACGGTCCAATAGAGGTTCCAAGTATATGTCAAATGCCGTCGAAGCACAAGCCAACTATCAGGTCAGGTTGATGAGCATGCACTGGAATAGCATGTTGCACACCCACCACCAATTTCTTGAAATTGCAAACAAAACAAATTCACACTTAGAGGATCTGTACAAAACTTTTTCAAAACCTGGTCAGATCTAATCAACAACATTTTAGAATAAGCATTTAAATTGAGGAAACCATTTATTTTTATTAATTTATCTATTTGCTTATTTTTACTAGCTTAAAGTTTTACTCTGCTGGCCTAACTCTCTTTCTCAGGGGTGGGGGTTGATTTGTTTCGAACCTATTTTTATAAAACTTGATTTATTTGTATGGAATGTTATTTGATTTTAATAAAATAAAAAAAAAACTGGTTCCATGTTGATGAGTGAGAGTTTATGCTATGTGAGGTATTGATATACGGTCCAATAGGGGTTCCAAGTTTATGCCAAATGTTGTCTTAAGTACAAGCCAACCATCAGGTCAGGTCAAGTTGGTGAGCATGCACTGGAATAGCCCAACACTCAGTCCATGAAAGCATTGAACATGGTAGGATCAAGAGCACACCCCTGATGAGCCCCAGAATCAACTGGGTAAAATACAGAGGTCCTGCCTCCACTCTGCATAGCAGTCACGGTACCAGTGTACAGGTCGGCCATGATATCCAGCAACCTTAAGGGGATCCTGAGAAGTCTCAGGATGTGGGCAAAGGCTGCACAAAAAGTCTGCTGATAATTGCATTTGCACTTGATGAGAACCCTCAGTGCCAGGATTTTGTCAATGGGAGACTTCATAGGCTTAAAACCAGACTGCTCTAAACCGCTGGTAAGTGAGCAAGTGATCACGGATCCTATTGAGGATGACCCTAGCAAGGTCCTTACCCAGGACCGACAGCAGTGTTATCCTGCTGTAGTTGCTGCAATCCAGGCGATCACCCTTCCCTTTCCAGATAGGTTATGACATGTCCCGTTATCCATTCAGTTGAAATGATGCCTGTCTCCCAAATGGAAGCAAAGATTGCTTGCAATGCTAGGAGGACAGCCTTACCACCAGCATGGAGAAGTTCACCTAGGATATTATATATCCTTGCAGCCTTTCCTACCTTGAGCTGGTTCACCACCTATGCAATCTCGTAAGATTGGATGATTCACAGCTAATTGGAGGTTCAGTCTCAAGAACAGTGGACCCAGGGATGTCCAACGTCCAAGCTGGAGGATCAGTTTTGAACAGCTCTTCAGAGTAGCCAGCCCAGCGAGTCACAACTACAGTGTCATCCGTAAGGACTGTTCCATCACCCGTCCTGACCAAGACTCTCTGAGGAATAAATTTGGATATTTAAAATGTTTTGATTCCTCTGTAAGTAGTACGTGGGTCACTAGACTACAGATGGTGTGTCACCTGCTCAAAGATTCCTCTAACAAACGTCTCCTTATCTGCCCTCAGAACCTTTGCAGCCGTCCTTGTCAGTTCCCTGTACAGACTTGAGTTGCCATCAAGCCGTGCGCTGCAACTTGTCTCGATGATATCCAGGGTGCCCTGCAAGATGAAATTTCTCCTGCTGGGAACACCGGCAATACCAACACAGTCCTCAGCCATCCTAAAGGTCTTGTCACAGAAGAATCTCCCACATCATATTAGGATCAGCAGTCGCACCAAGTCTGTAAGTTCCTCACACAAACTGTGCAAACTCATTAGGAATGGTCTGATCTTGGAGTCTGGCCAGGTCTAGCCTCTTTCTCCTACTAGTTGGTAGCCTATTGGACCTACTGGATCTTCAGAGTAGCAACATCAAGTCTGTGGTCAGAATTCACAAACTCTGCACTTTTCTAGACCCTGCTGTTTTCTAAGAGCCTAGAGTGTCTGCCCACGAGGATGTGATTTTACTATGTGCATTTATTGTAATGTGTTCAGCAGTTTGTGTTTTACAGCCTTTGAAGATATATGAACTTTGTCATCCCCTTTGTTAAGCCACCATATTAGAAAGACTCTTACTTATTTATCATCACTTTAAATCTGGAATAAAAGATTTAATATGAGTAAAGCTGTGTTATATAAAGGTGTGAAGTCATTCAGTAGAATCAGCGACCCACAGACAACCTGATCAGGAGGGCTAATTAAGTTCTTTAAGTACAAAATTTAAGAGGCATAGCTTCATCGCACTACACAAAAATATAACGCTTAAAAATGCGTAAAACTCTATCCTTGTAGAGGAGCCTCTAGGAGCTTGAAGAAAGAAATGAAACAGTTAATCATCATATATCTTTTGGAAAACAGGCATTTAAACATGACAGGGCAATTCTAAACTGTGAATGACAATCTTAAGACAAATGTAATCCGAAAATGGGAGTGTTTGTGGATAGGTGTCCTTAATTTGCAACACATGTAAAATTTGATTTTGTCATCTTTAGGAGAGAAATGTCATCTTTGTGAAATGAATTGGGTGGATGATCATGGCAAAACTCTAGATACAAAAGGATATTTACAGCTCTTCAGTTGATTTTATTTCTGTTCAGTCTGGTCAACTATCAAGCAGTACTAATCTGTAAAATCATGCAAAGTGCTTATTTACTGAAGATGTGAAGGAGTGGATGTGGAGGTGATGTCCGCTATATGTACTTGGTGGGGTACATATCAATGACAGGTTGGACTGATGACGTAACACAGAAGAGCTGTATAAGAAAGCGTAGAGCAGGCTCTTGTACCTTATGGGACTTCTTCCTTTGATATATCCTTAACATCTTCTACAACTCTGGCCAGTGTGCTTTTCCATGCTGTGGTGTGCTGGGTCAGTAACATCAGTGCCAATGATGTGTACAATAATAACCAGAGACAGAATCCTTATACAAACAACCATGCTCACATCATCGTGCTGTCATTTACAAAGTTGCCCCAATTTACATCCTGTTGTGGCCTTAAATTAGATGATTATGTTTGCTGCATAAAAACAGCTATCTTGCTAAAAGTAGGTGTCAATCCTCCCATCAGAAGATGCCAACACTACTCTCATTAATGCAAGTCATTGGCTTCTTACTGATGTTAAAATCTTCTACCACCAGCTGGGATCCTTGGTTTGTATCTGGGCTTTCCAATTTCACAAACTGCACACTCACTACTCCATGCATAGGATACTCCATCTCTGTTGTGCTGAAGTATTACTTTGTTTTGCTATCTTCTATATTACTTAGGCACAAGAAGCCGTAATATATTATTTGTCCTGTATTGCCACCAACTACTTCTGTCTATATGGCCCTAATTACCCCCGTTCCTAAAACAATGTCAGCACTATCCCACAAACTTAATTTCCCTTATACAATGTTCTACAAACTTTAAAGGTTTGTGCTATACACTGCGTCTAATTTAGCATATTTAAACCTTAAAACCCAATATCATAAAATTTGTGTCCTAATGTTGCATCTAATCCTAATGCAAAGTTCCTAATATAATTCTTCTCTGTATCAATTACTGTTACACAATAAAATTCACATTCTTCATGAAAAACAATAGTTATCAAACAAATGGTGCATTTTGCTTGTATAAAAAGACTTCTAGTTTAAATTTTATCTTCACCTTATATCAATATACTGTATATATATGTGTCTACAGTATTCCCAAAACACTTAACTGTCCATCAAGTTTACTACTGTTCTTCGTAGTTAACAAATTTCCCTTTATGTTAAACTCTATTATTCAGTTATTAAATCAATAACCAAGAAACCTTAAATAGGGCTGAATTTTAATTGGTAATGCTGCAAGTGCTAATGATCATGTGTTAAATTCTGATTAACAGTCCAAATTACATACAAACATTAAATGTTTTTTTCCAACCGAGTATCAATAGACTTATTAGAAACATTTATCCAGAAGTACTTACTCTTACACATTGCCTGTGCTCTAAGTGCTGACCATGTTATGCTAATCTCATTTTCTAAGCTTGTTCAATTATACTACTGTACTCCAATTGCTATACAGGTTAAACAATTTAAATAATAATTGTGCAGTATTTCCATTAATAAAACAATAGTTTTAAATATTCAATAAATACATATTGCTTATAAAAGGAGTTCATTTGCTTTGGTGTGCTTACAGATAATTAACCTTTCCTCCTATAACCTTCTGTAACTCCATAGTTCAAATCATGAATTTTCCTGGAAAGGACAGTTAAAGTGGGCTCTGGGAAAGAATATAAAACCCTGTACAGTAAAAGTGTGAATCGGGTCTTGGGGTCCAATACCCCAAAGCAAAGGATATCAATATCCAAGACTCTTGATCTAATGAATGAGGCTCTGGTCTGGATGCCAAGCAGGCTGTCCTGTACAATTCTGGAACCATGATGATCTTGGCAGCAGGAGCCCATGATCCCTTGGACTGGAATTTTGAGTACATTGTCCGGTAGTCAATTGGTCAATGGCCTGGTCCATGGCTTGATCCTCTCTCTGGTATGGCTTGCTTCTCCTTGGAGTCGGATGGTTGGTTTATCTGCAGACCTTTAGCACAGCTCAGTCTTCAGGTTCAAATTCAAGTGCTGTCATAAAAAATATGCTAGGAAAAACAACTTTTACCTTCAGGTGCAAAAACTTAAAAGTTTTGTTCCATATTAATCAGTATTGCAATACTTCATCTGTAATTTTTGAAACTCACCTATGGATTCCAAAATATCTCAAGGTGTTAGGCCTGTTCCGTTGGGGGTATCCCTTATCAAAAATAACGCTAGCTGTAAAACAGATGGTCATTTTATCCAGTCTCTGTCTCTTAGGCAATTTGTTTTTTATGGTCAAAAATCATTTCTGCCACTGGTAAGCACAATGCAGAAGTTTCCACTCATTGTAGCCATTATGTTCAAAAACTATATCCCTCAATAAAAAAGTTTTCTCTATAGCAGGGAAAAACTTGGGGGTTTGGTGGCAGAATTGGCACTTCAGCCACCATAAAAAAAACCTCACACTGTTCCACTCCATTTGAACTAGTGTGGTGCTGAGATGTCACCTGTTGCATGGCTGCACTCGGGTCCTAATCTGGATCCTGAGCTGGTTTGTTGTGTTGTGGGCATGGCAATTCGCTGTATCAGCGCATGCTAACCTCCTCCTCCTCCTCCTCCTATAGTTGTATCTAGTTTTTCTATTGTTGTGGACTCCACTCAATTAAAAGCATATTCATCATAAAAAGTAAATCATCACAATATAAAATAAAGTCAATCTTACTATATACTGTATATTCCAAAGGAAAAGCATTCAATTGTCTAAGAATATCAAACTACTGTATTGGCACATAACCTTTGCTGTTTTACAAATAACTTTGCAAACTAAATATCAATCTTTCCCCCCTTAGAAGGAATGTAGAGCAGGAGGGTATTGGTCAGTAAGATCCCTGAAACCAATCCCATTAATATTACAAGTTCATTAGAGCCGATTATAGTTCTCCTATAGAGAACACACATATGTCCAGAAGTGGCAAACCAAAGAAAAGAAAAGAGAAAGAGTGGTGTGGTGGTTATTAGTTAAAGAGTCATGTTCTGTGGAGGTTCCTATACAAAATTTTAAAGTATTTACTTTCCATTATTATTCCTGTCTTGAACTGGAGCCTAGACAGGCATTCTCGATCCCCTTTTCATAATGAATGTAATATAATACCAGTGTCCTTCAGAGAACATCTCTCAGTCAGCATAGCAAGCAGAAATCAAAGAAGAAATCCACAGTCTGGACTGGTAAATTCCTAATTATTTCTGGAAATTAGATAAAAATAAACTAAAACAGTTAAGCTCCACATTCCCTTTCCCAATTGCTCTAATTACAGAATACTGTTCAATTATGTGCAGTCTTGGGATTTGCATTATTTAGAAAAGAAATTCATATTTCACTTCATGTAAGGCTAACAGGTTATTTTCAAAAGTTACAATTATCTTAAAATACATCTATTATTACCTCTCAACTTTTATTCATAAAGCTAAACGGTTTCTATATTCATATCCCAGCTATTTTTCTATCTATATATATAATTCACTAAGTCCATGGCAAGCAAGACGCATGGAAGACAGAGCCCCGCCCGCCAACTCACAGAGCCCCGCCCACCAACAATTCACTAAGGCAGTGGTCCCCAACCTTTTTGACAGCAAGGACCACTTTATTAGATGCAAATTTTTCCACGGACCGGTCGGTGGGTGGTAGTTAGGGGCTGGGGGGTTGGGATGGGAGGGGGCAGTTTTATACACAATTTACATAACATTTCTATTATTATTAAGCAGTTCGCATACGTTTGCAACCTGGGCTTTTTCTTCTTTTTTTGCATATAACAAAGACATATGCTTTGCATTTGCCATTCCAACAGACTGCACATCACAAACATTAACACTGTTATCGATTTTTTCGTGTCTGCCGTTTCTATAGGAGGGTGACAATGAGTTAAATTCCAATGGATGTTTTTCAGATGTTGACAAGCACTAAGCAAAAGGTATCACTGAAAACCACAGAAAACAAAAACATCAAAAAAAAACAGTACGAGGAAAGTTCAAAGAAAGAATTTTTTTTTACAATGTTTCTGTTTGGGGATCGTTGTGTAGCCTAAATGTGTACAACTGAGCTGCGGCCACAGATCTAACTGCTCTGTGGATGATTCATTCAAGCATTTCAAGGTCACCTCGTTGTAATGAAAGCATCTGCTGAATGTACTTCGTAGTAAAGAGATTTCTATAGTCTCGTGTCATATGGGGAAACTATCGGGACCGTAAAAATACTTTGTTGTAATACTCTCTCACCTCGGTCTCTCTCCTCTCTCTGGGCCGCTGCAAAGCCCCGCCCACCAAGCATTCTGAAAAGTCTGAGTGAGTCTCCGTTGCCGGCAGTTCTCTCACGGCCCGGCTGTCAGACGGCTGCGGCCCGGTAGTGGGTCGCGGACCGGTGGTTGGGGACCCCTGCACTAAGGAGCCGACCATGGCACGCAAGACAGAGACCATGGGATGCACATGACAGAGCCACACCTACCAACTTACAGAGCCCTGCCCACCAACTCTAAAACCATGGGATACGCACAAAAGAGCCCCACCTGCCAACTCTAACCCTCCTCCCGCATCATGGGATATGCACGACAGAGACCCACTCACCAACTCTAACCCTCCTCCCGAGTCCACCCTCGCTCCCGAGGCATGCACACTGCCTGCTCATGTGCCAGCACGCAACACCTCACCAAACACTGCCTCAGTCACTTTCCTCTCTGCTACAGTCCACATGCACCTCTGAGCCATGTTGACTTTTCATTGTTCTTTTCGGTTCCAGCTGTTTTTCTATATATAATCCACCAAGTCGCCCGACCATGGGATACACTGGCACGCAAGACAGAGCCCTGCCCGCCAACTCTAACCCTTCTCCTGCATCATGGGATACGCACAACAGAGCCCCGCCCGCCAACTCTAACACTCCTCCCACATCCATTACCGTCACATTGTTTTCCTTTTATTTCTGATCCCGTTCAACAACTATAGTGGAACCTCGGTTCAAGAACATCTCTGAACACATACAAATCAGTTTACGACCAAAAAGTTCGCCAAACTTTTGCATCTGTTCACGACCACACACTCGGTATACGAACAAGCCAGTTTCCCTTTCGGTTTGTGCGCACCGATGATTTCCGCACGTGTTCAGTCTCTCTCTGTGCATTCCCTGTGCAGCGAGCGAGCAAGCCAAAGAGAGAGAGAGAGAGCGCGAGAGAGAGTGCGACACACACAGGCGCGCAAGAGAAACACACACACACACACAGGCTCGCGAGAGAGACATACACACACACAGGCGCGCGAGAGAGACACACACACACAGGCGCGCGAGAGAGAGACACACACACACAGGCGCGCGAGAGAGACACACACATACAGGCACCCGAGAGAGAGACACACACAGGCGCGCGAAAGAGAGACACACACACGCGCAAGAGACACACACACAGGCGCACGAGAGAGAGAGACACACACACACCGGCGCGCAAGAGAGAGACACAAACGCGCGAGAGAGAGAGAGAGGGGGTTGGACGCATAAGGCAGAGAAGGCAATTAAAGAATGCACTGGGCTTGATTTTGTTTTCACTTCTGTTTACAGCGATCGGTTCGTAGCATGCATTGTTGCAGTGTTACTTTTCTTGGTGGTTAAATTAAATTACGGATTTTTCAAATGTTCATTTTTTCCCCTGTGCTTAAAACTCATTTAAAAAGTGTTTTTAGCGAGCGGTTCATAGTACTATAGCGCGAACTCTTGCAGTGTTAAGTTTTCTCCGTTGTTCAAGGTTTTCTCAGTGTTATTCAATGTTTTTACATTTAGTTTACTATTACGCTGTGCATTCTATGGTATAATTAACTATATTTGTGCTTAAAAACTTTAAAAAAAATATATTTACATACAGTTCGTACGGTCTGGAACGGATTAATTGTATTTACATACAATCCTATGGGGGAAATTACTTTGGTTCACAACCAAATCAGGTTACAACCAGAGTTTTGGAACGATTTATGGTCGTGAACCGAGGTTCCACTGTATATGGCGACATCGACTTCTCAACTGTGACTCCGGAACAACTCAGTACGTGAGCTATATTAAGCGTCACCAACGAAGACTCGCTACACCTTAATGAACAAGTACTGAAACTTATCCCTACCGATGAAGTAACTTTCACCAGCGTGGCCTTCTTCCTCACAGACGATCCCGCTTTCAGTCACGGACAATTGTATGTTGCTCTCTCCAGAGTTCCATCTTTTCATTCACTCACAGTCGTATCCTCAAACACACCCCATTTGGACAACTGTGTCGTTCAGGAAGTGTTCACCCATCAATACATAATTATGCGGCGTATGCTACGCCGCGGGTTGGCTAGTTTAGTATATTACATCAACCTTTCTTCTGGTGCATTATTTACTTGACCATCTTAGTATTTTTTCTAAAGCAATTCTTATATTTCAGTGTACATTTTGTGGTTCACTTGACCTTTATCTGGTTTCCTGGTGTGCATGAACAGGTTTCTGACATATATTAAGCCTTTATGCTATTTCTTTAAGATGAATGCTGTTACCCTAAAATTATTATTCCACAACATCCTCTGTCTGACACACTAACATTGAATCAATTAATTATTTAGCAAAATTGCACAAAGAAACTACTGGGGCTCCTTTGTGCCTTCAGCAATATGCCTTTATAATGCACCACTGTGACTGATCTTATGTCTCGTATCTTTACCCATGTCAGAAGTTTCCTTTTCTTTTTTGTAATTCTTGTGCATTTTGGAGGTGGTTATTTTATTTGTTCGATCTAAAGTGTTTGATATTCTAAGATGTTGAGGTTCATTCCTCCTCATTAAATTTCCTTGTGGTCATTCAGCACCCTCTCTTTAAAAGAGTTAAATGTTTACAAAGTGTTAAAGAGTCCTTCCATATACAGGGTGAGGCAGAAAGGACGGACGTTTTTTACAAAATCACAAAACTGTTAATTTTTTCTTACAAAGAAATTCATTGAAAGATTTGAGTTCATATCGAAATAGCATTTGACAAAATCAAGTGTGGAAAACAACATCTCCCATGTGGTGTCCGTTATCACTGATGCATTTCTGAAGGCGTTCATGGAAGCTGGCCTCCACTCTTTTCAACATCGCTCTGTCGATTTGGGTGACTTCCACGCGAAGGGCTTCCTTCAGTTCCTCCAATAT
Source organism: Erpetoichthys calabaricus (assembly GCF_900747795.2). Classification (NCBI taxonomy): domain Eukaryota; kingdom Metazoa; phylum Chordata; class Cladistia; order Polypteriformes; family Polypteridae; genus Erpetoichthys; species Erpetoichthys calabaricus. The sequence continues at coordinate 116,999,649 of NC_041403.2, read as the reverse complement.
ACGGGGCTTATGCTCGTATACATACATCTTGAGGTGACCTCACAAGAAATAATCGCACATGGATAAGTCAGGGGACTGAGGAGGCCAATGAATGTCACCAAACCTGGAAATGAGGTGACCAGGGAAGAGAGGGCGAATAACATCCATTGATGCTCTAGCTGTGTGGGCTGTCGCCCCATCCTGTTGAAACCACACACGTCAGATGGGAAATGTTTTCGTTGTAATTCAGGTAAAAAGAAGTTGTTTATCATCTCGATATAGTGCTCCGAACGATTACTGAGGCCAAGTTCCGAAGAATGCCTCCGAGCAGATCGACTTGGACTGCGCAGCAGGGCTAGTCGAATGCTTTCCACATTTTCAGGGGTACGTGCCATTCATGTAGTCCCTGGTGGTCTTTTGTTCATTAGTGTACCTTGTGTACGAAGTGCTTTAACCCAACGTAGCATAGTGTTACGAGCGGGAACAGCTTTATTTCTGCGGATATTGAAATGGCAACGAAACTCACGCTGAACTGCGGTAATAGATTGGTTATTCTTCACAAAACAGTCGTACGCAAAAACGCGGTGTTCTATCGTCCACGGCTCCAACACACGAAGCACTTGTTTGACGTAGTACACATTGAATTCTGGGGGATACAGAATTTCTTTAAACACCTTTTGTTATCCAGCACAACATGTTTAGTACTCAAGGGTCCTTATGTGGTCCTTTCCTTCAGTTCTGTTATGAGGAGAGTTACCTTCTTTTAATCATTGAGGTTCTCTTCACTTATACTGTATATGCTTATTGACTGGTGTCCAGTAGCCTGCATTTATAGTAAGCATATGATTTATTGCAAATCTTTAAATTAATTTTCAAAAGTATTTCTTATTTATTCAGTCCAAAACATAACTATTTAATTGAAGTTGAAGTGAAGTTTTCTTCACAGGGTATCTGGGCTCAGCCTAAGAGACAGGGTGAAAAGTATAGATATTCAGGAGGAGCTCACAGTAGAGCCAATGGTCTTCTGCATTAAAAGGAGCCAGTTGAGGTGGTCCAGCAGCTGATTAGGATGCCTCCTGGACCCCTCCTTGTGGTGGTGTTTTGGGTAGCAGACCTTGGGGCAGACCCAGGATACGCTGGAAAGATTATATCTCTCATCTGGACTGGGAACGCCTCAGTATTCCCCCAGAGAGTTTGGAGGTAGCAGGAAAAAGGGATGTCAGGGCATTATTACTTAGATTTCTGCCCCTGTGACCTGGACCCAGGTAAGTGGCAGAAAATGGGTGGATGATGGTTGCAAGCTTGCAACACAGAAAGTCAACCCCAACCATATCATTTTACTTTGGGCTAAAGGGAGTTCTATGTGGAATTTGCCTGTCCTGACTGTACTCTTTGACATATTGCTGGCTATTTGGCAGTGCCGTACCTGTTGTCAGTTGGGTCAGTGCAAGCCGAAGTTGTTCATTACATATTGTAGGCTCCCAAAATGACACTGACTGAGAATAAGTACTTTAGCTAAGTAAATGGAGGTCAGTCTCGCCATAGCCAATAAGAAAATAGGCTGTTCAGAAATTACATTTAATGATATCCCCCTTCATTTTGCTCTTTTGAGCAGCAGCAGTAACTCAACAAAGGTTCAATAAAACTTAATAAGGCTTTAGTGTTAATAGAAAAGCCTCCACAAATGATTTCAGACATGTACACATACAGGCAAAACAGATAGTCCTCTAATAAATTATTAAAGAGAATTAACAGTCTATATGGAATTCCTCTCTTTTTACATGCACTGCTTCTTAACAATAAATGGTCAGCAGGAAAGTTTAAAACTATTAAATACAGAACAAACCTCAATTACTGTGGTTTTGACAATGTATATAAAATCCCTGAATTGAATGTCATACCCTTGATTTTCATCGCACACACCACTTGGAGCACTGCAAGCAGCAATGAACTACGATATCACCTGCAGGTCGCTCTTCGTGAGTCTTTGGGTTTCAAGTAAGGCACCAAAAGGGAGCCCCACTGCGCAAAGACACTATTCTGTTCGCTGCCAGTCACTGAGACGCTGGCCTGGCCGAGGACAACAAAAACATACACGAGTGTGACGTTACATATACTTTGTGATGTACGGCTCTGGCCGCTGCCTGGCCAGGAGACTGATATACTGGAAGGACCAGGGGACTAGATGTGCACAGGACACTGCCTCCCCTAGGAGCACCTGAGAGCAGCCCACTAGGTTGCTGTGGCTCCATGGATTCCCACAGGGCTTCATGGGAGTTGGAGTGCGGGACAGCCCTATTGGGTTCTGTGGGGGGCGCCAGAGGGAGTTGCAGAGCCCTACATTGGGCTGCCATCACACCTGGGAGTGATTCCAGATCTGGCAATCCCAGGTGCAGCATAAATGCAGTCACCTCATTTCACTTGGGGAGCCAAAGTCGGGAGAAAAAGGGATGAAGCTTGCCAGAATAGAATAGAATAGAATAGAATAGAATAGAATAGAATAGAATAGAATAGAATAGGAGTGGAGTAGGAAGGAAGGAAGGAAGGAAGGAAGGAAGGAAGGAAGGAAGGAAGGAAGGAAGGAAGGACTGTGTATTGTGTAATTGGTGTTTCTACTGTGCTGTGCTGTGCAGTGAGGAACGAGACAGAAGTGCTTCCCCACAGTAATAAAGCCGTGTTGTGTGGCAAGACTTGTGCCTGTATGAGTCTGCGTTGGGATTTGGGCGGCTGGAGCGCCCTCTGGTGGCTACAACCTTATAACCATCATTGTTACAGATTTCAGATATACTGATCCACAGTGTCAGGAGCGGTAGTGGTTGCATTTACTAGAGAGCACTGAAATTTCAATATTTTTATCTGAATAACTTTTTATTGGCATAAGTGTTCAATAACATATTTAGAAATTTAATATAAATATTTTTGAACTTTTTTTTTGGTAGTGCTTAACGATGTGGTGTATGAAAAACTTAGAATATAGGATATTCAAAGGGAAAAGAAACACACTGAAGATCCAACAGCATATTCTTCAGCTTTGACCTTGAACACCCTTCTGTCCATAAAGGCTTGTCTGCCAGTGCAGATTATCCATCCATTCATTTAATTACCTTTTCTGATGAATGCTGCCTTCTGCCATATTCCTTAAATTAACCAACTGGCATGTCCTGTTAAGCAGATATTTTACCTCAAAGGATAAATTTGTTAATAATAAAAAAAAATATTTACAAGTTTAAAGCGGAGAGTGCCTCTCATGCTCAATTCAAAGAACGTGACATAAATACCAGGCCTCAACTAAGGATGGCAATAGCAACGATGTCCTAGATAACCATATGTATGAATCGTGAGGGTCATGAGCAGTTAATGTTAGCCTCTATGTGCACACCCAAAGAATATACATACAGTACATGCTTACAACTTCACATAAACTTAAATAACATACCTGTTTCCATCCATCCATCCATTTTCCAACCCGCTGAATCCGAACACAGGGTCACGGGGGTCTGCTGGAGCCAATCCCAGCCAACACAGGGCACAAGGCAGGAACCAATCCTGGGCAGGGTGCCAACCCACTGCAGGACACACACAAACACACCCACACACCAAGCACACACTAGGGCCAATTTAGAATCGCCAGTCCACCTAACCTGCATGTCTTTGGACGGTGGGAGGAAACCGGAGCACCCGGAGGAAACCCACGCAGACACGGGGAGAACATGCAAACTCCACGCAGGGAGGACCCGGGAAGCGAACCTGGGTCTCCTAACTGCGAGGCAGCAGCGCTACCACTGCGCCACCCTACCTGTTTCCTATTATTGAAATATTTATAGGAATATGACTGCTTACAAAAGAAGATCAGAGTACTGAGTTTCCTGCTTAGAATATTGAATGATTTAATAACTTCTTTAAACCTTCGTAGAATCTCATCTGACTCTATAATAAACGTTACAGCCTAAATTTTCCATATGGATAACATATAAACACTAAAACAGAAAATGCTCACTCAAGCAATCCAGGGCTGAAGTACTAGAAGGGGATGTTGACAAAGCTAACGTTCCTGAATTAATTTTTAAATATATTTTCCCTCCCACGATAGACAGATAGATAGATAGATAGATAGATAGATAGATAGATAGATAGATAGATAGATAGATAGATAGATAGATAGATAGATAGATAGATAGATAGATAGATAGATAGATAACGTCAAATGACGCTGCTCTGCCTCTTCATTTAATGGAAGAACTTTAATGTGGACACTTGTGATTACACACGGAGTTCAGGGTTAGAAATAACTCGTCATTGTTTTCCTGTTCATTTGGAAATCAATTTTACTATAGTAAAAAAAAAACTGTTAGTGACGTGACAACTAACAAATGAGGAAGTGACATCCAAAGTGCGCCCAGGCACAAAAGGACAACCCGGCGTGGTCGGAGGGGGCAGGTAAGTGCATTGCTGTGGATTTTTGTGAGTGGTGCTCCTTCGTTCCTTTACATATCTTTGGGTCTCCGCCTCATCCAAACCTTCATTACAACGGTGTGGCCAGAAATAGGTAATTGCGGCAGAACATTGTGTGGACAATATACATCACACTAGGCTACATATTGTCATTATCCAAGCTCTAATTCTAGCTTTGAACTTAATTGGACAGAAGTCAGCAAAAGCGTCCGACTGCATTGAGTTAGCTTGCTTGTCTCGTAGACGATTCGTATGTAAAAAGGACATTAGCAAGGAATGATTCCTGGGGACCGGGACACGATTGACTAATAAGTCATGGGTCAATAACCTCATTGATATTCTGTATTGTATGTATGTTCGGTCGGTATTCTTTCTAAGCGTCTGACTAACGTGGTCCACAATGTTCGTTTAAGACTGTAGATTTAGCGAGCAAATAGCGGACACATCAAGGAAGTTGTTTCGCAACGTGACCTGTTATCTGACGGTATAGACTAAGCGTTAGCCTGAATGAGATTAGATTACATTCTAAGTGCATGTTAGCTAAATTGAACAATCTAAACTGACCTGCCGAGGTAAAGGTGGCTTTGCCTGCCGATATTCGTTGAAATACTTAATATACGCTGTTTCCTTATATTTCCGATAAATTAATGGAAATCTTAACACAAACTGTGAAGTGATGACCCCATATTACCCACCAGCGACCCAGAATTTATTTCATCGGTTTCGTTTGATTCATGTGACAAAACGGAGAAGCATCCGACTTTTCAGCCTGAATCGCGGAATTTGACAGGGTGATTAAAATTTTAAATCCGACACCACTTAGTTACTGTTTCATACTTAAGTATTGTGCCAAGCGCCTGTTTTTGTTTTGAATAATTGGTAAACCGACAGTGCATTTCTGTAAAAACTGCGCGTACTGGACGGTCGTTAACCTTCAGATTTGATACTTTATAGCACACAAGGCACATTAGAACGCCCAACAGCAGTTCTTAGCGGAATGAACTCATCGCGGTGTGTGGGAAAAGTCACAAATACAAACTTGTGAATTTATTCATAAGTGTTTTTTTTTTTTTTTAAGAAATTGCTATTTCAAAAAAAATGACAGGTTGATTTCACTACGGAATAAAATACTGAAAAGGGTGCAAATACGCATATAATTGACATTAAGGCATAGATTACAGCTTGCCGATTTATTTACATGCTTTGCATTTTTTTGTTAATACAGCTAATTATTTTTAAATATTTTTAGCAGTTAATCACGTAATTGGCTTTGAACCACCCAATCTCACTGAGATTGCACAGGTGGTGAAGCAGCTCATGGTATGGAAGCCTCCAGGAATCTGTGAATTTCTCCAGGCTGGTGATAAGGCTGTCCTCTTTGCAGTGTAAGCAATCTTTGCTCCCATTTGGGAGACGGACGTCATCCCAACTAACTGAAAAACAGGACTTGTCGTCCCTATCTGGAAAGGGAAGGATGATCGCCTGGATTGCGTCAACTGCTTGGGGATATATTACACTCTCTTGGTGCTGGTTAAGGTCTAGCGACCGAAGCAGTCGGGTTTTATGCCTGAGGAGTAACTTCGACCGTATCCTGGCACTGAGGGTTCTCACTGAGCGCAAGCGCAAATATCGACTGAGCTTCTTTGTAGCCTTTGTTGATTTTCGTAAAGCGGTGCTGACCTGTGGCACATTATGAGACTTCGTGGGGTCCCCCCAAGGTAGCTGGATGTCATTGCAGGTCTGTACACTGGTACTGTGAGTACTGTGCAAACTGGAGGCTGAACCTCAGCGTTTTTCCCAGTTGATTCTGGGGTTTGTTAGGGGTGTCTCTTTTCAGTGCTTGCATGAACTGTGTGTAGCTCAGGATCATGAGGTCCAGCGGCTGTGGGGCATCAGTTGGTAAAGAAAGACTCACTGATCTTGACTTTGCTGATGATTCTGTGATCTTAGTGGAGTCAATAGAGGCTCTCAAGAGACTGAGTGAATGTTCTGGATAAAAAACAAGATCCAGGACTCTTGGGCGCAGCCATCAGCAGTATGTCTGTCTGTGGAGGGAATGCTGGCCGCATAGATGTTTATTTACCTCAGCAGTGACATTCATGTCTCTGGTAACTCTTCCTTTCTTCGCTGGAAAGGGGTGTGTGGCGCTTCCGATATCTTTACAAAAGGATGGTTGAAGTTTTTAGGGTGCTGGTGTTTCCTGTTTTGTTATATGGTTGCAAGACATGGACTCTATCCAGTGACCTGAGACAAAGACAGGACTGCTTCAGTGCTATGCCTCTTCAGAGAATCTTGGGTACCACTGGTTTGACTTTATGTGTTGAATGAGCGGTTGCTCATGGAGTCCTGTATTGTAAGGGAACGTCAGTTACGGCACTATGGCCATGTGGCGCGATACCCTGAGTATGATCCAGCTCTCAGGATCCTCATTACTGAGGACCCAAGCAACTGGACTAGGCCAAGGGGACACCCAACTAACACCTGGCTGTGGCAGATAGATGGTCATTTCTGGGGAGTGGGACTGGACCACGTGTCTGCCTGGGGGAATGCCAACTGGGGTCCCAAGCTGTTTTGTCATGTGCAGGGTACAGCAGCGCAATGTAGCAGTGCATGCTCCCCAGCATACACTGACCTGACCTGAATTACATACATAAAGGATATGGTATGGTAGCCAAACAATTCAAAAAGGATTTTTTTTACAGTAAATGCCTATAGAGTGCCTTTCACTTTATTCACATTTTGCCAAGACCCTTAGAATGAGTTGTAAAAGTGACCTTTTTCTGAATACTGACACCGCAGCCGTACACTTCAAAGCACTATAGTATAATTATGAATTAAATGTCAGCCAGATACAACAAGAACTCAATGGTAACTCCTTTTTTGAAAAGTAAGATGTTGCTTTCATAATTTTTATTTCATTTTTGAAGCTTATAACCTGTCAGAAAGAAACTGTTGGGTCAAAATCAATGAAACTATTTATCACAATGAGGCTATGTGGACTGCATCTGCAATGGACTAGAACTAGACAGAAAAGAAGTATTCTCTGTTTCTTTGAAAACTGTGAATTTGCTGTTAGATGTTCAGTTCAAATCTGTATTTAATTTGGAAATCTTTTACTTCACTTTTAGCTGTTTGTCACAGATTGCACTTACCTGCAAGCCTATGAAAATGTAGGGATTGTTCACAACTGTAATATAATTAAATTATCTAAAAGGGACATATATTTCCAGTACTTTTTGAAAAGGCACCTTAGGGACTTGGTCTACTGGTGCTGCTGAAGGGCAAACTCAATGAACATATGACGTGGTCCATGCTTTGTCCACTTGAAGGCTGTAACACAAGGAGGTCTGTGTGACAGCACACGTTGAACATGGAACACTGGTACACGATGAACAAGAGATAAAGGACGTCTTTATAGGAAGTGAATTCTATCACAGTATGCTAGTGTGAAAATGTATGCAAATAATCAGTTTTCTTTGCATTTTGTAATGTGATACTCACATACTGGATTTGACAGCAAATGACACAGAACACAGAAATCTGTTCATGTTTGATAATCATTGGTGAGCAAGTTCCTTTAGGTTGGTTATACTTAATCTTACAAGTTAACAGTAATGAATAGTTAAAATCAGGAGTAAAAACAAAAATCAAGGAAATAATGTATAATTCCCATCATGGCCTGTCATGGTAGCTAATAATGTCATAAGAGTACAATTGTGAAAACAGCAACAATTATGCATTGTAAAAACAATCTTGAAGCAGTATAGATTAGTTGGAATAACTGTATATGATGACGGTATCCTGGGAAGATTTTAATAATAATTCATATTAATCCTTTCTAGATTGAAGTGACATTTAGATATTTTAAAATCTAATATTAAAAACCTTTTAGTGATAAAGGGTGTCAGAGTAAATAAGTGGTGGTTCACTGTTTTACCTCATAGCTTCAGGGACCAGAGTCCTATTCATTGCTATGTCTGCTTGTCAGATGCTATTCCAGATTCTCAGAACTATGTAATGAAGTTATTAGGTTATGAGGTTATTTAAAACACAAAACAGTAAGATATTAAAAAAAATAACAAGCATGTTACTTCAAGAATTGCTGATTCTAAACATTCATACATTACTGAACACACCTAATCCAGTTCAAGTTTGGGTGGAGGACTGGAATATACCTTAACACTTGCCAAAAAACAATCCTGGAAAGACAGCTGGTCTACTGCAGGCCACACATAACCTTCATGTCTTTGGGGATGGGGGGAGAAACATCCAGAAAAGCACAGGGAGAACACACAAGCACCATATAGATAACAACCAAGCAAGGGATTCAAATGGAGAACTTTAAGTCATTGGATGCTTTTTCACCACAGGAACTTTTTGCAGGAACCAGGAAGTTTTTAGAAAATCAGGAATTTTTGAAGCATTCCCACTGCAGCAACTTGGGCCATTTGTAGTTCCTGGTAGGTAGTTCCTGCTACTTTTTTGGATCCTACTCCGCTGTATGTACTTTTTGTTCAACAAGAAATTATTGTGGATGGGTCTCAGGGGATTAATTGTGCTGATTGATTACCACACACTAGTGCCTTATCACAAATCTGTTAGTAGTTTGAACACAGGAGAATTATCAATGAAGTTAGAGCAATGCAATTTGCACTCTTGTACCGCACAAAGCAATAATCTCCTCCATGAACTTGTGATTGCTTTGAAGCAATGAGATGTAGGGGTCCCCTGAAAACTCCCAAATGCACTTTACTCTGCACTGCATATTTTGTATTTTTATCGTTCCTTTGGTGTGGTGGGACTGTAACACACTAAAGTGGCCAGGGACCAGAAGTGGCCCAGGGTCTACATCGTACAGAAACTCATTAGCTCCCAAAAAGTTCCTGTGGTGGGAAAACACTTCATGAGTCAGCATGCTGCCCAGGTCTCAAAACATATTATTATCAAAAAATGCAGGTAAGTAACTGACACTTCTTAACTGGTGTCCCATTTAGTGTTGGTTTTGTTTTTGTTTTAGATGTTCTCAAAATAGACACCAGTTTTCTTGCCATGAAGAAATGTACGGAGAATGGAAAAAATGATATAATGATATAAAAACAATTTTCAAGCAAGCAGGCTAACAAAGTTTGTCAGTAGGAATCAATATTCAAATAAAAAAATGCTTATTATTTCATATTTAACAAAAACTGGTTTTGCCAAGCAATTATTTGTATTTGCAGCTCTATGTTTATTTATGTGTATTTGTTTTCTTACTATTTTTAGGTTTTTTTGCCATTTTTTGGTAATGCTACTTTCTCTCTCCCACTCTCTAGAATGATTCAAGACTACAGTCTGGCAATTTTTGCAAATCTCATGGGAATCACCATTTTTCTTCTCATCATGGTTTACCATTATGTTATGGTTAACACACCAAAAAAATATGCACGAGTCAAGATTGCATAGGGTATGTGAAAAATTAATTTGATTTCAAGCAATTTTAGTTAATTTCAGTTGGATCAGAGTCACTGAGATTCAGAAAATATCTCATCTAGTACCAGTGTTACTGGTACATGAGGCTCACACCTGACCTCATTTAAAGCCCAGTAAATGACTTCTGTTAACAACCATTGTCATGTCTTAACACTGTGCAGAAAAAATGATAAAACTGTACTATGAAAGATATCATCCCTTATATATTCACCCTGTATTCTTCTAGCAGGATCAGTGAATTTTGGATTCTTCAATCCATTCTCTAATATAATTGAGCCAGAAAACTACTGCATATAACCAATCAAACATCTTTATAATGCAATAGGCCAGCACATTTACACTTTGTTCATAGTTATATCATGGCATAAAAGCCAGCTAGCTGCCAGTTAGGGCTGTGGTCTATCAGGTCAAAGTGTTTCTCTTCAGTGCTAATGTACATCTTTTATTGTGTTATTTTATTTACAGGAGTAAAAAGCTAAAATGTCCAGAATGTAAAGAGGAAAACAGATGCCATTTTGCAAGAAGCACCAACCCAAGGATATTTGGAAGGCCCCTCCAGATGATCTAACTTATTATTTAATGTTTGTTTTATATTTAAATACTTTGTTTTATAAAAGTGGGTAGCACTGCTGCCTTGCAGTTGGGAGACCTGGGGACCTGGGTTCGCTTCCCGGGTCCTCCCTGCGTGGAGTTTGCATGTTCTCCCCGTGTCTGCGTGGGTTTCCTCCAGGCGCTCCGGTTTCCTCCCACAGTCCAAAGACATGCTGGTTAGGTGGATTGGCGATTCTAAATTGGCCCTAGTGTGTGCTTGGTGTGTGGATGTGTTTGTGTGTGTCCTGCGGTGGGTTGGCACCCTGCCTGGGATTGGTTCCTGCCTTGTGCCCAGTGTTGGCTGGGATTGGCTCCAGCAGACCCCCGTGACCCTGTGTTCAGATTCAGCGGGTTGGATAATGGATGGATGGATGTTTTATAAAAATAAAGAACATTTTCCAGCTTGACCCTTTCCACATTGAATCATTTATGTATGAGTTCCTTAATTTTAAAACAAGCCTGTTTTAATGTATTTAAAATATTTAGATTTTTTCTTGATTTAATAATAAAATTGTACAACAATCAACCCTACACTGCTGTTAGCAAAAGGAACAAAGTCTCAGTCCAATTAAAAATAAGGTTATTCCAGTAAGTCATATAAAAGAGTCAATATTCATTATTTCATTAATTTTTTTTTTTTTTTTTACTTTTAGGTGATTTATCATTTTCTCAGATAGTTATGGAGGGTGTATGTGGATCAGGGTGGCAAAGTCCTTAATACTTTATAGCCAAGAACAGCTTAAAAACAGCAGAGTTTCCCAAAAAACAGCCTAATACCTGACACAGCCAAAGTGCTACACTGGAAAGCAGAAGGCGGTATAAATATCTTCAAAGTGGTTAGGGTGGATGAGGGATTGGTTTGTGCCTCTTGGACATACAGTATCTAAGAGTTAATAGAATGTGTATATACTATCACACAACAAGGAGTTTCCCTTGAAGACGTTTCAAAGTAATAGAATAGGTAAAATATACCATCACACAACTTTCACCTCAGAGATTTTACAAGGATAAAGTATGTGTACAAGTGCGTGAATAGCAGCGAAATGCAGAGGAGGGGTGAATTGAAAAGTAGCCCAAAATAACGTGTTGAATTTTTAAAATCAGCCCAAAAAAACAACTCGCAAAAGCCCATTTTTTTTCACGCTGACAGAGATCAAAAAATCCCTGAGGGGAAATTCTGTTTTTCGCATACCCCAAATTACTCAGGGTTTTAGTGGCAGAGTCAGCTATTTGTACAGCACCCCTGGAGCAACTGCAGGTTAAGGGCATTGCTCAAGGACCCAACACAGTAGCATTACTTCTATCAGTGCAGGGATTTGATCTGCTAACTTTTGACTTACTAGCCCAGCTCCTTTAGCCACAGAGCTACTATTCCATCCAGCTAAGAAAAATGAATAGATGATCTAATAATGTAGTGTAGGAAATCAGAGAGAGATTAACGCTAAATAGTCTATTGCGATCAGATGTTACCCCAAATACTGCTGCAGAAAGATTTGAAATGATGGTAAATTTGACACAGTCTGATAGATAAGTCAATGTCTTTTCCCCAAAATGTCTTTATTTCTAGTCACAAAATATATTGTCTAGTGAAACTGGAGCTACTCTACTTGGCATCATTCACAATTTTCATCAAATCCCTTATTAATTTAACTTAATTTTACTCTAGTGAAAAGAAAGAGGGCCCCGAACATGAGACAAAACTCAACGAAAAACAATTTTAAAGAAAAATAAAAGGTTGATGCATACACAATAGTTTCCTGACAGGGTTAAATACACTGAGCACAATAATAATGAACACTTGATCACCTTCCATCTCCTTCCACAACTTCTCCACAAGTATCATTTACCTGCTCCCGACTCCTGACTCACAGGTACAGATGGGGTGGTGTCTTTAATGCCAGAACCGAGGGTACTTCTGTGTAAAGCATTGTACATCATAAGTATTTCTGAACCAGGCGGAAGTTCCACAGGAGCTACCCCTGGCAGCACCTAAGTACCCCAACATGCTGCCTCTCAGGACTACAGCTCCCAATATGCCCTGCAGGGTTACAAGTAGATGTGCCACCAGAGTGATGCTGCCGCCCTGTGTACAGGGAGAATACACAGCCCCGAGAAGCAGCCTCCCTCTGTTCTTCTGTTATGGCCTCCCAACCATCACGAACCTGGCTGGGTTGCTTGTCCGTCCACTCCGACACTTACAGTGTCCAATGTATAACTTTGACCTGAAGTACATTGTGTTTCACACAAATCGATGAATGTGGCGAATAATTAAATTCCACTCCTTGCCAGAGATATCTGGGGTCTCCTTCTCTAAGACAGACTACCAATGAGCAACATGATAGTTGATAAAATGTGAAAATACAGCCTGCATGTTTCTCATCACTAGTTAAAACGTTGTGAACATTGCTGGAGGATTTGAAAAGTTTGACTGATTCAGGTTTCTGACTTGTAAAAAATAACTGTGCTGAACGAATTTCATATTTACAGCATAGTCAATTGAAGTGTATAAACACATTGTCAATATGAAGATCTCTGACAGCCCACATACCCAATGAGCTGCATAAATTACAAACTACTTCATAAAGACAGAGAAATACTAAAGAATATTAGAGGAATATTAATTATCCAATTATTCTGTGCAAGAGCTGTACAGTACAGCATCTCTGCTTTAAAGTGTTTCCTACATTGGTTCCATATTTTGAGTGAGTGAAGCACAGTATGAATGTTTGTTAACTGATAGCAATTATTACTAACTAGAGCACAGATATAAGGAGTTTATTCAAGATTTTCTTTCCAGATCTAACCAAGCAGGTAGATTCTTAACACATTCTACTTATTTAAATTGTCTCCAATAACAAATATTCAAAGCTCAGTATTAAGTATGGAAGTCAGACAGTGGCATACCACCCTCAGCTTGTGATTTTGGCAATGCCATCCTTTTAATACGTGACTTTTCCCCAAACACAAGAAAACACAATAGAGTCAAACCTTTTAAAAAAGTATTAGGGATTTGTTAATAAATATAGAATACTCTAAAGAAGAAATGTGAGCTCATTTTAACAACGTTGATTCTAGCTGCTTCTGAGAGTCAAACAGTTGCCCACCTATTTCCATCATGTTTAAATATTTTCCATCAAGCTGCAAAAATTGAACTTAAAAAAAGCTTAAATGTTCTTGTAACTGTAACCCTCCAAATACCTGAAATACTCTGAGCAAGTCATCTGAAGGTGCTCTAATAAAGGATAGCATGCTAGCGAGTTAGCTGGAAAAAAACCCATGTTTATTCAAATCAATTTTATACTCAGATCTTGTAGAAGTCATCTAGCAAGTTTTCTATAAAACTAGCAATGATACACTTGGGTCAATAAAGAACACAGCTACTGTATGTCATCCACATACAGGGATATTTTTTGTTCCATTTCTTCCCTTAATCGAGTATTTCCCTTATTCCTGAGTGTTGTTGGAAACAAACCCCCAGTGCTATTTTAAATAGTGTTGGTAACAGTGAACAGTCTTGTCAGATTATTCATTCTAATATGAAGAGGAGAGGAGAAATGTGTCTTTGTCCCAAACATTATGGAGGGCACTGTATTTCTTATGTATGTCTTTATAAACTTAGGAATTTCTTTATTTAATTAGAACAGCAAAAGCACAACTGAACAACTTGCTTGCTGTCTTCCTGCGGATCTGCTGTAATAAAACAAACATTAAAAGGCGATTGTAGAAAGACCATTTAAAAGAAATCCAGCCTCACAACCACCCAGTTCTCAGGAAAATATATTGGCTATGAATCACCTAAACAGCAACACCTCCTATTTAGGATCAAATAGCTTTGAGGTGAAAAAGAACAAGACATAGTAACAGAGAAAGAACCCACACACCACACACACGACACACACCACCCTACATGAAGTGGAAGGAGTACACATAAGACTTCCTTGGTAGCTTTTTCAAATTTGGTGCAGTCCTCTTCAGTGATGGGTGAAAATCAAGATGCAGCATAGTGTCTTGTGAACAAAGCTTCTTCTTTTTGCATTTAAATTACTGTGACTGACATTAAGGGAACAAATGGTACTGGACAATTTGGCTGGGAAAAAGTCAAACTGGAAGTGCAAATGGGTGATTAAAAGAAAAAAAAACTAAAACCAAAAAAAAGGAAATATTTATTTTAATACAAACAAAGACATTCAAGCCCCATTGCTAAACTAGAAAGTTCAGGTTGGATGGACATGTGCATACACAACCAAAGGTATAGAGAACACTGCAGGGCCAATTGATCCAGCTAATCAACCAGAAACAGGCTGCTAGTTTCACGTACTGCAAGGAGCATTATTCCATTGGATAAGTTACATCTGTGGTGGGTTGGCACCCTGCCCGGGATTGGTTCCTGCCTTGTGCCCTGTGTTGGCTGGGATTGGCTCCAGCAGACCCCCGTGACCCTGTGTTCGGATTCAGCGGGTTGGAAAATGGATGGATGGATGGAAGATAAGTTACATTGCACATATCATAGAAGCTTTTTTTTTTTTTTTTTTTTTTGTACAACATCTTCTAGGATTGTGCTCCACTGGCCCATAATGTGGAGATGCTGGAAAGGAACAAGACAAGTAAATTAATTTCTGGAGAGAGGGATACCAGACGTAGTAGATCAATGGAGGTGTTGCAAAGTGAGTGGGCTCACAAGAGACACAAAAATTGTCTTCTGTGTGGAGGATTCATGTTCTGTGTTCATATGAAGTTTCTCTGATAACTGCACACTGCACCAGAGTCTAGACCACTGCTTCTCAAAGTATTTTCTTTTTCTTTTTTTAATTTTATTTAATTTATTAAAATCCAAAGTATTTTCTTCTAAGGGCCCCCTAAGCCAAAACAAAGATTCTCACAGTCCCCTTCTAATCCTGTCCAAATAGGGCTTTAAAGATATTGATTCACTTATGTACTTAGATTAAGCTATATATTTAGCAAATTGAAAAACTACAGTGAGGGAACCACAAAGGGGGAAGACAGGACACGAATAGGAAAGGAGATTAAAGGGTAGCTTGTTCTATCCTTCTAGGTAAAAACTCGAGGTCCTCGTACCCCTCATGTCTTTTACTTTCAGCTCCTAGTATTTTTCAAATTAAACAACTTATTCCTTTGTTGGTGGTCCTGCAAACCCCTAGGGGTCCGTGAGCCCACAGTTTGAGAAGCATTGGTCTAGACCAGGGGTAGGCAACGTCGGTCCTGGAGTGCCACAGTATGTGCAGGTTTTTGTTCCAACCCAGTTCCTTAACGAGAACTCAATTATTGCTGATGAAGCACATATTGCTTAAGTGACATTTTAATGCTTCATTTTAGTGGTCTCGCTTGTTAAGGTTCTCCAACCTTAATTGCTTATTTCAATCTTAAACTGCTGCATTCAGTGTTTTAATTGCTCCTTATTAGCAATAAGATGTAAAAGACAAAGCAGCCAGCAGTTCTCCAGCTAGCTTTTTTCCAATTACATCTGTGTGTGTTCATCATGCACGGTTTGATTTAATAAAACACTTAATAGAAAAATGTGACAGACTGAAAATGATCTGTTTTAGGCTTCAAATCATTTGGATGATATCCTTGGAAAGGAAAAAAATCTACGATATAAAAGCCTTACATTGCACAGACTAACAAGCCATAAAATTAAATAAGGTCTGAGATTGGCAATGATTGGTTTCTAATTAAGCAATTGGGTTGAATGAAAACCTGTAGCCACTGCGGCTCACCAGGACCGACATTGCCTACCCCTGTTTTACATCTTATAACATTTTATCCATAACTAACAAAAGATAAAAACTAGTAGTTAATAGTTACATTTAAAAAAAATATGCAAATTAAAAAGCCATCAGACTGTCTTGGAGCGAGTGCGTCGGTGTGTGTACAGACGGTGCTGGAGCGATGCTGAGGAAAAAGAAAGGTCTTAAAGCAAGAGTCTTACAAGTGGCGCCTCACGTAAAATTCACGCATTGTATTATACACAGAGAAGCTCTTGCGAGCAAAACACTTGACCCAGAACTTAAACGTGTTCTTGAGACTTC
The DNA here is from genome assembly GCF_900747795.2 of Erpetoichthys calabaricus. Classification (NCBI taxonomy): domain Eukaryota; kingdom Metazoa; phylum Chordata; class Cladistia; order Polypteriformes; family Polypteridae; genus Erpetoichthys; species Erpetoichthys calabaricus. The sequence goes on along the minus strand of NC_041403.2, from coordinate 116,983,111 downwards.
GATAAAAATGGTCAACAATATAAAAGCGCATCCACTCAATATCAGACTGTTTGCCACTCTCTGTAACGAACTGCGATCGGAGCATGAGTGCTTGCTTTTCCATACAGAAGTCAGGTGGCTTTCGCGAGGGAATGTGCTCTGCCGCCTGTTTGAGCTGCGGGACGAAGTGCGCTTATTTCTGATGGAGCATGGGTCCCAGCTCACTGATCCTGACTGGTTAACAAGGCTAGCGTATTTGGCTTGCATATTTGAAAAACTGAATGGACTTAATATGTCATTTCAAGGTGAGAACACACACATGATTTCGCTAAATGATAAAATCCACGCATTCAAGAGAAAACTTGAGCGCTGGACTGAGCGAGTTGAAATAGGAAGGATTGATATGTTTTCTGAGCTGGATGAAAAAAGTTATATGGTTGTTAGAGCGTTATGTTCTTTTTTGTTGTCATGCTCTTGTTTGGATAAGATATTTTTGTTGAAATTAAACAAATGTGTAAATTACTATTAAAAAAAATTATATGGTTGTTAGACCATTGTGTTCTTTCGTGTTGTCATTCTCATGTTTGGATAGGCCTATTGGCGCATGTGCACCGTTGCGCGCAACATTTGTATATTTTAACCACTTCCGAGGATAGTGGGGGTCACGAGTCACTGGCACGGTTATTTTGGGGGTCGTGGGCTGAAAAGTTTGGGAACCCCTGGTCTAGACTACGTGTCATCTGTACTGGGCAACTGTCGTTTAATGAATGAATGAATGAATGAATGTGTGTGTGGGGTGGTTATAAGCGAATAAGTCTGCCCTGAAATGTGCAATCATATACTCTGTGCAAAACACATGTTAATCTCTGAATTCATTAACGGCGTTGTTAAACTTGTGGTTGAAAGCATCCATCCCCCAATTTTCTAACCATCTTGTCCGGTTCAGTGCTGGCGATAGGAGAAAATAATGAAATACAAACGCGCTGTTCCCCTTCCAGCCTCCTGGTGGCGATCTGTCCCTTAGTTTGCACTCTATTCTCCCTCCAAAGTGTGCAGGGCAAGAGCAGGAAGTGCAGCTTTTAGTCCAAGGAACTGTACGTTTTTTGGTCGAAGGCGATTGTAGTCCTTTCATGGGTTTCTGTATTTACGTGGATGGTGACCGATGGAGTCGACCTATTCGGCATTTCATTCCTATGACTTTGAAGGAGACGAAACTTATCAGAAAGGAGCTCAAGCGCTGCGCGACCTGTCGACGGAGCACGAATTGCGCATGAAGATCTTCTATTACAGCAGGTTGGTGCGCCCACTGAAAGATAAACGGCACAACGAAACGGACAGCTTTCGGGGTGTGAGAAAATGCAATGGAATCGCGAGGATACGTACATTACATAGCTCGGCGAATGCCATGTTTTGACAATTCTCTTAAACTGATTGAATATGTAGTTGAGAAGCATATGAGTTAACGTGTAATCGCAACAGCGACTTCGCCAGATAGGTCACGTACAGTGCAACAAGTCATTTTCAAATAAAGTACCTGGAGGGCGCCTGCAGTTAGCCATTTCGTGGTTTGGAAGAACCGGGGAAATTGTTTAAATTACACGAAATGGTTACGAGAGTTGACAGGATTAGTAAAGACAGTACTGTACTTTATTGTCACGACGTGAAATCGACTAGTATAGTCTCCGTAGAATTGTTGTATAGTGTACTACGCTAAAGTATTTTTTACAAAATCGATGTAGATGAAAGTCTACACTTAAAAATTTTGTTTAGGAAATAAAAGTAAGATTACTGGCACCCAGGAGCGTCGACAGCCAACGCTGGGCCCAAGGAAAAGATTTTTACCCCTTTGTTGTTTGCCTTTGGTTCTGCCTAGGGTTCACATTCATGTTTTATGGCATCTTTGTTAATTTTTGATTCTTTTGTATGTTTTAATTTTCTGTATGTTTATTTGGTATTGATTGTGTTTATGTTTCAATGCCATGGTTATGTTCCATATATGTTGTGGCTGATTACCTGCCAATCACTGCCTATAAATCCGGACAGTCTCCCACAGTTCCTGGCAGTTTATTGTAAGTGCACTTTGGAGTTTGTGAGTCTTTCTCTGTGCTTTGTGCATTTTGTAAAATTTTGGATTTTTTTTTTTTCGTTTTGACCTTGCTGTTGGAATCTTTTTTGGGTTTTGTTTTGCTTTGTATTGCCTTTTTGTTGAAGGGAATTCCATTTTGCCTCTTGTGCTTCACAGAGCTTTCTTTTGTACATCCAGGCATTCATCCATCCATTTTCCAACCCGCTGAATCCAGACACAGGGTCGCAGGGGTCAGCTGGAGCCTATCCCAGCCAACACAGGGCGCAAGGCATGAACCAATCCCAGGCAGGGTGCCAACCCACCACAGTACATCCAGGCAATTTGTGGAAATAAACCTTTTTATTTTATTAAGATTCTATGTAGCCCATTTTGTAATTAGCCAGGGTTTTTGACAGATTTTTCCCCTCTAGTGGGCATTTTTGGAAGTGCTTTGAGACTCCTAGTTCATGACAGGGGCTGGGGACATGGGCATTATTAAAATAAAGAACAGTATATTGGGGCCCTCCTGGACCTAGGGAATCTAACTCAAATATAGCCGAAACATGGGCTTTTTGGCACCATTAATAAAAGATTCAAAGTGATTTTGACAAGAAGCAGTTCACTTTTACACCCTTTGTGATCTCATCTGTCTTTAAAGTAATGTTTTATAAATGTTTACAGTATGTATAAAGTTATATGACAGCTATGGTGTTTCTCAAGCTTGCCACTCTGTGGAACACGAAAGTGTCTGTGAATGTTAGAAATTTAGATATTAACACACTTGAAAAGCGTTAAGGCTACCAATCAATTTCTGAAAACTATGAAGTAAGAGAAACATTGACCACAGATCTCCTCACCAGTTAGGGATAACATCATAGACAAGAATCTAAAGGCTAACCTGGGAAAAATGAAATGGTGGTGTCTGAATTCAGTGTCCACAAATCACAAAACCATCTGTCATTATCAGTTCATCCGTCGTCCACCTGACCCTCTCATCCCAATGAGACATGCCTGTTGGGTCATGGTTGGAGGTTCAAATCAGGACAATAACAGCTAGACTGAAATTTCAAAAATGTACTTACACACCAAATTCTTTCTGTGAATGGAAACCTAATGAAATTGTACATACATGGAAATAATGTATAATTGTGTGGAATGTTTAGATTTGCTCTGAGATAAGTTGGAGTAAAATGGAGATAAAATAATGTTTTTTTCTAACCAAGTTTTGTCTACTGAGAGATTTATTATACTTGCTTGAAATGAAACTTGTGGAGTGATTTTAGAAGATATTCAGTGTAAGCTTTACTTCTCAATGTTTCTGTTCCTTATGGACCAGTTTATCATAACTTTTTCCCTGTTGCAGCCACTGTTGGATTCTTTTGAATTTTGGTTGTTGCTCTGTCACATCCACTTAATGAATGGGGGGCAGGAGAAGCCCATTTGAAGTAGTTTTGCTAATCGAAGATGATGTTAAATTAGTAATCACATTCACGCAGTAGCATGCACAGATGATTTAAGCTTTGGGTGACCTAAGTGAGGTATGTGTGTAGACTGAGGGGATAGTCTTTAATTGTTTTTCAGATAAAACTAATTCATAACACACCCTTACAGCGAAATCAAAATGGGGATGTTGGCACAAACTACTGTATGTTGCTTTGCCACATTGGCACTCTGCTTCTGATGCCAGTGGTAGATTTGACATTAGCTTTGCTGCCTTGCTTTCAGGGCCACATTCATCACTGTAGAGCCACACTTCTGAGGCAGGATAGGGTTATAGGACCTTATTGGTTAAATGTTTTATATTTTTATGCAAGGAAAATTGTGCAAATCAGAAGAATTAAAAAAAATCATTAACTACCATACTTCCTTTGGTTATGTATATACATCTCAGCCTTGGTGAACTGTCACCATCGCTCGTTTTTCCACATTAATCGACTGTCTGAACTCATTTTTTCCATTACCAAGTCATGGGCAGCAACAGTTTATCTAGACAGTATCAGTTACAATTCAGAACTCGAACATACAGAAAGCACAGACATACTCTGGGATATACTGAATCAATTTTAAGACCTCATATGCTGCTGTATGCATTTGTTTGGGATTTGAGAAGAATACACTCGTACTTGGGGACTTTATCACTGGGGAAAGCAATTAATTCAGCTAGTAGAGGCCACATGACAGGTACCACCACCTCATGGCATCCATCTGAACAGCATATCCAATCTCCAAATATACGATGTGTATATGTAACATTTTAAACACATTAAAATAGCGTAAACACTTAACCTTTTGATATATTTGGCAAACAAAAGTTAAAGGATATGCCTCTAGTGGTGACTCTTGGTTAGGTTGCTGCTGTCTTACAGCTCCATGAGAAAGGATTTGAACCCCTTGCTTGATCATTGCCAAAGAGGTATGTGCATGTCCTTCTTGTATCTTTGTAAGGATTTTTTTTTGCACATCCAGAGCCTATGTGTGTTAAATTAATCAGCGTCTCTACATCAGTACTTCATGAGGACGTGTTGTTGTGTGCAAGTGTATGCACTGAAATTAACTGTTACCCTGCCCGACGCTGATCCCTACATTATGCCTAATGTTATTTTCTCCATGCCTTTGAATTAGTGGGCACAGGTGATGGATAAACAGTGACTGGTGTTGTGGCCCTGAGACCTTTTCTCTATTCCCAGGACAGCCACTGTCCATGTGGAGAGTACAATGAAACAGGCAGGCCAGCTTAGCAGAACCAGGCAAATGGAGTCCACCCACACAGACCTGGATGGAATATGACAACGACACACAAAACGTGCGCAGGCCAGAATGTGAACTAATGTCTTCTGGAACTGTAAGGCTTCAGTGTCCTCATGTTTGCCAGAGTTTGTGCAATTTGCCACAAAATAGTTAAAGCAGTGCAATGTATTTAACACATTAAGAATTACTTTTTTCCCCTTTAACTATTAAAAAACCAGTCAAAAGTAAAACCTCTAGATTTTGTGTACATGTAGGTAAAGAAAGATAATGTTTGAAAACTTCTATTCTTAAGGAAGTTTGTACATCAACATTTATCAAAGCAACAGCGGTAGTGCACCCGATACATGCAGCAATCACTGCATAGCACATCCATAAAACATACAATATTGAAGGTAATTGGGACAAAGTAATGGAATTGTACCCCATCCTCCTGTTTCTGCATTGCAAAAATTTATCGTTGACAGCAGAGTATTCAATCAAACTGACAAGAGCCATCATCCATGATGGGTACCATTGCTTAATGCCTTAAATGTTTTTATTTATTCTTACAGGTTTATTCAGTCAGTTGACTTGGAGGGCTACAGGCAGTGGGCCTCTGTGCACCTCTCGCAGCCCCCACATGAGACACACCGTACGTTTCAAGTAGCTGATGAGACACAGGCAGCAATTGGTCCTCTGCAAATATCAGTTTTACCTGTCTCAAATACACAGGACTTCAGTTCAGTTCCTGACATGGTGGCCACAAAAGCTGCAGCTAAGACAAAGACTGCAAGCTTGGGTACGACCATATCTCAGCCTGAGAAAAGCAAAGACTTTAACAGCGATGATTTGAAAGGAGATGAGCATCCAGTGTTGGATTTGAGAGAAGACTGTAATACCCTTTCTTTTCAGCAGGTTTTTCAACTGATAGAATCGGGTCAAGAAGTTCCTGGGATTAAAAAACTGAACATCACTGCGTGTAATCAAGAACCAACGGCCTCACAGATTACTAGGAGAAGAAAGCCATGGGAAGGTGAAGACTAACACCTTGTGTGTGCTGTAGGCATTGTGCTCCCAGCAAAGATGAGCACAGGGCCACAGCTGGAACATTATCTGGCATGGCAAAGAGTGGAATAAAACTGAAATATTGCGATACGCCCAAGTGGAGGATTGTGGTGCATATAAGTTTACAGGCCTCATTTTGTGGAAGTATGTTTGTAAATTTCACATTGCTGCCTATGGCTTTAATGAAAAAAATCATGTGAAATGAACAGTTAGAAATTTAAATAATACTCTTGGCAGGCTTTTTTACACTAAATGTGAAAGAATTGGCATTATTCTTGCATAGTGTGTTCACAGCCCTCTTATCTACTATCCACTTTCTTCGCATTTCACTATTTCTGTGTTGGGTAAATGTTAAGGCACATCTTGGCTCCTGTCATCTTCTAGTTGGGCTCATGTTAAAATTTGTGCCAACTACTGATCCATCTCACAGCATGATGTGTCATGAAAACAGAACTGACAGTCACTTGGGGTCACTGGATTTGCTGTTGCTTCATGCAGTGGTCCAGAGTTTTTGGTTGAACTGTACAGTTGAATTGATCAATTATATTCATTTATGAAGAAATAAACTGATTTATTGTATTTTGTCAATATCTTCTATTATTTATTATTTATGTATAAAATGTACAATTAAAAACACAAGGTTTAAGCCTCCTCACGGCTCCAGCTGACTGCATACAGATGCCTTGTGCATGTTCTCCTTGTGTCTTTGTTCACAACCATCAACATCGGCCTCAGTCCCAGTACCATATTCATCATCAGCAGCAAGGGCAGCCTCTGCCACAAGCAAATTATGATAGCTTCTATCTTAGATCAGCTGACTTCTGATTTTTAAAGGCGCATGAGATACATCAGTTTTACTTACAATTTTGGCAAAATGCCTCAAAACTGCAGCGTCTGTAAATAAAAGGCAAGGAGCAGCCTGCAGGCAAGACAGAAATGGATCACTTTTCACTGCTGACAGCTTTTAATTTTATCACTAGTTTGAATTTTGTGTTACCTCCATTACTGACTATCAGACAGAAACAGCAAGATATTGATATTTCAATTTGTGTAAATGTATTCTTACCAAAATATTAAAGATTCATTGTTTATTGTGTGTACATAAGTAATATTTTATTTTCCAGTCTCGATATAGTTGTGTGCTCCATATTATGGTTATCATGTATATTTTACATACGAGCATTAACATGTAAAATATTGTTTTGAGGATACTTATGGGATTGTATGGGTTTATGTTTACACTAAGCTGGCCGAAGTTTGTAATAGTCAGTCACACTGTTTGTTAAGTCATTCAGTATCTGTTTTCCAATAAAAAGTAAAAGGGCTCGTGGTGAAGAGTGAGACGAGCTTATTCAGTGGTTATATGAGGCAATGCGATTTCCTTCCGCTTCAGGATTTTAACAGAAATCGACAGGTTGAAAACACGTCATCAGCAGGCTACTGGACCACCTAGACGCTGTCACGGGAGCGCTGTATTTATTTGGGGTGGACCTTTTCAGTGCGTTAAATCTCAAAGCTGGAACAGACAATCCGAGTAAATAACCACCTGCAGTGTCTTGCGTTTTTGCCGTTTGGACAACCGATCGATGAGTAGTGAGAAAAGCGCAATGTAAATGTAAAGAATTATTATCTAGCGAATCTCATTTCATTTGGGACTCTGCGTTTTTCTTCGATTTATCTAAAGATTTCGAACTAATTTTTACATCTCTTTACTCCTTATTTGAATTAATCTTTTACTCAGCATGCACTAGGATGACCCTACGTTTTTCAGGAGTGGGCCTAATTTTATTTTTATTATTTTAAAATATTTACTTTAAAAACGTGTTTTACAAGTCCGGTCATAAAATGTTTAACTTTTTTGCGAGTCTAATTAAAATATTTTTGTTAAGACTAATTTAAATTACAAATGGTGAAGGTAAACCGACAACTTTTGACGATACGTACGAGATACCAGCCCATTGAATGGCACAATCGCCCAATTGTTACCATTTTGAACAGAAGCATTAGTAAAAATGTAATTTTCAAGACAAAAAAAATGCAACTTTAAGAAAAAATGTAATGCTAAGCAGGTTAAACAGCACAAAGAAGTTTACACAGTAACTGTCACAGAGCGCTGCCCTGAGGATTTTACGTGACTTCTGTTTCGTGGGTTTCTAGTTTTGAAAAGTACACGAGAGAATCTGTCCGAGATTATTTTATAAAGGCAGCCTCTTTCACAATCCCGGAAGTCAGTCGCGTACTGTATCCGTTGTATTAAAGATCCGTAAAACTGCTCGCTGTTATTACGGAAGATGGAAACTTTAGGACCGACTGAGCTGGTACTAGTCCAGTCGTCTGATCGTGATAAAGTTAGCTTGACGTTCGACATTCGTTTGGTATTCACACGTTGAAGTTCCATATCTTTGAAAAAATAATAGTTTTCTCGAAATCAACTGGGAATAAATTAACATCTTGCAATTTTTTACAACCTGTCCGATATTTCCACTTTTGGTTGCGGGGTCGCTAAATTTAGCCCAGCTTGCCAGCACCCACTTAGGTTTTCATTCGCCAAATAGGCATCACCGAAATTTCCAGTGCCGACACTGGACTTTTGTAGAGTCCTGTTTTTTCATTTCGTTAATAAAACCTAAAGTATAGCTTACGCTGATCTTTTATTTTATACCTGTTTACGTTTCCTTCCAACATATCAGGTCAGACGCAGCACAGGTTCACGGTCGTTTGGAGCCATCAGTTATCTACAAACTAAAGGGAGACCGCGCATGCTCTTCCCTGATAGAGATCACTTGGCCCTGCTTAATGAGCTGGAACTGAACTTGAGCACATGCTCTATGATGCTGTTGTCATAGTTACGGGGCTACGTAGTTACTAAAGACTTCCGCCCAACTGAGTTCATCCATATTACTAACCGAGAATGCTAAACCGGATGATGGACGCAGGCACATCCGGCCATGGGCCGTAGCTGCAAAAAGACGTACTGCGCAGGCGCAAAAAGAGTCCGCGAGAGTCGGCTGAGGAGCCGAGAAAGGTGGACAAAAGAGGGCGAGAGAGGCGGATGAGGGGCCGCGAGAGGCGCAGGCGCAAAAAGAGTCCGCGAGAGTCGGAGAAAGGCGGAGAAAAGAGGGCGACAAAGGCGGATAAGGGGCCGCGAGTGGCGGACAAGACCACAGAAAAAAGGAGTGAGCACATACAAAAAGGAGACATGAGGCGCAAAGTCAAACGCAGGAAAAGCACGAAACACATTGCACACGAAACTAGACCCGAAAAAAAAACAAAAAAAAAAAAAAAAGAGGCTCGCGCACAACAGCAAGACACCCCCCCCCCTACAGGCACCGGACGGGACACACACCAAGAGGGGGATTCAACAAGCCCATGGAACACAAAAAAAAGAACACAAAACCACCCCACAGACCCTACAAGCGAGGGACGGGACACACACAAAGAGGGGGATTCAACAAGACACAGGAACACAAAAAGAAAGAAGACGCTCGCGCAACAACAATCCTCAACAATCCCCCCCCCCCCCCCACATCCATAAGAAGTCACACCCAAAGCCACATATTCTAAAGTGAACGTCAGCACCTTCACACTACATAGCATAGGTGTCAGCATTGGTGGATCTCCTTACAATAAAGCACTATTAACCGTTCAACTGCAGAAAAGGAAACATATTAACAGTGACTGCGACCCTTCTTATTACTTATCCATATTTCGGATGCTGAGAAAGAAACAAGTCATGAATACACGGTCACGGGTACAAAACGAAAAGGAAAGGATAACAGGAACAAACACACGAACACGAAAGAAACAACAAAATAGACGGCTATGCAGCATAGGTGGATCTCATTACCATAAGGCACTATTAACCGTTCAACCGCAGAAAAGTCTCCATATTAACAGTGAGTGCAATACTTCTTATTACTTTTCCATATTTCTAAAAGAAAAAATGTCTCGACTCCAAAAACGCAAAGCTCAACTAAAGCTTCTAACTAACGATGTACCTAAAAGTAAAAACTTTATGAACTGCGTTAGATCCTACAATAGTTCATTTGCTTTTAGTAAATATCAGGCCACCAAAAGGCAATGGCCCATACTGCTTTCGCATATATGCACAAATACTGCATCGCATTGGAACAGTGCACCCTGAAACAAATCAACAACGCAAATATGCACAAATCTACATCCTAGATCCACATGACGCAAACTATCAATCAAAGTGCTGCATCGCAACAGGCACGGATTCAAAATGAAACACCTCCCGTCTCAGACATACGTCAATGGCAGCGAAGGCTACAACGGGCTTCTCACACAGCACAGGCAAATCGATTACAGCTCCAAAACAACACGTCCCAAATACTACACATACAACAACGCGCCTCTCAAACGGCACAAGCAAAACAGACACCAGGAAAATTCATTCGGATTAATGAATGTCATTTGCAATCATTGTCATTCAGTTCACTTCCCTAAAGAAACAACTTGCAATACAAGTAATACATTTAGACGTTGTTGTCAAAAGGGTCAAATTAGACTGCCTTCTTTACATTCATATACTGAATATCTACAGAAGATTCTAACTGACGATGTACCTGAAAGTGAAATCTTTATCAACTACATTAGATCCTACAAATCGGTATCCACTATGAACATTAACGGTGGCACTGCACGTGACATCCGTCTTCAAAAAATGTTGTTTATTGATGAATGTTCAATGGCATGAAGTCACTTACTCAACACCATTCATAAACTTCTACAAACGTTTATGAATAATAATATTCGATTTGGAGGAAAGGTACTTTTATTAGGAGGAGATTTTAAACAGTGATTAGCTATTCTTCCAGATGCCATGCACTCAGCTATTTTTCAGTGCACCTTAAAATACGCAGACAATTGGCATTGCTTTCAAAAGATACAGTTAGTAAAAAAGATACGATGTCCAGAACCAGATCATAACAATTGCTTATTACAACTGAGAGATGGTACACTCACCAATACAGATGGACTTCAGCCACATATTATTACAATTCCTCAAGCCTTTATCTGCGACGACTTAGTTACAGAGAGATTTGGAACAGCAATCTCATTAGACCAAATGCCCCCTTTTAACACAACGCACTATATTATGTCCAAAAAATATTAATGTGGAAAACATAAATACCCAAGTCATTCCATTACTTCCTGGAGAGACACAACTCTTTCTAAGCTTCACGCTCTTTGTCATTCCCAACACCAGGGGTTGGCGAGCGAAGCGAGCAGGGGGCGGAGCCCCCTAGTAAAGAGAGATGCTGCAGCATGCCTAGTCTTGATTCACCTTGGCACGGGCCAGGCTGTCTAGAGAGACTCGATAAAATGACCGACTCTCCTCCTGACGTGAAAGGGTGCCATTTAGGAATGTGGTCGTTTTTTGTAAAATCGCGGAGGCGGCTCGGCAACAACCACGTTAAGCAGCAGTTGAAGGAATGTTACGAGAAAGTGCAGAACCTGGAGGAACAGACAGAGAGCCTGGAGAGGCAGCAGTACGTGCAGAGGGTGTTTCGAGCGGCGCTGTTGGATGCGCTTCAGGTGATCGAGACGGCGCTCCTGCGAGCCGCGGAGGAGGTGAGAAACCGGCCTGTTGCAAGCAGACACAGCCCGCTACCCAGATTGGTGCAATTAGGCTACAATCTGCCCCGCCATGTGTCCCCTGTAGTCCGCAAGTTATATCGACCAGCTTTAAAAGCTGAACTTTACTTCTAATGACCACAGCAGTTACGCATTTTCAGGGGTTTCCTTCATTAAATAAAATCTTCTGATTTTCCTACCCAGTCTTATTTAATGAACATCAGCGGTCGTTTTCTATTCTGTGTTGTTTGTACCAAACGCTCTTTTTTTCACTGGGATGCCATTGTGAAAACATTTTTGGGTACTAAAGAGACATTCCACATGAACATTACAGAAAAGTCCTTACTTATTGTAAATCTGTAACAGATTCCACAAATAATCGTAGATGATAACTTTTGCTGTCTGTCTGTCACTTTGTACTTGCAGCTGCACTGATGTATTTGTTTGGACTTTGGAAAAAATATTAATGGGTAAAGGTTGGACACATGGCCAGCATTAAGTTGTAGTCCTAACTTCTGTACAATGATGTTAATTAACTCTACAGTGATTGAGTGCTTTTATCACTGTAAACCAACAAATATGCCATGTATACATTTTCTAAACACTCAGATGTGTTGATGGACTGCAGGGTTAACTGATTTGAAAGTTGGAACATTTTAAATTTACTTATTTACTCTGAAGAGTCAGATAGCAAATATTTGTTTGTTAAAAAATTTTTGCAGCAGTGTCAAAGTGGAAAATATTCAAAAGTAACCAATGTACATAGGATTGCCTGGGCATAAGTTAATGGGGGTAAAAACTGTCTTTTGGAAATTCAGCATGGCTAAACACAACCCACAATGAGACAAAAAAGAGCTACTCTTAGACAAAAGCTTAATTCTGCGAAACAATGCCAAATTAATTAAAATGAAAACACTACATAACCTTTTGCTTTGGCTGCTACAAAAGTTTGTGCATCCTTATGATGATATACTCATCCCTGTGCACTCAAGCTGCATGATGGGAATTGAAGTCCCCTTGACGGTGCTGTTTTTTAAGTTGCCCTCCTCCCATTATAAGCTCTGTTCCTGATACGACACATACCTCGAATTTTAAGGTGGAGTGGCAGCAAGGTACATGCAATATTTCTTGAAAATCAGATCAGCTATTTTTAATAGCAAAAGGCAAACAAACACACATCCAAACTGGAAAGGCTTAAAATTTTAAAAAGAGAAATATACAAGTTGAAGTGACCTCCTAAGGTTATATTTGACACGTTAAACTAATCCATAATTAAAGTTGCACAGAATGTTTCTCTGTTTTAATATTGATGAGTTTGCAATGCTTCTCAAATGGAGATTTTGATATTGCAAAACTTGTATAGTGTGCTACACTATAACATATAGTATTTCAAAGAAAACTGAATTGTCCTGACAAATCCTCTTAATAAAGAGTAAGTATGCCAGATTTCACAAAGATTGGTCCACTAGGGAGGCGAGTAGTTTTATGCAGACAGACAGATGGACACACAAACATGGTCAATCACAGTAGGTGCCTTTTGGATTATATGTGAATGCAACCTAAAATCAGTAGTAGGATCATGGGATTAGAAGGTCAGATGACCGCTACTCACATCACACTTATTTCTCTCCTCTTTCTCCATTCCTTCGTTTGCGCTCTCTTGATTCTTTCTTTGAGTTTGTGGCCTACTATCATAGTCCACAAAAGAGAGCAACCCAACAGGAATTGTCTTGTTAGTCCCAATAGTCTCACCATCCTGGCTTGCCAGCACTGGTCAGAATTACTCATTTAGAGGGTTATTTCATAATATTATTGCAAAAATATGGGCTCTTTTTCTAGACTATCCCTCCATCTGTTCATTTTCTAAACCAGCTTCTCCAGAGCAGGGTTCATACAAAACATATAAATTTAGGATGAAGTCAAATGTCAAAAACAGTCCAACTGAAGGCTGTAGGAAAAGGAAGACTGGCTGTGCCATTTGATTTGAGCAATGGTAAGTGCTTCCAACAGTCAGTATGAATACATTTTAAATATTTAATTACATCCACTTAATTTCCTTGCTATGTTCATTGAAATATTAACTATAGAAAATGTAAATTTCTGCTCACATTCATGAGCTGTCTTAAAGGATATATGATTCGAGATCTTGTACTGCAGTTTCTTGTTTACGTACGGATGGGGTGCATTACATATTGAAAAAGTGGGAATGATGATAGTCAGAGACCATTAGGAGTTTTGGGATTGCACATTATTTTTGAAAAAATATGCTTGCATTGGAATTTTGGCAAAGAATCTATTCTGTGCTCCAAGCCAGCTTGTCATAAAGAGTACTTTATAAAACACATTGAAAATGCCAAATTTTTGGACACGGGAACAAATGTCATTTAACACAGATACACTACTGTTATAGCAGAAGAAATACAAATGTCTGACTTTTGTCTGACTATTAAACTGAATCTGCTCACTCCTGCCTCTGCAGCAGAACACCTGCCAACATATTGCTCATAACGTTCATGTGCCTGATTCCAGTTTGTGTTCAGTTTAATCTCATACTAGAGTTCTCATTATAAAGAACAAGAGGAATAGTGATACAGAGATCTGGCAGTGGTGCAGTCCACATATCAGTTTGCTTTTGTAAATTAAAATCAATCTGTCTCAATGAACTGAGAAATCAGTAGAAACTAGGACTAGTCTTAGAATTAAGTAAAAGTATGGCTAATCACCTTTTTTCTTTGCTTTATTTCTTTTATCCTTTAAGTTTTATCTTAATTTTTATTTTTTCTTAACATAGCTTGCAGTTAACATTTTATGACTATATTGTAGAGCATGCCGTTTTTAACGTTTTAGGGAAAATGTAAGATTTATATTGCAGTCAGTTGTATAAAAATGTAAGCCAATGCTAGAGTGGTGAGCAATTTCCCTCACATTGAATTGGTAACACTTTTCTACTGTTTATTCTGCAATATTTTTAATCAGATAATTAATGATGAACATTATCAAAGGCATTTCAGCTTGGGTGAAGTGTTTTCTTAAAATAATAATGCTATAGGTAAGAACATGAGCAGGATCTAGTCTGTTTGAGTTAAATCAAGACCCCATGTTCTCTAAGAACCCTTCTTGATAAAATAATTCAGGTTATGGTCTAGTGAGACACCCAGCTCTTTACTGATGTGTTTGTGTTCTTTACCAACACCCTTACTTGTGCCTTATAAGCCATAAATGAACTAGAGTACATCCAGAGAAGGGTTACTAGGCTTGCTCTAAGATTGCAGAGTAGAAATTCTAAGAAAACGTTAAAATTAAGACACGTTAGGCATAATCAGCGTACAACACTATTACAAATGCCATGTCAGTAATGATATATGTAATATTAATCTGTATACTGTTTATACTTGTACAAGTTAAAAGGAAAGACTGAAAGAATTTTTCAGCATCAGGGCTGCTCTTAATTTCTGTGTATAAAGATCTGCACTTATGCACACAGAATGAAGTTATTTTGGCTGAGTTGACAATCCCACGCAACTTCAAATTTTTCTTTCCACATACAGTGGTGTGAAAAACTATTTGCCCCCTTCCTGATTTCTTATTCTTTTGCATGTTTGTCACACAAAATGTTTCTGATCATCAAACACATTTAACCATTAGTCAAATATAACACAAGTAAACACAAAATGCAGTTTGTAAATGGTGGTTTTTGTTATTTAGGGAGAAAAAAAAATCCAAACCTACATGGCCCTGTGTGAAAAAGTAATTGCCCCCCTGAACCTAATAACTGGTTGGGCCACCCTTAGCAGCAATAACTGCAATCAAGCGTTTGCGATAACTTGCAGTGAGTCTTTTACAGCGCTCTGGAGGAATTTTGGCCCACTCATCTTTGCAAAATTGTTGTAATTCAGCTTTATTTGAGGGTTTTCTAGCATGAACCGCCTTTTTAAGGTCATGCCATAGCATCTCAATTGGATTCAGGTCAGGACTTTGACTAGGCCACTCCAAAGTCTTCATTTTGTTTTTCTTCAGCCATTCAGAGGTGGATTTGCTGGTGTGTTTTGGGTCATTGTCCTGTTGCAGCACCCCAAGATCGCTTCAGCTTGAGTTGACGAACAGATGGCCGGACATTCTCCTTCAGGATTTTTTGGTAGACAGTAGAATTCATGGTTCCATCTATCACAGCAAGCCTTCCAGGTCCTGAAGCAGCAAAACAACCCCAGACCATCACACTACCACCACCATATTTTACTGTTGGTATGATGTTCTTTTTCTGAAATGCTGTGTTCCTTTTACGCCAGATGTAACGGGACATTTGCCTTCCAAAAAGTTCAACTTTTGTCTCATCAGTCCACAAGGTATTTTCCCAAAAGTCTTGGCAATCATTGAGATGTTTCTTAGCAAAATTGAGACGAGCCCTAATGTTCTTTTTGCTTAACAGTGGTTTGCGTCTTGGAAATCTGCCATGCAGGCCGTTTTTGCCCAGTCTCTTTCTTATGGTGGAGTCGTGAACACTGACCTTAATTGAGGCAAGTGAGGCCTGCAGTTCTTTAGATGTTGTCCTGGGGTCTTTTGTGACCTCTCAGATGAGTCGTCTCTGCGCTCTTGGGGTAATTTTGGTCGGCCAGCCACTCCTGGGAAGGTTCACCACTGTTCCATGTTTTTGCCATTTGTGGATAATGGCTCTCACTGTGGTTCGCTGGAGTCCCAAAGCTTTAGAAATGGCTTTATAACCTTTACCAGACTGATAGATCTCAATTACTTCTGTTCTCATTTGTTCCTGAATTTCTTTGGATCTTGGCATGATATCTAGCTTTTGAGGTGCTTTTGGTCTACTTCTCTGTGTCAGGCAGCTCCTATTTAAGTGATTTCTTGATTGAAACAGGTGTGGCAGTAATCGGGCCTGGGGGTGGCTACGGAAATTGAACTCAGGTGTGATACACCACAGTTAGGTTATTTTTTAACAAGGGGGCAATTACTTTTTCACACAGGGCCATGTAGGTTTGGATTTTTTTTCTCCCTAAATAATAAAAACCATCATTTAAAAACTGCATTTTGTGTTTACTTGTGTTATATTTGACTAATGGTTAAATGTGTTTGATGATCAGAAACATTTTGTGTGACAAACATGCAAAAGAATAAGAAATCAGGAAGGGGGCAAATAGTTTTTCACACCACTGTAGACCTGTCTGCCTGAGGGTCTGCCAACCAGGATCCCAAGCTGTTTTGTCATGTGGTGGGTGCAGCAACGCGCCATACCAGTGCATGCTGCCCAACCTGACCTGACAGACCTGTACATGCACTGTGAAGGGCACAACCGTGTTACATTCTTTCCAAACGTAAACGTATCTGTGCAAACTACGCAGCAAATGTCGACTCAAAAACATGTCATGAAAGGCCAACCGTTTGGCATCTGTTGGTATGTGGACTTCATATCCGCTGAAGTACTGCTAATGCTACAACATATTCAATGAAGACTAGGGTAATGGAAACTGAAAACACAAGGTGGAAAAAAAAAATTATAATGATCTGGCAACTATACCATTCTAATCTATACATGCAGGATGTTATAAAATAGCATGAAATAACATTTCTTAAGCATGAAATTGCTACTTGTTCTTAAATGGTCCTAAAATCAGACATTATTGGCCACATATGAAATTTGCTCTTCATATCTGTGGTTCGCTGGGTGAAGAAATATTTTATTATAATCCTGCAAAAACATAATCTGAACCAGCATCCATCAATGCTTTTGTGTCTTTACCGTAAACATATTTTGAAATGCCAGCTATCACATCATTAATTATTTAAACCAGTATGGTAATGTATACTCTTGGTCCCCATTTAGAATGCTTTAATGAAGCTTCTTGCTGATTTTGTTTTCTTATGTGTCGTACATTACTGGATGCTTATGGAAACTGCATTATTTTAAATTATGTGCAAAAAAAAAAAAAGTTCTCTTTTCCCAGGGTCGATACATTGTTGCTCCAAGATACAGTATGAATGAGGAAGATCACGTAGTTCCTGAACAGATTTCCAGAGCTTGGCAGACTGAAGTTCTTAATGAAGCTTTTCATGGCTGGTCATTGCGTCGACTGAAGAAATTCTTAAAATTTGGCAAAACAAAATGGAAACTAAGGAAATATAAGACAAAGTTACAGACTCTTGAGGTGAAAAAAGAAAACTTGCAAACCTGCATACAGCAGGACATCTGGGAGTTGGGCAGATTGATGCTGGAGCTGGAACAGAAGTCGGAGGCACTTCGCCAAGCCGCTTATGAGGTATAAACTGGCTGCAGTCTTACACGTTCCTCTTGTGTGGATAGTAGTGGTTCAGTAGTCTGGCACTTAAGTACTGGGGGAAAAGGCAAAGGCTTTATTAATGTATTCAATAACATAAATAAGTGAAAAAGAGGAATGAGTTCCATTTGCATCACAATATTTTGAATTTACATAACAAAAAGATGATCTATATTTTGTATTTCTATCGGATTTATTATTTGCTGCTTCCAGACATTGCTGTAAACTAAAGATTACTTTCCATATTGCCATGCACCTGATTGATTAATTAAGTGCTAGCGGTAGTTAAAGTAGACATTGGAGCAGTTGTCAACACTGTTGCTTTTAGTTCTAGAAGACTAGGATCAAATCTTGTCCTTGGTGTCAATGTTTGTAGATCTTGCACATTCAAACTGTGTCTAATAGAATTAAGTTTAGATTTGTGTTGAATATCCTTGCATGTTTTTAGATCTTACACATTCAAACTGTGTCTAATAGAATTAAGTTTAGATTTGTGTTGAATATCCTTGCAAATGGCCAGCATCCTATTCAGTATTGGTTCTTGCCAATCATGCTGCTGGGATAGATAGACTGTGGTCTTCCATGGCACTGTTAATGACCAGACTGCTGATGGATGTTGGAAAAGAAGTGATCAACAAATGAATAACAGTGAATTCACTTCATAAAATGTAAAGAAATCTGACTTTTTATAAAAGCTAAGACTTCTAAATTGATTTACTTACACTTATCTTGCAGGAATATCTCATCCAACGTACTAAGACAGTAACTCTGGATATGATTGAGGTAGCAGATCTGGAGCTAGCAGCCTTCACAATAGAACTTGTAAACCAAAATGATTTGAAGAATGGAGAGAGATTGATTAAAGAGCATTATTTTGTAGAGATGGAGAAATTAATGCTACAGGAACAGAGTTTACAGGAGGAGGGAGACAGAGATCAGACTGATATACAGGAAGATATGGCAGGTGTAGATAAGAAGACGGCTTTAAATCTTACTAAGACATATCTGAGGGACATTGAAAATGCTGAGGAAGATGATGTTGAGCAGAAGTGCTTTGAGAACAGAGCAGCAACCAATGAGTGTATCTTCGATGATGCAGATGAGAGTGGTGCACTTATGAGATACAGTGGAATACAGGAAAAAAATAGAGAAGTAAGGTGTCATCGTGACCCTGAGAATATTATTAAGGTGAAAGTATTAGAGGCTATAGAGCAGAAGGACACAGAACTGCAAACGTTTGAAGAATACAGAAACCTGGAGATTTTAGAGAAGGACATTAAAGATGAAAGATTGGATGACATTTTAAAGAAGGGAGAGTTGAGTGCTTTGGTAGAAAATTACATGGAGAAGGCAATGTTGCATGCTTTAGGGCAGATATTAAAGGGGCAGAGAATCCAAGAGACTTTCAGTGGTGAAATGCTGATTACATTGGTAGAAAATGATAATATGAAGATGGAAAACATGGCAGTTATGCAATATATTTTTATTGCTGGGGAAATGTTAGACACCATGACTTTGAACTGGACACAAAGGGCTTGGAAATTAGATGGATGGATGAAAATGTTAAAAGTTTTTGAACAGACTGTAACAAAAAATAATCATCTTGTGAATGCAAAGGAAAATATGATAGGGATGGTAGATCAAAATATTTCTAAAGCAGGGATAGTTCATTTTGTGAATCACAACCTCATGGATAAAAGAATAATAGGGTTGTTGAATTTGACTTCAAAGAAAACTGAAGAACTTGCAGTGTTAGAGGAGACCATGACAAAAAGCACAGAGATAGAAATTTTAGGGCAGAATATTGTGAAGCAGGGAAATTTGAAAGTTGTGATACCGAATCTCACTGAGGAAATAACGAACAAGTACTGGGAACCTTTGGAAAATGACTTCTTGGAGAAGCAAATGTTAGAGATTTTAAACCAGAACATAATGAAAAAGCGAGAATTGGTGACTTTAGAGCAAGTTATCATAGAGAAAAGAAATGGACAGAGCATAGAGAAGAATATTTTAGAGAACAGAGAGCCAGGTGTTGTTAAAATGACCTTCCAAGATCAGGAAATATGTGAGAGTTTGGAACAAGTATTAAGGAAAATGGAGCAGGAGACAGTGCAGCGAGAGGTCAAAGACGAACGATTTGTAGAGATTGTAAGGTCGAATGAGTTGATGAGTAGGGAGCTGCTGGTTGTGGAAGAGGGAAATTTTCAGACTTTGGAAAATATGTTAAGGAATAAGGGCGAGCTAGAGACTGTAAAACAGGAGATTGAAGAAAAATGTAAAATTTTAAAGGAGAATAGTGACATGAAAGATAAAGAACTGGACCTTTTTAGACAGACAGAAGAGGAACTGTTAGATGAAAACTTAGAGAATTTAGATAAAATACTTACAGGGGATGTATTTTGTGAAGCTGAACAGCAAAATATAATGAATGTTGAAGAGCTGAATATTATAGAGCATCCTGTCATGGAGAAAAAAACATTAGAGGATTTGGAGCAGACATTCAAGGAGGAGGAAGAGCTAGAAATTGTACAGGATGACATCACAGAGGAAATACCAGATAAGAAGAATAATTTTAGGGAGGGATATTTGGAGATGTTTCAACCTAACTTACAGGAGATAGAAAATGTAGTGGTTTTGAAGCAACATTTAATTTCAATGGAAGAGGTTAAAACTTTGGAGCTGATTTCAATGGAAGAGATTAAAAATTTGGAGCTGATCATCAAAAAGGAGGAGGAAGAAGAGGGAGAAAATACAGAGCAAAATTTAACGATAAACAGAGTGCTGGATACTGGGGAAATTGATTTATTTTTGACCATGGGACATTTGGAGGAAACTTTTGACAAGCAGAGAGACCTTGAGGATCTAGAGCAAAACATCACACCTCAAAAAGTGGGAGAGACTCTGGATGAGAATGTTTTGAATTTAAGAGATGCAGAGATTGTGGAATATAATTTTAAAGATGAGGACATTTTGGAGGATTTCAGTCAGACTTTAGAGAAAAGAGCAGAGGTAGAGGCAATAGAGCATATTATCACACAGACAGTACACAGTGAAATTACAGAGCAGATTGTTTTCAGTGACATGAAGTTGCACATTTCAGAACGGAACATAATAAAAGGCAACTTGTTAGAGGTTTTTCAGCAGAGTTTACAAGAAAAAGGAGAAAAAATTATTGTAGAGGAGAGCATGAACGAGGAGAAAATACCTGACATTGAGTTTTATACTGTGAAAGAGATCGAGACGGAGGCTATGGAACATAACCTCATGAACAGGCAAGTGTTAGAGGCTTTGGATCAGGCTTTAGAAGACAACTTGATAGGGAGCGATATTTTAAAAGGGTCAGAGCAGATGTTTAAGGAGAAAGCTGAGGTGGAAATTGTTGGAGAGGTTACAAAAGAGCAGAGTCTAGGAAAGGATGAAGGGCATAATATTACAAGAGATTTTAATGTTGGGAAGCAGAGCTCTATGGTGGATGAAATGTTAGATGGTTTTGATGAAGCTTTGGAGATCTTAGAGCAAACTATTGCACAGGATATAGTTGAAGACATTCCAGAAAAGAATATTACAAATGAGGGAGATTTAGAAAATATGGAAGAGAGTATTTTGGAGGAGAAAATGGATGCAGCTTCAGAACAAATCTTAAAGACTGAAGGAGTTCTACAGACATTAGAGCAGAGTCTCACATTAGAAAAAGTGGAAGAAATTACAGAACAGGATATTGTAAAAGACAGGGAATTGGAGGTTTCAGAAATGAATATAATGAAAGACACCTTGTTGGGGGCTTCTGAGCAGAGTTTTCAAGGAAAGGGAGCAATAGATGTTGTTAAAATAGATGTAGAAAAGGATAGTTTGGGAGATTTTGTTATTGTGAGGGACAGAGAAATTGAGGTTGCGGAAGAGAACATAATGGAGGAGGAAGTGCCAGAGGTTTCAGATCAGACATTGAAAAAAACAGAATTTGAATTTCTAGACCTTAACATCAAAGACGTTGATGTGAGAGAAACTGTAAAGCAAAGCATTATGGAAGAATATTTAGAGACTTTAGAAAATGAGTTAATGGAAGAGAACGACTTAGAGGTTTCACAACCATTATTACTGATCAAGGGAGAGGTAGAATATATAGAACAATACTTTGTGGAAGAGAAATTGGCAGTGAATATAGGGAAAGATAAGGTGAAGAAGGGAACATTCTTTGTTCAGAAGGAAATGTTAGAAGTGTTGAAGCAAATTTCATGGAGTAAGGGAGAGGCTGTATTTGGAAATGACATAATTGAAAATGAGAGACTGGAAGAGTTTGTAGATCAAAATTTTGTGAAAAATAATAAGTCCAAATTTGATGAACAAAACAGTGAGCAGGAAATTTTAGAAAAAGACATTGAAGAGGAAAATTTGGAAGAGTCTACTGACCACAATTTTTCATTCAATAGAGAGAGCAAAACTGGAAAACAGAATGTTATGAAGGAGGTAATGATAGATATCCTAGATGAGACTTTACTTGGTGTGGTAGGTATTGTACAGCAGTGTATAAATGTAGAAGAAATGGAAGAAACCGTGCAGCATAATATAGAGGACAGAGAATTGAAGGTCCTTGAACATAATGTAGTTGGAGAAGAAATATTAAAGATTTTGGACAAAATATCAAAGAATGAAGAACAGCCTGAGATTTCAGGTCAGTTTTTGAAAGGGGAATTAACAGAAGAGTTTGTAGACCAAAATGTAGTTGAGAATACTGAGTTCAAAGCCAAAGCTTTGGAACAAAACGTCACAAAAGTGAGCATGTTAGAGACATGGGAACAAACATTGCAGAAAAATGAAGCATTGGAAATTATAAGACAGGATAATGTAATTGAAATAGTAGAGAATAATAGTTTGAAGGATAAAAATTCAAATGACATGGAAAATATGTTCATGGGGGCAAAAATGTTAGTTTTGGGTCAGACCTTAAAGGAAAAAGGAGAGTTGTCTGTCTTAGGTCAGACCATCACAGAGGAGAGTGTGGACACTAATTTAGGAAAGAATTTTTTGAAACACAGTCAGACTGAGGTTGTCGAACACAATTGTAATGACCAACAGATGGAAACTCTAGAGCATGACATTGCAGAAGAAAACTTGGGAGAAGGGATTGTTAGGCAAAATATTATAAAGAAGGGAAATATAGAAGTTCATGAAAGTTATTTTACACAGACGGAGTTGGTAGAGGCTTTGGATAAGATTTTAAAAAGAAAGGAATTAACTGCAGTTGAAAATTATTCTATTGAAAAAAAATTTGCTGGATTTGTTGAGCAAAGTACTTTAAAGAAAGGGGAATTTTGTGTTTTGCAACATAATTTCATGTGGGAGGATTTGTTGGAAGGTTTGGAACAAACTTCAAAAAAACAGAGTGATTTAACAATTTTAGAGCAGGGTATCAAAATAGAAAGAACGAAAACGACTGTAGAATTTAACATCAGGAAATATAGGGAGCTGATATCTTTTGAGCAAAACTTCAAGGAAGATGACATGTTTGATTTTTTGGCTCAAAACATAAAGAAAAAGGAAGAGCTTTATAATATAGAGCAGACCAGCATGGAAGAAACAGTGGAAACAAAAGTAGAGGGGAATGACGTGAAAGGTAGGGAATTAAAGGTTGCGAAAAACAACTGTATTGATAGAGAACTCTTGCAGGCTTTTGCGCAGACTCCAGAGGTAAAGGAAGAAATTAAGATTGTAAAGTATGATGTCAGCAAGGAAAGGAGAGGAGAGTCTGTACAGCAGAATAATGAGATGAATGGCTGTTTGGAAATATTCCCAGAGGAGAAAGGCATGTTCAAGGATTTGGAGCAGTCATTACAGAAAAGGGCAGAGATCGAGGTTGTTAGACATGATGCTCTAGAGGAAAAATATGAAGATGTTTTAGAGCAAAAGATTGAGGAGAAGAAGACAGAAGTTGTTGAACAGTATATAATGGAAATGGGATTCTTAGAGACTTTGGGACCTATTTCAGAGCGCGAGGAAGAGTTTGATTTAGAGCAAAAGATTGAGGAGAAGAAGACAGAAGTTGTTGAACAGTATATAATGGAAATGGGATTGTTAGAGACTTTGGGACCTATTTCAGAGCGCGAGGAAGAGTTTGATTTAGAGCAAAAGATTGAGGAGAAGAAGACAGAAGTTGTTGAACAGTATATAATGGAAATGGGATTGTTAGAGGCTTTGGGGCCTATTTCAGAGCGCAAGGAAGAGTTTGATATTATAGAGCATTTCATTAAAGGAGATAGAGTAGAAGGCTTTGTAGAGCAGAATGTTGTGGAAAATAAAGAGTTCAAGGTTTTGGAACATAATGTCATGCAGGAGGACAATTTAAAATCTTTGGAGCTAGCATTCAAAAGAAAGGAGAAACAGGCATCTGTTGAAGAAGATATCAACAAGGAACACTTTGTGGAGACTTTAGAACAAAATTTTGAAAGGTATGGGAAGTTGGGTATCATAGAGGAGATTTGCATGGAAAGGGAGATATTAGAAACTGTGGAGCAGTCTTCAGAGATGAGATGTGAGGACACAGTGAGAAAACTTTCAGAGCAGAATGTTGAGACAGGGAATTATTTCAACTCTTTGAACACTAACTTAATGGAAGAGAAATTAGAGACAATAAGAGACGACGAGATTTTGGAGCAGGACTTTGTAGAGAAAAAAACTGAAGAGATTATAAGGGAAAATATTGTAAAGCAAGAAGACATGGAGGTTGCACAACAGTTCATCATGCGGAAGGAATTGTTAGACGTTTTGTGGGTGATTGCAAAGAATATTAAAGAAATGGATTTTATTGAACATTCCTCGAAAAAAGAAAACAATGTAATGCAGAATGTTGAGAAAATTGTAGACCCCAGCATTTTCAAACATAACATCACTCAGGAAGACATGTTAGTGGCTTTACAGCAGACGTTAAATGAAACGGAAGAGCCACAGATTGTACAGCAACACATACAAGATGGTAGACTAGAGGAGACTGTAGAGCAGAATGTTGAAAATTTTAAGGAGATTGTTGTTATAAAGCAGAGTTTGGCAAATGAAAATGAAGTTTTGAAGGACAAATTGGAACTGGAGATCGTGAACGAGGAATTTGTAGGGCAAAATATTGCAAATGAGGGAGAGATGGAGGCTTTTCATGACATGTACTTGGAGCAAGATTTGCTAGAGTCTTTGGAGCAGAATTTAACCACATATGGAGAGGTACAAATTGCAGAGCAGGGAATCAGACAAGTAGGTTTAGGAGAAATCGATTTCAAGAAAGGAGAACTAAAGGCTGAGGAGCAGAGTTCTGTTAAGGAGGAAATGTTGGAGGTTTTGGAGCAAAAACAAGGACAGTTAGACATTGTAGAGCAAGGTGAAAAAAATGAAAGAATGCAAAGTAGTTTAGAGCAGAGTATCTGCAAGGAGCAAAAGGTAGAGGTTATGCAGGAGACCACCAACAGGGAAAAAATGTTAGTAAATATGAAATATATTTCAAAGACAGATGATGAATTGGGACTCATAGTGCAGGATTGCAAAGTGGAAATACTGGGAGTAATGTCAAAGCCCGATACATTCACTGAGGGAGAGCTGAAAGTGGTGGAACAGAACATCATTGAGGAGAAAATGTTGGAAGATTTGAAGCAGACATTAAATACAAACACAGTGATTGTAGAGCAAGTTATAGGCCAGGAAAGTTTGAGGGAGATTGTCAAAGAAAATAGTGAATTGGATCATGTTGAGGAAAATTACAATAAGGAGAAGAAGTCTGCTTTGAAGCAGATTGGAGGAAATGAAGTTTTAGATTGTCCTGTCAAAGAGGAGAAACCGAAAGAATTTTCAGAGCAGAATAATTTAACGGAAGAACTGCATATTATGATGGAGGACCTTGTGAATGAGGATATGTTAGAGTCTTTGGAAAATAAAAAACTGAACATTGTAGGGCAGAGCTGTACATTAGCAGGACTGAATGATGTTTTAGACCAGGGTGTTCATATAGAGGTAGAGTCAGAGGAACAGTGTAAGTGTTTTGTGGAACAGGATAATGCTAGAGGTGGACATGTAGGAAACGTTAATGAAAAAGAGAGTACTGCAAACTGTAGAGCGGAATTGTTGCCAGAAACAGTAATGCAGCATGTTGTGAGGAAGGGAGAGCTGATGATGACTGAAAAGAAAAGAACACATGGGAACTTTGTGGGAGAGTGTTTGGAGCAGACTTATTTGGAAAAAGAAGAGTTTTTTACTAAAGGTTCAAACATTAAAAAGGATGGAGTGAGAAAATTTATGGAGCAGAATCTTGTGAATAATGGATTTTTAAAGGCTAAAGAACAGAATTCTATGAATGAGGGAATGATAAAGGCCTTGGAACAGACTTTAAAAACGGGAGAGATGCTGGAATTTGTAACGGATATCTCAGAAGAGGAGGGATTGAAAGAATTTGTGGAAGAGAATGCCCAGAAGGATGAGGGGTTTGAGGCTATGCAGGCAAAAGTAACTGCGGAAAAATGGGATGAGACTGAGAAGCTGAATATTTTGAAAAACAAGTTGGAAGTGGTAGAACAGGATATCACAATGCAATATTCTGAAGGAGCTGTTCAAAAGGAAGCCTCAAATGAGAATAAGTTCAAGGTTTTTGAACAAAGAATACAGGAGGGCTTGACAAAGGTTATAGATCAAAATGTTGTAAAACAGGGTGAATTGGAAAGTGTTGAAATGCACATGAGAGAGGAGGAAAAGATTGTCTTGGGAGATCAGGGTGCTACAGAGAAGGGGAGAGTGGAGGATATCATAGGAGAAAGTTGTACATTATTGATTGTAGAAAATATGGAACTTGAGATGAGAGA
Organism: Erpetoichthys calabaricus; assembly: GCF_900747795.2. NCBI lineage: Eukaryota > Metazoa > Chordata > Cladistia > Polypteriformes > Polypteridae > Erpetoichthys > Erpetoichthys calabaricus. The sequence goes on along the minus strand of NC_041403.2, from coordinate 116,956,565 downwards.
AACAACAGAGCAGAACATTGTAGGGGAGGAAGAGTTTCAGGTTTTAAAGCAGAGTGAACATTTGGAACAGAACATGGTAGGAGAGATAGAGGCAAATAAAAAAGTACCAAGTGTGTTAGCAAAAGAGGTAAAAAAGAATGATATTCAAGTCTTAGACCAGACTAATGCAGAAAAGAAAGAGTTGAGTATTATAAAACACATTCATGAATGGATTGTCATTGAAGATGAGGAAATGAAAGAGACTGCCACAGAACAGATACTTATAGATCAGGGAATGGCAGAAGTTAAAAGAAAGACAGACTGGGAAGACCAAGTGGTAGAGCAGGTCCCTTTACATATGAGACCTAGTATTGAGGCAGATGAAGATCTGAAGATTGCAAATGATAAAATACAGAATGTTGTGCAGGAGAGAAAAGTAGAGGGTGGGCCAGGGGAAGGTGAAGCCAAAGAATTGAGTAGTTTCATAATAAAGGTGCAGAGCAGTCAGCACAAACCTGTAAAACAAAATTGTATTGAGACTGTAGTGGACCTTAACAGTGGAGATTTGAAGGATACAAGGCCTATAGTCATTAATAATGAGGTGGAGGATCTGACTGGCAGTGAGTGTCCAGAAAAGGACATTGCACAAGTGCAGCGTCTTAAAGTTGTACTGCAGGGTCTCGTGTCAAACAGAGGTTTAGAATCAAATGGTACTAAGAGAAAAATCAGAGGTGAAAATGCTACAAAAAAGCGAGGACAGTGTTGGTTGAGGAAGAGTGGGAAAGATGTCAATAGGGAGAAATTTGTGAAAAAGTGTAGGGGAAAAGATACGACAGATAATTTAGCTAACAGGAAAATTATGAATATATTGAAAAAGGAAGAGTCAAAGGTATTGGCCCATTGTGTAAATAATACTGATGCTAACAAGTTATTCATAGAGAAGATAATTATTAGTGATGAAATAGTAGATCACATCAACACTGAGAGCATCGAAGTGGACTCTACAGTACCGGATACCCCCGAGGAGGCATCGCTCAGCTATAAGTGTTTTGTAAAAGATTTGATGGAGGTTGAGGAGGAAGGGGAGCTGAGTGCTACAGAAAAGTCCACTGCTGATATCAGCGAAGATGAAACTTTTTTCACAGCACTTGAAAACTTTCAAGAGGAGGATTTTTTCTGGACCTGTTTTGAGTTTGCTGATTAGGGTAAGCTGTTGAAGGAGGCAGGGCATATTATGATTTTAAAAATTAGGCTTAGCTTAAAATCATTTGCGTCATCACAAGAGTTAAACACTAACATGTTACTATCTTTATCATTCCCACAGGGCAGAAGGTGTCAATGCGGTTAGCACTGCTGCTTCACAGCTTGGAGTCATGGGTTCACCTCTAAGTCATTTTCTCCCACAGGCTGTTTATTTTCGCCTTTAAAAATGTGCACGTTCGGTTAATTGGTGAGTGCAAAATGCAAATTGGACTAGTGCCTTGTTAAAGGATGGTTTTTATCAGATGTTCGATACAGTTAGGACAGACTCTTGTACTCATTGACATTCTACTGGAAATTTTCAGATTCAATGGGTAAATCTTTCTGATGTGACAAGAAATGTAGTGGTTAGCACTGCTGCCCTGTAACTCATGGACTTTGTGCTCACTTTCCAGCTAAAGCACTGTTTAATTGATAAGTCATACTTGACCCAGTGTGAATGTGCATAACTGAGTATGTGCTGTGATAAACTCACAGCTCACCTGCGATGGCTCTTGACTTGTGTTCAATACTGCCAAGGTGGGCTCTGGTTCACTGCAACCATTTCATAGAGCATATTAAAAACAAAAATGGGCATTGTAGTGGAGTACGTTTAGGACTTACTCACTCAAAGTTAGCTGTGATTGCTGTGATTAAACAGTAGAACTAATTCAACCACTGAAGAAATGTCTCCTTTAATGATGAAATGCAGCCATGAATGAATGCAGGAAGTACTTGTAAGGTATGACTATGTATGTGTGGTTCTAAAAGAAAAAAATAATAAAATGATATTTTAGTACATTTAAACATTAATCTTCAACATCAACTGCAATCTATTCTCTGAGTTACTGTGCAATACTAATAACTTCCCCTGGATCGTGCTCCAGCTGGCCACTTCTCAGAGTAAAGTGCTTCTAGATGCAAAGATGAAACTTTACCGCATAAAAAAATCCATCAATTTGCAAAAATATTGCATTGTTTTGCAAAAGCAAAAAAGTATATTGCCTAGTGTGGTCGGCAGCATCGTGAACGCACATGTTCCGGGTGTCCTGTGACAGCTGACAGTGGGGGATACATAAAGGATGTGCAATCAAGTGGCAAGAAGTGACTACAAGTCATAGACGTTCATTTAATCGTTCATGTGGTGAGGGTAAATTTAATCCACACAGTTTAGGGTCACAGGGAAGTCAGTGATCATCACAGCAGCACTGGATGTAAGGCAAGTAGCAACGTGGTACTGACGGTAACATTGTACATTACAACTTAACAGCTTCCATACTTTACAACTTAACAGGTTCGTATCCTAATAATACAGAATGCCTTTGATATATTTATCATAAATACCCAGGGCCATTTCTGGGCTTAGGTGACCTAGGGAAGCACATAGGGTGCCCTCTAGTGGTCAGGGCGCATTACTGCTGCCCCATGTAGAGATTCCTATCTTTATCTTGTTTAGAAAAATTTGTCCAGGTGAGACCTGAACACAATCCGTTACCCAGAAACACCTCTGGGTGACGCAACATTTTTTTTTTTTAACAATACAGACCGACAAACTCTCAGACTCAAAGCGAATGTCCGAAAATATTGTTTTATATTATTTTTGCATATATTTGGTCTTAACATCTGATGACCTACACACCCCAACAGTAACATGAACAGCAACAACAATAATGATGATGTCAATAATAATAACCTTCAAACTGTAGCATAGAAGAGACAGACATGGTGAAATAAAATTAAACGTTTAAAGTGACAAAAGAATTGTAGCTCTTGAGTGAATTGCTAAAAGCTGATTTAATTTTTATGTTTGTCTGCCAAATGGACATACATTAAAACTTGTGTTAAAACTTTGCAAATATCATCCCCTGTTGCTCACCACGATTTGTGAGATTCGCTCTGAGCACACTAAAGCAGTTGTGCATTGTGCTTATCTCACTGGAAAAGCTCATTCATTGATTGAATAGGTAGATTGCGTTATTTACATACACGAGCATACAGTAAATAGGAATTCTGTGTAAAGATTCCTATTTAAAGATAATCATTATATTCTTAGTTTCACTGAGCATTGTCATTATGCCAATTTTTCAATTTTTTATTAATTTAAATGCCATGTATTGCATTAAGTTACGTTAAATGTCTTAGTTCATGTGATTGTATTTCAGTGCCTTGAAGACGCAAACACCTTTCTTGTGGGTGTATTTTTTCCCCATCCTCCTCTGACTTTCTGATAATAATTTTTTATGGAATTATTTATTCTTGGAAAATCTTAGAGGAATGCTCAAGGTCATGGCAGGATAATGAATGAATTAATTACGTTTATATAGTGCTTTTGTAACATACCGAAAGTGCTTGCTTTACTTAGACAATGAGGAATCATTTAGCCTTCTGTGTGTTGTGTCCTTTCTTCTCTTTCCAAATCTTCAACCTTTTTGTCTGTCTTGCCTGCCATCATTTTGGGAGACATGGTAATGGGAAGGTTCATTGGTGACTCTCTAATGGCTCATTATGAGTGACAAAAAGGGTGGCTGCATGTGCGACTATATCCCATGAAACAGAACAACTAGTTCAAAGCTGATTCCTGGAGAGTGACTAGAATGGAAAAATCTGGTTTGGAAAATTAAAAAATGGATGGAAATTTATCTGATACAACCCAAAGAGGAAAATCAACCAACTCAATAATTGTTCATTCAGTGTTGATCACCAAAATCCAGGAAAGCGTTTTTCACAGTGAATATGCTGTGTTTGTCAGTGACCTTGTTTGTCAAATATTTTCCTGAAAATTCATCATGCAGCCAGTTTAAACAAACTTTTCTCTCAAGTCCCCATGATGCCATTTTTTTGATGCCAGTGAGACATAAGAGGAGATGCATCCACTTTCAGAGCTGCAGCACCATACGCCACCACAGATCTATGCCAGTAGTTGTAGACCAGCAGTTTGGTGGTAGAAGTTTACACGTGAACACAAATCAATCTGATGGATGCTTTCCAATGTTGGATGGGTTAACAGGTATATAACACTGATCCCAGTAGTGGGCTAACAATGAGAGGAAAACTTGCAAATCCATTTAAACAGAAAACGTGTAAACAGAAGGAAGCTGGAAATGTATAGAGAGAGGAAGCTGGAAATGTATAGATGTATTTCTCTCTATTATAATAATAAAATCCTGGGACGAAACAAGACTTTTTCAGATAGATACTTTCACGACGAAACTATGTGCCAAGAGATTTAACCACACCCGGGGCCGGGAATAACAGACAAAGAGTAGATGACAAAGTAGAACGTCATAAAGAGGTTCAAAAACGCTGGCGCAATACACATGCAGAGCAGGTACTAAAATGAAAGTACTGAAATTCGAAAGTCTCCAAAAAATGATAGTAAAGATTGCATTAGCGCAAACAAATGGAAATTATTACTCGGTGTAATAACGGAACAGCGATAAGAGATCGAACTTTAAGTCGGAGACTTGTAGATCGTCTTAATTCGTGTTGCAATTAGAGAAAAGTAGTGTTTCTTCCCAATGAAGAGGCATATCCGCGAGAATTAAAAGATTTATTATTTGGTGAAAGTTAAATCCACTTACGCGAGCGGCAGAGATGTGAAGTGGCTAGTGCGTAGCGCAGGCCGGGGGGTTGGCAAGCAAAGCAAGCAGGGGGCGAAGCCCCCTTGTGTGTCTTATAGATAATGTCTTTTTACCTGGACTTGTATGTGACCTGTATGTAATATATTATCCTACCCTTTTAACAATTATTACCCAGAGTGGTGCATTTAATGCAAACAGGAAGGAGTATCCAGGGGCTTTAGTGTTGTGCATTTTGGCAGCACCAGCAGTGAGTGAGCAAAAGTGTCAGGGAAAAAAATAACAAACTGAATTTTTCATTTCAAGAGAGGCGCGTACCTGCTATGAACTCTTTGGGGGTACAAACCTTAGTGAATTTCTGCTTCCAGTCTTCAAGAAATGTTAGTCTTCTGATATTTAATTTGCATGGTTATGCAATAGTTAGCACTTGTGCCTCACAGCTCAAGTCACATTTTGGGCCACAAAAACCAGTCCAGCATTGAGGGAAGACATTTTCCTCTCTGTCAGGGACTCCCAGTGCCAGTGCTAGGTTATTTTGCGCTAATCAACTGTTCGGTAGCTAACCTGTGCGACTGGGTTTATGATGATCTGCTCCCTAGGCGAATGCCTAATTCACGTTAATGGTGGTGCTGGCCCTGGGGGCACCTACTATACCATTGTACTATTACAGTTCAGTTCAATTAAATTTAGTTTATTTTTGTATAATGCTCTTCACAGAATGTGGGCGCAGAGCACTGTGACAAGTCCTCATGTAAATTAGCAAGTGTGATCTTTACAAATTACTAAATACAGAATTAGTACCCATAACCTAGTGGCATGGATCGTGGACTATCTTAAAGACAGACCTCAGTATGTGCGTCTTGGGAACTGCACGTCTGACATTGTGGTCAGCAACACAGGAGCGCCACAGGGGACTGTACTTTCTCCGGTCCTGTTCAGCCTATATACATCGGACTTCCAATAGAACTCGGAGTCCTGCCATGTGCAAAAGTTCGCTGATGACACTGCTATCATGGGCTGCATCAGGAATGGGCTGGAGGAGGAGTATAGGGACCTAATCAATGACTTTGTTAAATGGTGCGACTCAAACCACCTACACCTGAACACCAGCAAAACCAAAGAGCTGGTGGTGGATTTTAGGAGGCCTAGACCCCTCATAGACCCAGTGATCATCAAAGGTGACTGTGTGCGGATGGTGCAGACCTATAAATATCTGGGAGTGCAGCTGGATGATAAATTAGACTGGACTGCCAATACTGATGCGCTGTGCAAGAAAGGACAGAGCCGGTTATACTACCTTAGAAGGCTGGCGTCCTTCAACATCTGCAATAAGATGCTGCAGATGTTCTATCAGACAGTTGTGGCGAGCGCCCTCTTCTACGCAGTGGTGTGCTGGGGAGGCAGCATTAAGAGGAAAGACGCCTCACGCCTGGACAAACTGGTGAGGAAGGCAAGCTCTATTGTTGGCATGGAGCTGGACAGTTTAACATCTGTGGCAGAGCGAAGGGCGCTCAGCAGGCTCCTATCAATTATGAAGAATCCACTGCATCCACTTAATAGTATCATCTCCAGACAGAAGAGCAGCTTCAGCGACAGACTGCTGTCACTGTCCTGCTCCACTGACAGATTGAGGAGATCGTTCCTCCCCCAAACTATGCGACTTTTTAATTCCACCCGGGGGGGGTAAATGTTAACATTCAACATTATACATAGTTATTGTCTGTTTTTCACCTGCATTATTATCATTCTTTAATTTAATATTATTTATTTTATCAGTATGCTGCTGCTGAAGAATGTGAATTTCCCATTGGGATTAATAAAGTATCTATCTATCTATCTATCTATCTATCTATCTATCTATCTAGATTTGTTAAAACACATAGAAAACAAAGTATAAACTGATTAACATAATTGGAAACCAACAAGAACAAGCCACTCAAAACGAGTTCAGTTTTTCCCTTCCCCACTGATATCAATGTATTTCAAATGAGTTTAGTGAAGTTCCTGTAAATTTCAGCGATTAACAAATCATAAATCACATACTGTAGTATGAAGTATGAAATACACAGCCTCAAAACAACTATTCTCATTGTAGAGCCAAGTCATCCATGGATTTCATAGAAATACAAGAATGAAAAGGTAAGGTTTCAGGTAAATTTTTTATCATTACTGTATAATTAATAGTGCCCACAGAAAGACCATAGGGTAAGCATATCATTGAGCAAAAGCCGCACAGAATCAACGACTCGTGATGGGAAGACAGCAGAAGATCTCCGGCGTCTCATGGGTTTGGTAAGGGTAAAGCATCAGTGTAGTGGCCTTGCATTTTGAATCTGCCACAGTCTTACTTATTGTTTCAGTAAACCAAGGTTTATCAACAACATCAGAGATGGTGGTGAATCCTGACTCAGTGCTGTGGGTAATGGAAACAGGTTGTGATTGCAGTTGAGGTGTTGGGTTCACATCTCAGGGTACTTACGACTTTAACCTGAACATCCAAGGTCATTGGCAGCGTCTAACATTTAAGAATCCCACTGAATCTCACTAAAACCCACGTAACTGGGATGCTGCCAATGGAAAAAGTGACTTCAGGAAATGGATAAAATTAACAACTTGTTTCTTTTACAGATTAAGGCAACAGTTCAATGGAAACAGTGCTCATGTTTAAACTACAGTTCTTTTTATTTCTGTCTACTCTTGTCAAATCTACAAACCACATACCATGCAAGTCGTGTCATAAATACACAAAAACACTCAGATCCTCCATGACATGTCTCTCTGTCTAACGTGATTGTTTTTACCCCCTATATGTTACAACTTGCTGCAGGCATTGTGTTCTTCTCTTGAGCTGATTCACCACAAAGTATTAACTGAACTATGGACTCATATAGCACCTCTTTTAGTGCCCATCCTGCCATTTGTGGCATCCATTATTTTCCTAATGTCTCCATTGTATTTAACTTGGTAAACAATGGCTTACAAAATGAACCTTTTACATGGACAGATTTTGCTTTGGGGTTTTAGATAACTTTCCAAGGTCAAAGGTAATAGAAAGACAACTTCTCTGTATTCTGTTTGGTCCAATTATTCATTTTTTTAGTTTTATATTTTCTGAATTTTTTTTAAATGTCTTGAGAATGTGTAATTATTTCATTATGTTTGCTACTTGGGTGAGTTGACATAATGGATCGTGATTACAAATGGATGGGTGTGTATTAAAACATTGTAGTTGTCAGTGATGTTGGCATAGCATCCTTCGCTCGTAGTAATTACTATTACTCAAGAATAAATTAAACTAACAAACCTAAACTAATCAAGATTCATTTAAAGGTGTCAATGTTACAAGTACAAAGAGTGCATTTTTGGGAATAAAAGTGAAACTATTAACAACAGCAGAACAATGTGGCTGCATAAGCAAGATATTGCAGTTATTTATTTGTGTACATATTGAAAGGGAATCGGGACAAATTTGTAGTAGCTTCAGAATAGTGGGATATTAACGGTCAGGTTGCTGTTGTTGTCGTTGATCATTGAGGGCTGGATGAGTTTTTCATTGATACTTGACATCTGTTGCAATCAGTATGTAACCCTGGAAAAAGAATAAAAACATTTTAACTGATTAGGATGTCCCATTGTTTCATGTTGCTCATTGTTAATATCAATCAGTGGCATAGCTAGGGGTGGTCCGCCCTGGGCGGCATTATTGGCCAAAAGGCTCAGTACAATTCGTGTGTAAGCAGCAGGATTCTGAAAAATATCACTCATTAATGAAAAAAGTAAAATTCTCTGATTTGTATCCACAAATGCTTCAAAAATAATTTTCAGACTGTCCTTCTGTGATGGTATCAGACACAGCAGTTGAAATTTATGAGGCAATAACAAAATAAACAAACATTGCACCGATAATAAGATAAATTTATAATTTTGTTATCAATCTGAATGTGTTCTTGCTCTGCACAGAAAACATCCCCACCTATCACTTGTACACTACACTGGTTCTGTTTTTCACAGCATAATTATATTAAACTAATGATCAGAACACGGCTTATCAGTGCGTCTATACTATATTCTTGTCTAGTTGATGCTTATAAATAATTATATGTGAAAAATTGTTGCTGTTTCTCTATATATGAAACAATCTATGCAAAATGTATCTTAATTTTTCTCTATATGTCATTTAATTTTCTATTTAAATAGGTTTACATATTCAGATATGTTGGACGGTGGCAAATTGAAGCACTGCCCCGCCCCGAGCGGCACTGACTCGAGCTACAACACTGATGTCAATTTATTTATAAAGCACATTTAAAAAAAGAACAACCAAAAAAGATAAATTAAACATTCTGACAAAAATGAGTAAAACAAATTTGAATAACAATGAAAAACTCAATGAGAATCAAAATACATAGAATAAAAATGTTTCAGATATAATTCGAAGGAAGCTAAAGTAGATGCACTCCTGATACAGAGTTGCAGTGTATTCCAGAGTTTTTGGTGCACCAGCTGAAAGGGCACCATTACCTCAGCATTTCAACTTTGATCTGGGAACATTCAGCAGCATTTGGTCAGAAGACCTAAGTGACCTTGCAAGAGTATAGTAATGCACAAGGTCAGAGAGGTACGGTGGTGCTAACCCATTCAGGAGTTAAAGTCTCCAAATCAATTCCAAAATGAAGCCAATGAAGAGAATCCAGAATGGGAGCAGTGTGTTGTCATTGATGTGCACCCAACAAGAACTCGGCAGTGGCATTCTGATCCATCTACACATGAAAGAAGGATGACTGACTGACTCCTCTATACGAGTTACAGTAGTCAAGACAAGATGTAAGAAAGTTGTGGATCACTTTCTCAAAAGTGTAGTAAAACCCCAGGCTGAAAGCTGAATTTATCTGTTTTTCAAATTTAAAGATGTTTTTAAATAATACCCCCCACATTTTATGTAAAGTATCAGTGGGCCAAGGTTACATTCAGGGGTAACCTCAGACCCCGTGAATCTGGCAAAGCAGTTGCGATTTTAATGCATTGCACCTTATACAGTTATTTTAGAATACAGTTTATGAAAAAGCTGGAGAAGTGATTTGTATTTAGCTTAGGATAACAAGGAAGATTTTGTAAAACTGAAGCAACCTTAAACTTGTATCTCTTCATTTCCTGTTAAAAATGGAATAAAAGTGTACTTGCCTGCATGATGGAAATCTGAGGGTTTATAAAGTTCACTTGAGCAATATTTGGAAGAGGGAATCCATTACTTAAGAATGCTGCAAGTAAGTGCAAGAAACATTCATTTAGAATACAACCCCTCCATGTCTAACTTGATAAACACCATGACAAGTTAATAGTATGTTATTATATCCAAGAAGACTAAGAATATACTACTCAGAATATGACTCATTTTCTCACCATTCATTTTGGGCAAGGTGTCCATGCTCAGAGCAATTTCCATAAAGTTTTGCAACACATTAGGCTGTAAAATTCAAATACACAGTATCAATGTCATTTTCAATATTGCGGAGTGGATACTTTGAGCTCTGCCAATAATGAAAGGTTAGTGGTTGCTCAGATAATTCTGTAAGGAACTTAATCTTATTACATTAATTACATACAGAAGTGTTATGTTTTAAGTAATTTAAGCAATTTTCACATACTAATAAAAACCATTTTTTCTCTTTTTTCACTTGTATTTGCCATATACAATAGCTTGCATTTGGAATTTGTCATTTTTGCAGACCTCAATTTACTCTCCAGAGACACACAAAGAGGGAGAGAGAAGCTTGGGGTCATAGTATAGGGTCAGCTAGTTGTATAGTCCCCTGGAGCAGATTAAAGGCCTTGCTCAAGGGCCCAACAGAGTAGCATTCCCTCTGGCACTGCCAGGATCTGAACCAACAACCTTCCGGTTACCAAACCAGATCTTTAAGCCAGAGAGCCACCACTCCGTAAGGTGACACTGTCAAGTTTGTCAGCTTTTTAAAACAGCAGAGATAATAAAATAGGAGGTAGGACATTTTAAACATTGGTCAGCACATGAAGAGACCTTACCTTGAATGTTCCAACTGATGTCTGTGCCAAGGATAGATTTATGCTGTTGAGAGAAAATCATTTTTTTCCATGAGAACCTTGACAATTAAACTGTTAGATATGTGAAGTTTGCTCTATTTGAAGTGAGATGGAGTAAGTCCTTGGCACCATCTGCAATTCATCCATCATGTCAAGTGCAACCCCACCCTTGCACTCTTACCTCTGCCAAAGAATTGGACATAAACATGACATTACTGTGGCTCAGGTGGGTAGCCACTCTGCAGTTGGCATATGGTGGCATCAGCAGCCCTTCTTAATGTTTCGGTTTGTTAATCTGGGTTGTGTACTCTAAAGCAGTATTTCTCACTAAATTTCACTAATCGTTCAGCATATTAATCTAGTTTAGTCATCACCATATGATAGCCTTACTATTAATAATAAAGTTATAGTATGAATGGTAGCACTTAAAAACAAGTAACAAATTGAGACTCTTAAATAAATGATCACCTTAACCATTTTGTTTTTTGTTTCTTACTGGTAGGTAGTTTGACGGAAACTTGCATTAAGTCACATGCAGTTATGCACAGTTCTTAAAACTGTTCTGTAAGATAATAATTTTAGTTCAGACTTGTTTCTCATCAACAGTGCAATATGGAGTTTAATGCTGTGGCATTTACTTTGCAACCAAACATGCTGGTATGACATGCCACAAATTATCAGTGATAATCCGCTTTGAGAGAACTTGAGCTCCAGCAATGGCTTTACTGTCCTGCGTTGCACTAACTTGGTGTGTCTTCAGACTGTTCCTGGTGAATATACTGGCAGGCAAAAGCAGCTTATGAAACGAGTGATGAAATGAATTGTTGGACTCTTTGTATGAGGCACTTTCTTGACCAAAAGAGTTTTATATGGTTAATCATTTCTGTAAATATGTCCCTTTTCCATTTTAATGTTTTCATATTTTTACTTAAATTTACCTTGTAGAGGATGCCATGGTAGCACAGTTATTAACTGTGTTGCCAGTTTGCAAACTCACTCTGTGTTTTCCTCCCAAATACTTGAAGGCATGCAGGTTTGGTTAATGGGTGTGTGTGTGCGTGTGTGTAAGAGACAGAGTGACAGCACTGTGAAGAACTGGTGTCCTGTCCTAAGCTTGCACCCGGTACTTCTGGCACAGGCTCTGTGACCCTGAATTGGATTAAGCAAGGTTATATCTCTCTATTATGTAAAAAAATCTTGAGACGAGACAAAACATTTTCAGAGAGATAATTTCACATCCCACGAGACGAAACTTTGTGCCAAGAGATGAATTGAAAACCTAACAGGTCCAAGGAGGGACGGAAATAAAAGACAAACAGTAGAAGAAAAAAAGACAAAGAGTAGAAGACAAAGTAGAACGTCGTTAAGAGGTTCAAAAGTGTTGGCGTGATACACATGCAGAGCAGGTTAGAGATTATGAAAGTACTAAAATTTGAAATTCTCAAAAAACTGATAGTAAAGTTCGCATTAGCACTAACAAATGGAAATCATTACTCTGTAAAATAACAGAACAGCGAAAAGAGTTTGAATATATGGGCATAGGTGATATGACAGAGCTACTACAAGTTTAATTTCAAAGAAACCACAATTCAGTCAGGTTTATATTTATGATCACGGAGAAGCGATGCAACAAAGAATCAAAAGAGTTAAAACAATCGGACATATTAGAAATTCTACAGCCAATAATGGATACAAATCCATACGTCCAAAAGTATTGCACTTTACACTAAATTTATCTGAAAAACACGGACAAAGAAGTTTTCTTGGATTTCTATATGAATCCGAAAGATCACGGTTGCATTTATAATAAACCAATATGTGACGAATTGTCAGTGATAATAGTTTCGAAAGATGGAGATATCAAAGACAGAGTTGATATTCGTGTTTATCCAAAAGCACAGCACGATTCAGCACAAGCGGCAGATCAGGGAAATGACTAGTGTGTATAGGGCCCACACCGGGGTTGGCGAGCGAAGCAAGCAGGGGGCAGAGCTCTCTAGTTGTTAAGAATGTTATATTTGTGCTTTAGTACAATATCCATTCAGTATATTAAAATAACAATATTTACATTTTTAACCTTTATATATTTAAATTATTTCACTATTATTATACTGTGCTAACTGTAAATGTTATTCCCTCAAAATCAGTGGTCTGTAATCACTGGAAGGTGACTGTATAAGTGATTTGAAGGGTAGCTGGCCATGCTATACTACAGGTATATGCTTGAATGGAGGAGGTGCTGTTATATTTAATGGTCTCCCATAATTCATTACTCTCCATCATATTTTTTTTGCTGGCTGTCTCTTTCCAACTGGATTAACTAAACTATGAGTTTAAGAAAATTTGTTTTCTTTAGCATATTACAATGTAAAGCTATATAGACAAAAATAACACTTCATACCAGTACATTAAAAAAGCAAACAAATGTCTAAAATAGAGATTATAATGTGCATATACAACTTGTAACACAGACTTGTTTTAATGCTATATCTCCCTTTTGATTATCTTACCTGTTCAAAGACAAAGATCCATAGAGAGAGCTTCCTTTAATAAAGATGTTATTGCTGAATGTTGCATCCTGCATGAAAATTTAAATGAAATGTGTTATTTTTTTAAATAAGTAAGTGGTTGACATATTGTATATGATTTATTTGTGTATTTCCTTATTTATTTGTTTTCTATGTTTCCTTAGAAATGGCAGGGCACCATTTGGTGCAGCCCACTGAATTTAAGATTATTTTAAAGTAAGTATCAGGAATGGTAAATAGTGGTCAAAATTGAGTAAAAATTATAATTTTTCAGAATAGAAATGTAAAAATGCAGAATACAATTGGAAAAAAACAGAGACATGTACTAAAGATTAACAGTCATCCATTAATCCTTTTGTTGATCTTTACACAGGAGACATTCAGTTGCCAGCACACTCTGTGTTTGTCTTATGATAACACACCATCACACCACACCAGCCTAGTGCCAATAGGAAAGAGTGCTACGGGTGCAGAATAAAATATAATTCACCTCATCTCAGGTTTTGCTTATAACTATTACCACTTGACATTAACTGCTGTTGGCCAATAAAGCTTCATTTCTCCTAACTCACTTACTGCCTTTTTAACACTGCATGATATCTGGCAGGTTGAAAATTGATAGAGTTCAGAGCAGCTGAAGAAGTAAGAGGTATTTTTCAATGCATTCCATACTAGCAATGAAAGATGTCCGCTACAGCTATTAATGGGGAAATACTACTCCAGCTATCTTGTTACACAAGATATGAACTTTCACAAATGAGCCATTCCTGGAGTCTTAAAGAACGCAGACACTGATGTGAGGACAGCTTTTACCCAAGTCTCTGCACGCTGTAACAAGGCCAATTCAAGAAACTTGAAACTAGGATTGGCATATGAACTTGAAACTAGGGGTGCCCTGATTATTGAATTATTGAAGTTTTATGATAAACTACATAACTATATTGTCTTACTTTGTATTCCTTTTCAATATTTCACAATTGAAAAACAAACATGTCTTCGTGATAACTGAGACTTTGCTGCTTGCTTTATATGTTTTGGATTGGTCAAAGAACTCCAAGCAATTGTAGCTGGCACTTACTGGTAACTATAAAAGGGTAAGGATTTTTATGGCACTTCCACCCCGGAATGTTTTTTTAATGTGTGGCCCTGAATGTGATCCACCACAGCACTAAACTATATGGACAAGCACATTTCAGGGGTTATTGGCTCTGTGACGAGATTAGAATAAGGGATTAGTTGTGCTTGGCATCAGCCAGGGCGGCACACTTGTGGTATGTAAACAAGTCTTTGATTTAAAGGCCACAGGACATGCAATAAGGAGGGCAGGAAAGAAAGGAAGGAGACTCATAGCTAAGACGTTTAGAGCAGAGAGCATTTTCTGAAGTAATGACCAACAACATCCCCAGAATGATAAAGCCCAAAACCAATGCAGGTGGGTCTGAACTGGCTCTGTAGTATGTATTAGTAGCTATGATACCCTTCAAAGACAAGTAATGGAACACATTTAAAAATATTTGATATCTCTTGCCCTTTGTGTACCCTCAGTGCTCCTCCTATGTCATTCTTTGGTATCCTTTTTTGCCCAACGCTTCCTATCTTGATTGGGCTCACATAAAGCCTGCCTGTGACACTGCCATTTTGAGGAGCCTTGCTTGTCTCCAGTCCACCAATGGTAGACTGGTGGCCATTACCTGCCGAGAAAATATCATTCTAATTCCTGTGATTACTTTCCATATTTGAAGGCTACTCTCAGCATTCCTCCTACACCTTTTCTTGGTATCCTCATGTGTGTCAACCTGTCTTACCCAGAGCTTCCTGTCTTGATCACATTTGACTGAACAACTAAAGTGAAACTGACCACACAGACTGCTCAAAGGGACCAGGGACTCACACACACACACACACACACACACAGACTTTTAATTTATTGTAAACAGATTCCTTTTGTGTTTTACTGTCTACTTGCTCAATGCGCCTCTCACTGCAGTATGTTATTCATCTGAAATAAAGTGAAAAAGATCTTGCATGATGGCTGGACCCAGGTTTTGCATTATGCATTATTACAAGTATTGTTAGACTGGTGTTGATCTTTAGCATGGAGAGTTTTCCCTAATTAAGAAAGTTAAAGAAGTGCATTTTAAATGAGACACAGTATATACATACAACATTAAGAGTGAAGATGGGCACAGCAGTGTTTTGCGGCTTGATGCCTTGGACTTGAACCGTAAAGGGAATCTTCATTGTCACAGAATTGGCCATCATTGTCACTGTTGGGGCTTTGTTGGCAAAGATTTGCATCTGCACTGGCAGGTCGGGATACAGCTTGGCAACCTGTGAAGAAGAAAAGGTTTACACACCTGGTGAGCTGTTATGTGTAATGTTTTCTGCAAACCTGGGTGGTGGAGCCACTTGAGCACCAAATCTTTATCCTCAGTGTCAGGAAAACACTGTAACGGCCGACCCCTTACACAGACCGGCCACTACACTACCAAGACTATTTCCTTGGTCTAGCCTGAAGACTGTCGAGACGATAGCAAACCGTACTCCTTACAGGTTGTCCTATTTTTCCCGACACGACAAAATAACAAGCAAACAGTAGACAGATATGTAAAACCAAACACGAAACACAAGCACAGATAAATGATAAACAGTAATTGAAATGAAATTGATAAATGAGTCCAAAAGCTAATAAAGTCCGGTAATAGCTGAATATTGGCTGATGTACTATTTTGCTTCCTTCCGACAATACAAAAAACTACCTCACCGTAAGTGTCCCCAGCAATGGTTGATAAGTATCCAAAAGTTTCTCGGTGCGGGCAGTTGTGATAATAATACGGATCCTTAAGAAGCAAGTAATTGACTTGTACGATGAACGGAAATGAGTTGAAATATGGATGCGTAAATTATTCTTTTTCTTCTCTTTCTTTCTCTCTCTCTCCTCTCCTCCTCTTTTGCTCCTCTTGTTTAAATACAGAATGTCCACGGTGTAACTGGTGGATTCAACAGGCAATTTCCATCTTTCCATCTTCATAATATTTCCCCTTTTAACTTAAGGGGACAACATTTACTGATACACAAATATAATATAGCAAATGGGACAATCAAAACAAAACGCACCCAGTGCAGACAAAAAAGAAATACCTATTATTATGTAGTCCAGCTACAACACAACAAGCTCTGATTTAAGACTTTCTCAGTTTTGTGGGCATAGTTGTTTTTTATTGAGCATTTCGTATGATAACCTATTTATTCTGAAGAAACTCCTAACATGTTATCAATCTCTCTATCTGTAGTAGTAGGGTGTTGTAGTACCATGTTAGCCATTATGGATGCAGTAAGAAGTCAAGTAAATTGACCCCTTGTGCCTGTCCTAGTGTCTATATAAACACAGGGAACTCCAGTTTCTGTCGTATAACCTGCCAGAAGAAGGGGCCTTAGTTGCTCTGAAAGCTTCCATGTTCTGTTGGCCAACAAAAAGGTGTCATTTTGCTTGACTTCTCATTGAATCTCTCTATCTGTAAAGAACAATCTTTTTGTTTGCTCTTTATACAGACCTTTGTTTTTCAACTCACAGTCTTGAACTTTATCATACAAGTACTTCTCACTTTAAGTCAGGTTTTTTAAGTTTAGTTTATGGCCCCTTGGGTTACAGTGAGCGGCAAGGAATACAAGAGTGGGACCTACCAACATAGAAACAGTGCTGGGCAGGTTGTGGTGGTTATCATGTTTACCAACCAATCCACATTGGAGTCTGGCCTGTTACATTCAATTTTTTCTTTATTCAGGCATTTCCCTTACTTTTGTTAGGATCCTGGGCCTCCCAGGTTGGACTATATTTTCTCCAGAGTTATTTATTGCAAATGGGGTTATTTGTGCCAGAAGGGCAAACCAAGAATATTGAGTATGAATCAGCTTTCTAATACTGACAGATCTGTACTAAATCCAACAAGTTTAAGGGACATATACTGTATACTTTGAAATTACTTTTTACCTTTCCGTTTTCTCACCAGGGTAACAACTGGGCAGTTCAATTAGCAAAATAATATTCCCCAACATTACTTTTTGATGTGCACTATTTAAAAAATGACATTGCTATATGATTTAATGTACTCTCATATTTAAGGTACATGCATTTTTAGGGATAGAGGGTGACAATATTTTATCTTAAGATGAGGGGACATGCCAGGGGCTTACTCATTCTTTCTATTACTTGGATCCCCTGTTAAGTCACCCTAAGCTGTCACAAATAACAGTATGGGGTGGCCTCAAAACTTAAAACTGTTGACCGTACACACTTTGAAAATGGATATTTTTATTATCTTTTGAGAGTTTGGGTATTGGCCTTCAGGGATCCAATGCAGAAGCAACCAAGAAACAACTTTTAAAGGCACTTTGTGAGATCCATTTTTTCATTTTAATATGCAAGTAAACTGTCTTCCTATGAGCTGAGGTGTAGAAGTGCCAGCAAATTTAAACTCCATAGGGGGACCATGAAGGTACTTAATGGAATATTGTTATCAATGAAAAACATTCTAATTTGAAGCGGCGTTCTCCTTGTTTGATTAAAAAATGACTGAGATGTGTTGATGTCTGAGAGCACATCTAGGAATGGGAGACAGCGAGTGACTAGATTGTACAGTCAAGTGAAAAAGGAGCAGCCATATGCAAAGTTATTAAAAGGGCTGCTTGGCATTTCACTTTAAGAATTGGTTTCATTCCATTCAACAAATTTCTTTCATAAAAAGACCTGGGAGACAGTCACTCCTTTAAATATTTTGGCCCAGAGAGGTGGTAAGTAGTGGAGTGGTGTGGACCCATTCCACATAACAAGGTTATGGATTGAAGGACAACTCTCATCAGCTGGGCAGTGTTGACCCTTACTTTGGCAGCAGGGGTCTGGGTAGACGTATATCAGACCATCGATTCTTCCATGTTACCAGCGCAAGGAGAATGACTGCTCACTCTCCAACCTGCCTTGCAAAGCTGTTGCTTTTAGAGCTTGCAGGTGGAGTCCACTAGCTGCAGGTTTCATTAGCCTTGCACTGTTATACAGATCCCAAAACTGGGAGCAAATTGTAAATTCTGGTGACATTTTGAGTTTTTTTTTTTTGCCTTTCTATTGACATTTGAAAATGGCTTACACTTTACTTTGTTAATATTTTTTATTTTTGAATAGGAGTTTGAAATATTTCTATATAAATTATTGATGTTTTTCTTGGAAACAGCCATGCAGGTGTAGTTATTGAACCCTGCCTTGATACATTTGGTGACAAAGTACAACTTGAGAAACTAAAGCCAGACATTCGGAAAAGCGAACTCTTTTACCTGAGGAATTAGGATTCCCAGAGTGTTGGTGTTCAATGAAAATGGCATTCCAGCTGGCCACTGCAAAAAAAATTAAGCAGAAAAGATTATGAATTGGGATGTCAGTATCAGTGTATTTAAATACTCCCACATGAAGACATTTTGCTTGGCAGCATTTTTGGTACTCTACAGTTACTACCGTTCACCTCAGTGGGATGCACGGTTCAGTAATCATGAGTCGCTTATAATAATAACCCAGCAGCCGGTGGCCTTGCTCTCAACACTTCTTGGACCTAGCTGTGTTATTTTTACCTGCTGAGTTGACCCTTTTGAACAGCTGTCATGTTTTACCCATGCTCTCATGGATCACCCCTGTAGTCTCCAGTTTTCCTCCTTAGACTGTCCACAGGCAGTGAGTGTCACTTGAGTGTGTCTGTGTACATGGACCTGCCAGTCCAGGAATTCATTTGGCCTTACACCTGGTGCCTCTGAAATGGGCACCAGTAATAAAAAAATGGATGGATGTTGTAACTGAATGATGAAAGTGAAGCTTTAGAAGGTCTGCTGCACTGTAAGCTGTGCCCTGGACTTCAGGAATGGCAAATCAGCGGGTCCACATCAGTCTAGTGTTGGCCTAATAATTTAGTACAGCATGAATCTTAGACTAGTTCTACAGCAATGTAGGCATGATATCTGGACCAACCCAAGGATACTGAAGTAAAAGAGTAATACAAGTCAGCTTAGGTCACATTTTAAAGTTTGATTTAAATGTGGCAAATGCATACTACAAATGTTTCCATTTTTCGACAATGGACTCTAATATAGGGACACATTTTAAGGGCCCGCTAGACTGCACTGTTTGTGATTTTAAAAGCATATGATGTGCAATAGCCAATATACACACATTCAGAACTGTTAAAATGAGACCCATGCCACCGATAATCAACGTATTAAGCTCAGATTTAGGGGCAATAACCCAGCACAGGGCTTCAGTCCACACAGTGCACACGCACACACAAAGGAGGGTCTTAGAGTGGTCAATTATCCAAACACACACACACACAGACACACAGTCCTTTGTTATTTTGGCTGAAAATCACTGTAGATGCAAAATGCTTCAAATGTGCAAAAAGATCATGAATTGTAAGTACACAATTATTGATGTTCTTCTAATTAAGGCAACTTATGAAAAAAGATTTAGAGGTTTATGTTTAGACAACATTCTCATCATCTAGGAAATGTGCAGAAGGAATTAAAAAAGCATGTAAAATGTATTGTACAATTGGCGAGTATAACTCAAGGGACATTATGTGCAGACTGTGTAATACTCTCATGAGACATTACCTGAACTCTCATATGCAGTCTTCATCTCTACAGTAAAGACTGGAACAAAACAGGATGTAATTACTGGGGATTAAGCCTATTTAGGCTTGGATAGAGAAGGCTGGGTGGGGATCTAATCCTGGTCTTCAAAATTCTCAAAGACATCACTAAAACTGACCCATCAGAAGTATTTCATACAAATCGTGAATTGCATGCTGCAGGGCCCAGATGATAATTCTGGGGAAGTGCATTTAATACCAAAGCCTGGACACACTTCATCACACAAAGAGTTGTGCAAATCTGGGACCAACTATCAAGTCATGAATGAGATACTGGGACAGCTTACCTGTTAGCTAAACAAAGGAGCTTGAAGGATCAAGTGGTCTCCTCTCACATAATATTAAACTTATGTTGTATATTGTTATGTTCAGAGTACCATTCGCAGTTATGAAAAAATGAATTTTTTGGCTCCTCCTTGACACCTGGATATTTCAAATGTGATTACACCTCATCTTGTATTATGACTCTCCGCTTACAGTAAACCGAATGCTGGTTTAGTAGAGATGTCACTTTGTCATAATAACATAAAGGAGAAACTTCTTTCTAAGAATCTAAACTGGAGAGTTGCTTTCTCGCCCAATATATTCATTTAGGGTAAGAATATACTCAGAGATAAAAAGAGTTGTGGCTAACCTCTCATAGAGCCTTCCTGGAAAATGCGTAAAATGTAATTGTGATTCCGGACAGTGTGCTCAATTACTTAAAGCATTGTGCTGCAGACCACAGAGCTACCAGTTCAGCTCTCACCAATGACTTAATGTATGACCCCAAGCAAAATTTCAACCTGCCAACACTGAAATTTCAGAAATGTAACGCCTATTGATGTTTGTAGTTTAGAATAATGCTTCCAGAAAAGATACTACACAAAGCATGATGTGGACAAGCTTCAGAACTGGGTGATTGCATGGACATTATCCATTATTACAGTTTAATGTGACACTGTTGAATATCAAGGGATGTTTTGCTTAGATTATAATGTGCACTAGTGAGGCCTCATCTGGAGTATTGTGTGCACTTCTGGTCACCACGGTACAAAAAAGACATAGCAGCACTTGAAGCTGTGCAGAGGAGGGAGGCCAAGTACATCCCAGGACTTAAGGACCTGTCATACTCTGAAAGATTTGGAGATTGAAACCTGTTAGTCTCAGGAAGAGCTGTGTACATAGATAGATAGATAGATAGATAGATAGATAGATAGATAGATAGATAGATAGATAGATAGATAGATAGATAGATAGATAGATAGATAGATAGATAGATAGATAGATAGATAGATAGATAGATAGATAGATAGATAGATAGATAGATAGATAGATAGATAGATAGATAGATAGATAGATAGATAGATAGATAGATAGAAACTTTATTAATCCCAAGGGGAAATTCACATACTCCAGCAGCACCTTACTGATACAAGAACAATATTAAATTCCATCCATCCATCCATTGTCTCCCGCTTATCCGAGGTTGGGTCGCGGGGGCAGCAGCTTGAGCAGAGATGCCCAGACTTCCCTCTCCCCGGCCACTTCTTCTAGCTCTTCCGGGAGGATCCCAAGGCGTTCCCAGGCCAGTCGAGAGACATAGTCCCTCCAGCGTGTCCTGGGTCTTCCCCGGGGCCTCCTCCCGGTTAGACGTGCCCGGAACACCTCACCAGGGAGGCGTCCAGGAGGCATCCTGATCAGATGCCCGAGCCACCTCATCTGACTCCTCTCGATGCGGAGGAGCAGCGGCTCTACTCTGAGCCCCTCCCAGATGACTGAGCTTCTCACCCTATCTTTAAGGGAAAGCCCAGACACCCTGCGGAGGAAACTCATTTCAGCCGCTTGTATTCGCGATCTCGTTCTTTCGGTCACTACCCATAGTTCATGACCATAGGTGAGGGTAGGAACATAGATCGACTGGTAAATTGAGAGCTTCGCCTTAATTTAATATTAAATTAAAGATTGATAATAATGCAGGTAAAAAACAGACAATATCTTTGTATAATGTTAATGTTTACCCCCCCAGGTGGAATTGAAGAGTTGCATAGTTTGGGGGAGGAACGATCTTCTCAGTCTATCAGTGGAGCAGGACAGTGACAGCAGTCTGTCGCTGAAGCTGAAGCTGCTGTTCTGTCTGGAGATGAGACTGCTTAGTGGATGCAGTGGATTTTCCATAATTGATAGGAGCCTGCTGAGCGCTCATCGCTCGGCCACAGATGTCAAACTGTGTAGGGACCTATTCCAGGTTTTCCAAATCCTCAAAGGCATTGATAAAGGAAACCCAGCAGAATTCCTTCTGCTTAAGTGTGATTCATGTACTAGAGGACATCAGTGGAAATGAAGGGGAAGACCACTTAAGACAGATGCCAGGAATGGCTTTTTTACACAAAGAGTTGTGGGACTCAGGAACAAACTACCGAGATATGGAGTTTAACCAGAAACCCTGACAAACTTCAAGAAGAATCTGGATGAGATACTGGGACAGTGTATCTGTTAGCTAAACAAATGGACTTGATGGACTAAATGGTGTCCTTGTTTGTCCAATTTCTTATGTTCTTATAACTGCAGAAAACATTTGCTTGGGATTGACGAGATAGAGTAGGATTAGTTTTTTTAGAGTACCTGTACTACTAATAATATCCAGGACAAATATGATTTTTAATTGGTTTTGGATAAATTTGCAGCATAGGCATTACCTTGCACATACTGAATATTAGATATCAGGCTTTGCATTTTCTGCTTAGGACCTTTAAATAGGCCCTGACACTCTTTGGGATCTCCGGGGATAAACAGAGGCACTGCCTGCCTTTTTCTTGAGCTTCTTGTCTGCTCATGTCTTCTAGTTTGTTGTCAGTTTTTATTTGAAGTGACGGCTCACCCACTTGAGAGCACTGCTTATAAGGCCTGATTGATGCCACTCATTTAGCATACTTCAAAATGCATGCTAAATTACAATTCATTAAACCAGTGACTGGTTAACTGCACTATGTCTCATTATAACACATGTGGAAGTTGACTGACTTACTGTGTCTTGTGTGACTGTCATCTGAAAGATACCACTGTCATAGTACACCTGAGCACCTGTGTTCAGAAGATATTCAGAGAGCCCTAGGTATAACATGGAGTTGTCGTTATCTGGAAGAGAAAAGGCTTCAGGAACCAGTGTGTTCTTTTGAGGATGAGTCCTGCTGATAATTTCTCCCTAGGAATAAAACAGACAACACTAAGATCAGGAAACATTCAATGTGTCTGTTCATGTTTCTGTACTTTCTGACGCATTCTTGTTTACCATGCTGTAAATTAATTACTGAGCTGCATTTCTGTTAAAATTACCTTGTAATAGTTATCCTAAGAATGACTGTTGGTAGCTGGTTGGAGCAGCAGGTTACAGTTCTTAGATAATATGTCCACAGAGACCATAGTTAGAAGGTCTTGGTAAATTAGCTTTAACTGACTTCCAGGACACACAATGGAAGTGTCTAGATTTATTTGTGACATTTTTCATCCCATATGAGTAACTAGTTAATGACAGTTGAGTCAGCTTCTGCAAACTAACCTTTAAGTCCACATCAATGTAATTCTGGGAAATAATAGGGTTGTTAATCAGGCCATACTCCGCTTCAGCAATTGCATTGACTGGTGTCTGGACTAGAAGAGAAAAAAGAAGTGTTACTGGCTGTGACAGCTTCATTTCAATGAATTGTGGAAATGAAAAAAGAAGCCAATGACTCACAGTTAAAAGTGTTGATCTTGGGGTTGAAGTAATTGATGCTTTCTGTAACCAGGGGACACACCTAAAGAGATTTTATTTCAATTAGTATTTTATTTAAGGGCAAATATAGAATGTTCTGATCAGCAAATAAGAGTCTATGACAGAAACCTATAAGTTGGTGAAACATCTTCTGTGTAAAGATTATCAGAATCGTGGTAAATGAACCTGCTTAGGTACCACAGGATTTGCTGGATCTTGTTGATTATGGGTGTTGGGGTTTGGTCTTCACCAGCAACATGTATGATAAATGTTCTTTAGACAGGAAGGTTCTGTCCACCCTGACTATCCCTGTTCTGATAAAAGATGACTGAAGTGACAACGGTTCTCTAGCTCCATGGATATCTACTCTTTAGAACATAAGATTGCATTACTTATGCTTTAAATCATGTAGTGCTGAATTACTCTGGTCTGTTTGTAGATGGACGGGGTGCGTGAAAACAAGCCCTAGGTATGGTCAAGACAGATTGTGATTTCAGAGCCCTAAAATGTAGAATACGATAAGAGCAAATTGCCACATTGCATCTCCCACAGTTGGCTCTGTGTGGTGCAAAAGCCATTGTTCTCCTCAACCTCAAATGTGCAAAGAAGAAAGAAAAGTGATTGTACTCCTTTGCGTGATGCTGCACTGGATAGGGAAAGCTCTTTTGAATCTAGTGGAATGCTGAGAGTGTAGCCTTGATTTTTCTGGAATTTAACTTCTTTACTCCAAAGCTTTGACAGTAACGGCCAGAGGTCCTGGCTTCTGGATCCGATAGGAGCATCGCAACCTTTTTCAGTTTTGTGTAGTACTGTTCTTGTGGTGTCCTTTATTAATTCAGTGGAAGCTAGTGCCTCAAATAGCATACATAAGCCTGTGCATGAGTTGACGGGCTCAAGTTAGTTTAGTTAAATAGTGCTACACTTCCAAGGAGTCAAGTACTTCATAATAAAGATAGATGTAACTCTAAAAAAACAACTCACAAATTGGTTGATTTCATAGCGCAGAATTTCTTCAATCACAAGGTCAAAAAGGTTGTAAAGCCAGCTGAGAAAAGAGACAAGAGTGATTCGTTAAGTTATTAGAGGGAGTTTCATGATAGTCATTGTACCAGGTCCTCATGTCATCTGCCAAATAAATATGTGTCTACCACCAAATCCAAGCTGTATTATTTTGTGCATCCTTAGGAAGCAGAAAGAGGAACATTTGAACAATTATTTACCATTCTAATCAGTGTAGGTTTACCATTGTACAGTGTGTAGTGTGCAGAAAAGGGACATTGTGATTAGGATTTCATAAGGGCATATTGGCGAGGATGGCACAAATGATGTAGGTGGAGTGGTGGCTCTGAGGCTAGGGATCTGCACTGGCAATCGGACTCTGCTCTGTTGGGCCCTTGAGCAAGACCCTTAACCTACAATTGCTGAGTGCTTTGAGTAGTGAGAAAAGCGCTAAATAAATGCAAAGAACTTTTAATTAGTGTTTTTGGATTTTTAAATTAATTATTCCATACCAACCTGAAAGCTGTTGAACTTCAAATTGTACAATAAAATGTAGAAATTAAATTTTGTCCAAAATGAACATGTCATTGATTTACAAGTTTAATTGTCACATTTAGTTTATAGACAGACTGATCGACCAGTATAAAAATTCAGATATCTGATTTTCCTTATTTAATATAACTGCCAGCCTGATGGAGATGCTGGTGTCATCACCACCTGAAGGACGTACTTAGGAGAGCAGCAAGTCAATGAAAGAAGGAAGTCAGTGAATTGCATACCAGATGGCTCCTGGAGATGTGGTGAGCACCCCGTTTTGACGGTTTATGTAATAGTCGCTCAAAGATCAAAAATCAAATGCTTTGTATTTCTACTGTTTGTATTTTACGCATGACAGGATTTACCAGTGGTGGCTTTTGTAATGCCTCTGATCAGCAGTAGGTGGTAGTATCCTTAAGAGTTAATGCACAGAGCTTTACAGTCATAAAACTGTGATGGATTTACCTATAAGTATTAATGACGTATCTCTGATGGCCTCACTGCCTTTAGAAATGGAGCAAATGTTTCTCTACAGACTTTTCCCACCAGTTTTCATCTGATGGGATCACATTTGTTCGTGGTGTGGATGCCATTGCAGTGGAACCCAAATGCAAAAAAGGCCCACACTGAGGTGATGTAAGGGATGAATGAAGTAAAAGCCCACGTATTTTGGTGATCACTCATTTGATTAAGCTAGTTTGCTGTGCACACCTAAGTACATGTGTTAGGTGTAATTCCTGACAATTCCTGACATTGTAGCTCTTACTGTTAAGATGATTCAGAGAATTGCCAATTGAGCAAAGTACAACACTGTATCAAAAACTAGACTGTACCTAGTCCCACTTTATTTGTAAAGTGTTTAAAATATGTACCAGATACCAGGTTAAATGGAAGAATATGTTAAATATTGTCGTTTTCAATATGATACTCCCTTTTACTAGTTAAGTGGATCCTCATGACTACAGAAATCCTTTAGAGGTCCTCCATGACAGTACAAATGGAGTTTGCAGGTTAAGAGAATAAATGGACGGATGTTACAGATATGTAGAAATATTAACAGCAAAACTTCAATAGTGCAATACACTGGCACCTTGTTCAGGTGTTGTTCCTGCCTTGTGCCCAGTGCTTGCTAGGATAGGTTTCAGCTTTCCCATGACGTTGCTCAGGATAAGTGGGTTTGAAAATGGATAGATGCATGGATGAATAGGTTTTTTAATAATAAAGTATGGCTCAGTATTTATGATGTTATGCCAACAGGTATCCATCATACAGTTATAGCCGAAGAAAATAATCAGTGAAATTAGTCAGAAAGATGTCAAAGGGGGTTACCTGTGGCCTCCATGGAATCTGACTGTCAAGCTGCCAATCTGACTGGTGCAGCTACCCGCACTAAGGACTGGCACGCCGGACTTGTCGGTGTGTACATTGATGTTGGCTATAATGCTCAGATCAGACACAGAGAGGTCAGCAGAACCTTTTTCATGGCTGTAAAGGACAGAAGGAAAGAAAAACAGTCACAAATTTTAATTTGCCGCAAAATCCTTATACTTTTATACGCTTGAAACACTTTTACTGTGTTAGGATTCAGATGTTCTTAAATAAATACGTGCACCCACCTTACCACTTCCCTTTCTCTTTTTGGAAATTCATGGCCCTCTAGCATCCCTGTGACAATCTGTCTGCCGATACCCAAGACCCTGCAGCCAGATCCACTCTCAAAGCAGCCATACCACATGCACTTCAGAACAGGTCATCCACCTGAAGCTGAGCATGTCTGGGCCTTGCCAGAACTTGGCTGGGAGACCTTCTGGAAAAAGCTTTTGTTGCTGCTGGAAGTGGTGTTGGTGAGACCATTAGGGTGCACTTACCCTGTGGTTTTTGTGTGGATCCCAAGCCCCAATGCTGTGACGGGGACACTGTGCTGTAAAAATGGCACCATCGTTCAGACTCTCTGTGGTCATGAAAGATCTCCAGGTATCTTTAGAAAAAAATAAGATGTCCCCTGATGTCCTTGCTAAATGGTACATCACGGCCTCATCCATTCTGCCCCCGCCCCCCCCAATCATATCCTGTCTCTAATTTGCTATCTCTCTCACCCCTTCACCACCTAATACCTCTTGTGTGGTGAGTGTACTGGCTCAAAATGGCTGTCATCGCATTGTCCAGGTGGATGCTGCACATTGGTGGTAGTTGAAGTGGCTCTGTGTAAAGTGCTTTGAGTAGCTAAAATCCTAACCCTAAAAAAGCACCATATCAATGCAATTAATTATTAATCATGATTATTAATGTAGTTCCAGAGATGAATCTATGTACTATTCATATAAGAAAAAAAATGGACAACTATAGGATACCTGTGAAAATGTGATTGTGGAGACATGGCTTAGATGTAAGGAAAAAAATAAAATTTGGATTAGCAGTTTCTGACATTTTTTGTGCCTGGTGTCATCATAACTTTTCCCCATAAGATTTTTTTATGCCCAGTGACATTATAACTTTGTCCCATTACAGTGCCCCACAGCTGCAGGAGACTAGATCAATGGTCCTGTTGGGGTCACTATCTGTGTAGTGTTGGCACGTTCTCTCCAGGTCTCCAATTTCCTTTCAAATTCCCAAAGCGCGCATGGTAGGGTAACCAACAACTCTACATGGCATTCCATCCACATCTGGTTCCCAGTTTGCCAGGTTAGGATTTGACCTCTAAGAAGGAAGGAGCTCATTCAACTGATAGATAAATTAAATAAAATCAGTAGTGGCCATTGTCTCAGAGACTCAAATGCAAAACATTCTAGCTGAAATACTCACAAAAATGTTAGGAACTTGACGGCCCATTCTGCACTAAGACCAAGCTGGGCACCACTGATAGTCACTTGGATGGCTGAACCAGGAACGAGACTAAGTGCTGAGCTTGGAAACGAAGCGCTGGTCATGTGTATCCTGAAAAATAACAATAATAACTTTATTAGAATGGTTATCCTTTTTTTAGGGCTTACAGATTGATTTTAACATTTGGCAGAGTAGAAGATTTTGTGCCAGCATTTCCACTTTGTGGCAAAGGTGCCTGCTGCTTAGCAGATAAGATAAACAGTTCTAGGAGTGTCAAGGAAAAGTACTGGTAGACTGACAAATGCCCGCAAACTGCTGAAGATACTGTAACTTGGAAATGGTGTACTGATGATAGATTTCAACCAGAAGACTCATGCGGGTAGACACAAGCTTACCATTAGAGGATTAATGGCTTGCAGTAATGGAAAACAGGAGTCAAGTGTTTTGTCAGCACAAAAAGATGTATGCCAAAGACATTTCAAAACTAGTCTAGCATCTCCTTCTGAATTGAGGGACATTCGACATGCAGTGTTCCACTGTTAGTCCACCAAAAGGGTACAGTTTTATTAAATTCTAGGGCACAGAAATGAAAACCACCATCATACTCACTGTGTAAAGCTGTATTCCACACTGCCCACTATGGGAATGTGCTCGGTCCCACTGAAACTGGGAATTGTCAGCTGCTGTAGTTTTTCTTGTAGCACAGAAATCCCAATTTCAAGACCTGCAAAGAAAATGAAAGCAGTCAGAGTTACACATTGCGCAAGAACAGTTGAGGATCAGGGCCTTGTGATAAACTTTACTCCTCATGAGATTAATAAAGTTCAGTGATACCATCTTCTAAACAGTCTGGAGCTTGATTTCACCCACAGTTGGAAGAGTTCTAGAAAGTTAATTGACTAGTCAGATTTTTTCCAACATTTCAAAATAAATTTGCTCATGGTTTAGCAGGGCTCCAGTTAGTTTATGATAATAATAATCATATCATATATCATAAATATATATCATATCTTTATATAATACGCTACGGTGGCTGTTCGTTTGTCTGTCCAGGATTTTAAATCACCTGTAGCTTGCAAACTGTTTGACCTATTGACCTGAAATTTGGTACACATATACTACGTGACGTCTACTATTCGCTTTTGGGTGATGATTTTTATTACTCTTTTTATTTTTTATTTTATTTTATTGTAGAATCAACTCTCGGCAGCGTGCAGCATAATCATCCCTACCACCTTCGCCGTCACTTCCCCTACCTCTTCGTATCTTAAATCATTCTTGAGGCAGATTGAAGACTTAAGTGCCTGCTTAAGTGAAAAACTAAGGAAAACATACTAAGTACAGTGGTACCTTGAGATACGAGTTTAATTCGTTCCGTGACCGAGCTCGTAAATCAAAATGCTCGTATCTCAAATCAATTTTCCCCATTGAAATTCATTGAAATGAGATTAATTCATGCCGGCCCCCAAAAAACCACCCCAATTTTTTGTTAAATGTTTTCAACATAAGAAAAATGTATTTATAATGAACAAATATTGTATACAAACAAAATAAAACCTAATACATAAAAGAGAATCTCAAGAAATTAACAGATGTTGGCTAAGCTGATTAGCGTATTGTAATGTTTTTTTCTTTCACTTTTGCTTAACTTAATTTTCTTCTTCACTAGTTTTTTTTTCCTTTTTTGCCACGCTTTCCTCACTTTCATTCTCAAGGTGTTTCAATAGAAACCTATCCAAGGAGCTTTGTTTATTCCTCCCCTTTAGAATGTTTCTGAAATGAGTTAGGCAAGTGTCATTAAATAGCGCCGCTGCACGATCAGTTGCAACTTTTTCAGGGTGTTTCTTTTCTTTAAAGTTCGAAACTTTTTCCCACATTGCAAACACTTCCTTTATCTCACTTTATGAGGTAACCTCCTTCGCCTCTGCCTCCTCCGCGATACCGATCTCCTGCAGAACCTCCGTATGTTGCCGCGTCTGTAGTTCCGTCAACTCCTCCGTCGTCAGTTCCTCAGATTGTGCTGCGACAAGCTCTTTAATGGCTCGTATTTCGAATTTTGGCTTGTAACTCAAGGCAAAAAATCGACCTAGTGACAGCTCGTATCTCAAAAAACGTGCATGTTGGGGCACCCGTATCTCAAGGTACCTCTGTAATTGCAACAAAAACACTGACTAAATCAGTTTTAATGCGAAAAGATCCCAACAGAAAAAGAGAAGAAGCGGACCACTAGGGTGGAGAAAAGAAGAGCTGTTCATGAAGCACATCAGCCTTAGCAAATGAATGCTAAATGTACAGCGAAAAAGTATGTAAACTATGAATACTCAAGTCAAGTGTATTCACTGCACATTATCGTTGCTGGTCATATATATACCCTGTAATCATATCATATAATCATATAATATGATAATAATGAGCACTCTATTGCTCCTTAACCAAATAAGCAATCAGTATTTTATATGGTGCCTGTCACCATGCTGCAGCAAGCACTAATGCAGAAACTCAAAAGGAACCAAATATTTAATCAACATGGACAGAAATGAGTAAGTGCAGGATCCACAGTAGCGCATCCAGGAAGGCATACTAAAGTGACGAAGGATAGACAGAGCAGTCGATACAATAAAAGCAGAACTGTATGTGTAAAATGTCTGTTTTGAAAAGCACAGTGGGGATTGGAATCGTGACACCAATGGATCATTACAAACAGGCATGGAGAGTGAAAAGGCTAAATGGTCATTTGACAAGAGTGAGAATCTTGAAAAGTATTAGAAGACGGGCATCAGATGACCAGCACTGTCCGACAGGTCTTTGATCAGATGAACTGCTGGCATCAATTTAGAGGTAAAACTTCTAAAATAACATTATTCAGAAAGCAAAAAAAAGAATGATTTAATTGCTAAAACAATAATAGAAAACAGGTTTACCATAGTTTAGTCCTTTTTCGGTAATCCGGGCCACAGCACCAGGATTAGTGCAAAGGGACTCTGGGATGATGACTAACAAACCCAAGAACAAAATGTGGAACATCTTTTCTGCAACTCTTCAGCTCTCCTAAAACATAAGAAAATAGGATCACAAACCTTTAAGGGTGTAAAGCATGCCAAGGAGTTGACACAAATGCAAATAATTCTTCTGATTTTATTTTACTTTATAGTCTAATGACTTTTCCATCACTGCCAATCCAACCACTGTTGTGTTTCCTTGTTTCCGATGTTGGCAGAATTGACTTTCATTTTTTGCAACGCCACAACAGAGTTAAAGGGTCTAGATCGGGGTGGGCAAAGTCAGTCCTGGAGGGCTGCAGTGGCTGCAGGTTTTTGTTCCAACCCAATTGCTTAATTAAAAAATCAATTGTTGTCAATAATTTAATTTCATGGCTTGTTAGTGCTTTAACTCTGCCATGTCAGGTCACTCTCATATCCTAGATTTTTTTTCCTTTCTAAGGATATCATCCAAATAATTTGAAGTCTAAAACCGGATAAGTAATTCTCAGTCCTTCACTTTTTGCTCTTAACTTTCCTTCCAATTATTTAATTAAACCAAATAGTGCACAATAAATATTCACAGGTGTAAATGGAAACAAGATAAATGAAAAACTGCTCGTTTCTTTTGTCATTTGTATCTTATTGCTAATAAGGAGCCATTAAAAACCGAGACTACAGCTGTTTAAGACTAAAATAAGCAATAAGGGTCCAAAATCTTAACGAGTGAGACAACTAAAGTGAAGCAGAAGTGTTACTTGAGCAATATGTGCTTCTCATTAAGCAGTTGGGTTGGAACAAAAACCCACAGCCACTGCGGCCCTCCAGATATGACTTTGCCCACCCCTGGTCTAGATCATAACTGTCCTGGTCAAGGCAGTTTCAGATTAACATTAAGTGAGATGTATGGAGGGTGCCATTACTGGTAGCATTACTGTCTCGCAATAAGGGGACCAAGATTTCTATCCTGGGAACTCCCTGTGTGGAGTCTGCATGTTTTCACATGAGTTTCCTCCAGGTGCTCTGTTTTCCTCCCACAGTTCAAAGACATGCAGGTTAAGTAAACTGGCCTTAGCGTGTGTTTGGTGTGTGTGCTTGAGTGTAAGTGTGTTTGACCTGTGATGGACTGGCGCCCTGTCTTGAGTTTGTTCCTGTCTTGTGTCCTGTGATACCTGAGAAAACTCCAGCTTCCCCCCGCAACCCTAGTCTAGACTCAGATTATGGGGTGGGAGGCCACCCAGCCACACGGGTTAGCTATCAAACAGTCAGTTAGTGCCCTAAAAAGCTTGGCCTAGGCCGCAAAATAACTTAGCACCAGCACTGCAGGTTAGAATGCAGTATGTCAAGATGCCTGGCACTACAGCACGATTGTTTAATCTTAGACTAGAATGCCAAAGGTATGTTTTTCCACACCCAAACAATTCCTTCCTAACCCGAGCCTTTCATTGTTCCCCTTTTCTGCCTTTCCATGTAGGTATAGCTTGGGCAGACTCATGCTGACTGTTGATGCAGCTTAATATTGATCATATCAACAAATGTCATTAGATCCTTCGATGTTAACCTGATGGTGAATGCTTAGAGACTTTTATAAAGGAACACTCCACCCAAAAATTAAATTTGTTTAATATGTTGCTTACCTCCTGTAGTTTGTAGTGGCACCCAAAAAAAAATTAAACTCATGTTTTCATGGAGAAAACAGGTAGCAAAGATTCTAACACAATGGGCCCTTTGCCATCACAAGTTGAATAATTGTATGCTTTGCACATATGGAGCTCGAGTGAATTCTCTGCATTGCTCCCTTCCACTCCTTTTCTGATATGTTGAGTGAGAGATCATTTTCCTACTGTCCTCTTGGATCTTTGAAAGGGAGGGACTGTAAAATGGTTTTATATATTGCAGAAATGCTGTTTGAGTCCTCGAAACTGAGCAATATTTTTTCCAGCACAGAGGAAGGTGGGAGATGAGGAAAATCGGGGAGGTTCTGTTTAAAAAAGTTTCTAATTTGAAGATAGTGAAAGAAATGTGTTGCTGGAAAGTTAAATTTGAAATGTAATTGTTCATAGGATGCAAAGATGTTGTCTATGTAAAGATCTCTAAGTGATTTCATCCCAAATGTTTTCCAGATATTAAAAAATGCATATGTTTGCGAGGGTTGAAAAAGGTGGTTCTCGTGCAGAGGTGCCACAGATAAAAGATTCTCTATCTTAATATGCCTCCTACATTGGTTCCATATTCTGAGTGAGTGAAGCACAATTGGGTTGTTAGTATATTGGTAATAACTTGCATTTATAGGGGCACAAAGCAGGGAATATAAAGAACTACTGCAGGATTTTATTTCTATTGCGGTCCAAGCCTGTGTATGTTCATCTATTTGTGTCCACGTCCAGGTTTTTGTAGCTTGTATGTTTGCTGCCCAGTAATAAAACTGAAAGTTAGGTAGAACCATGCCACCTTCTGCCTTAGGTCTTTGCAGGGTCGCTCTTTGGATACGTGGATGTTTTAAGTTCCAAATAAATGAGGTTATGGTTGAATCTAATTGCTTAAAAATGATTTATTGATGTATATTTGAATGTTTTGAAATAAAAGGAGAAGCTTAGGAAGGATATTCATCTTAACAATGTTAATTCTTCCAGCTAGAGTGAGATGAAGGGTTGACCATCTATGCAAGTCTTGCTTAATTTTTTCCATACAGACGGCAAAATTTTGTTGATAAAGCACTTTATTTTTACTTGTGATGTTTACCCCTAGGTATTTAAACTGATCTGCAATGATAAAAGGGAAGGTGTCCAATCTAATATCGTATGCTTGAGAATTCACTGGGAAGAGCACACTTTTATTCAAATTAATACTGAGATCAGAAATCTTTGAAAATTCTGTAAGTGCTGTTAGGACTGCAGGCATAGTATTTTGTGGGTCTGATACAGTATATACTGTACATTACCATATCATCTGCATAAAGAAAAATTTTCTGTTCAAGTCCTTCTCCGATGATCCACTTATTTGATAAGAATTTCGACAGTGAACTGCTAGTGGTCCAATGGCGATTGCAAAAAGTAGTGGTGACAAGGGGCATCCTTGTCTGGTACCACGTTCTAGTTTAAAGTAGTCTGAATAATGTTGTTAATACAATCTGAAGCTTCTGGATTGGTATACAGTAGTTTGACCCATGCACAAATGTTCGGACCAAACCCAAATTTCTCTAATGTAGTGAAAAGGTAGTTCCATTCAATCATATCAAATGCTTTTTCTGAATCCAATGATAATAATACGTCTGGGATGTTTGACTTTGCAGGTGAATATATTGCATTAAACAGGTGTCGAAGATTGGAAGCTAAGTGTTGGCCTTTAATAAATCCAGTTTGATCGTGTGATATTACCGAAGGCAGCACTTTCTCCATCCTTCTAGCTAGGACTTTGGAGAGTATCTTAACATCATTATTTAGAAGTGAAATTGGTCTGTATGATCCACATTGTAATAAGTCCTTATTTTGTTTAGGAAAGATGGTGATAAATGCTTGGCAAAAAGTTTGAGGTAGAATTTGATTGTCTCTAGCTTCTGTAAATGTTGCAAATAAGAGGGGAGCTAGCTGAGTGGAGAATTTCTTATAAAATTCGACAGGGTAGCCATCAGGGCCTGCTGCTTTCCCACTCTGAAGTGACTTTATAGCATCTAGTAATTCTGATAACGCCAAAGGTTTATCCAATTCCTCTGCACTAAGAGTATCTATTTGTGGTATCTGTAATGCATCCAGAAATACATTAGATTGTGTTTTGTCTTCTTTAAACGCAGTAGAATATAAGGATTTATAGTAGTCTTTAAATGTGTGCATTTTGTCTCTGTTCGTGTTGGTGATTGCTGGGATTGCATTACGAAATTTTTGCTTGTGGATTTGTTGAGATAAGAGCTTATTAGCTTTCTCTCCGTGTTCATAGTAATGATGTCTTGATTTAAAAATGAGTTGTTCAGTTTCTTTAGTTGTTAAGAGGTTGAGCTCTGAATGCAGAGCCTGCCTTTTCCTATAAAGAGCCTCACTTGGACACCTGGCATGTTCTTGATCTATTCTAGTAATTTCGCTGGGTAGCTCTGATACCTTCTTGATTTCTAATTTATTTCTGTGGGAAAGATATGAAATAATCTCTCCTCTTAAGAAGGCCTTCAGGGTTCCCAGAGTATTCCTGCAGAGATCTCTGAGGATGTATTTGTCTCTAGAAAAAAACTGATTTGTTTTGTTATAAATTCTGTACAGTTCTTGTCTGCTAATAAAAGTGGGTTAAGATGCCATCTGCGAGATGAGTATTTGGAGTATAATGATTTTAGCTCCAAGATCAGAGGGGCATAGTCGGAAATAACAATCGCGTCGTACTTGCAAGATTTAATCGTAGGCAAGAAATTATAATCTATAAAGAAATAATCAGTTGTTGAATAGCAATGATGCACTGGTGAGTAGAAGGAATATGTTCTTGAGTTTGGGTTTAGAAACCTCCAGGGGTCAGTTACAAACTGTGTAATTGTCTTTGCAGTGTTTGATGTCATCACCCCTGTGAAAGGAGACCTACTGTATCTAAGAGTGGATTTAAAACACAATTAAAGTCCCCAGCCATTATAGTTTTATGAGTGTTTGCATTGGGAATGGATGCAAATACATTTAGCATGAATTCCCTATCATCCACATTTGGTTCATAAACTTGCATAAAAATCACTTTACAGTAAATAAATTGCCCATGGCAATCACAAATCTCCCTTCAGGATCAGATACTACATCTGATACCACAAATGAGACTGTTCTATGTATAAGAATTCCCACACCTCTAGTTTTCTTTGTAAAGCTGGAATGGAACATTTGGCCAGTCCAATCTTTTTACAGCTGGTACTGTTCCTTGCTTAATAAGTGGGTCTCCTGTAAAAATACTATTTTAGCATTTAGAGCTGTTAGTTGAGATAATACTTTCTTTCTCTTTAATTTGTGATTCAGGCCTTTAACATTCCAGCTCACAAAGTTAACTGTCCCATCATGGAGACATTGATTTTAAATTTTTGATGTAATTTTGTAGTCTTAACTGGAAGTGAGACAGCTTTGACCTTAATTTCCAATTTTCCCACGAGTTATTGCCATGCAGCCTATTTTTACGTTGGCAATTATAATTATAAGGATTGAAAGGATAGATTAGATACAGCTTGCTCTCTTTCTCTCCCCACCTTATCCCCCCCCCCCCCCCCACCCCATTTTGCCTCCCCACGTGAGGCTGTACCCCACTTCACAAAGTCCCAGTCCTCTGACAGGTAGGTTTCTTGACCTGTGAATGAGGGGGAGAGGCCTCCTGATGGATGTTTTGGTTTTGATTGAAAGGGGCACATTTTAGCAACCAAAATTGTGTTTCCTGTCTGGATTAGTTATTTGGTGCTGATGGTAAATTAGTGATATGTTAGGTGGAAGCTTGTCCATAAAGTTGTTAATGGAGATGGTCGATAATTTCACAGCAGACAGCACTGTTTTTCAAAACTAACATTATAGATCAGGGGTGGCCAACTCCCATCCTGGATAGCCACTGTTGCTACAGGTTTTCATTCTACTGACTTTTTAAATTAGTGACTAATTTTTTGCTATTAATTAACTTCATTTAGTTGATTTGCTACCCTTTAAATCAGAGCTGAGCAACGTTGGTCCTGGAGGCCAGCAATGGTTTCAGATTTTTGTATCAACCCAATTGCTTCATGAGAAATCATTCAGTGGTGATGAAGTACATACTGCTCAACTGACTTTTTTGTGCTTCATTTTAGTTGTCTCGACTGTCAAGAATTTGAACCTCTGATTGCTTTAGTCTTAAACACATATATTCCTTGTTTTAACTGCTTCTAATAAGGAGAAATAAGATGCAAATGACAAAGGAAGCAGCATTTCTACATCTGGCTTGTTTCCATTTCCACCCGTGTGTATTCATCATATTCACTATTTGGTTTAATTAAGTACTCAGAAGAAAACTGAAGAGAAAATGAAGAACTGAAAAGTACTCATCCGTTTTAGGCTTTAAATCACTTGGATGGTACATGAAAGAAAAAAAAATCAGTGATTTGAGAATGGACTGACATGATAAAGTTAAAACACTAACAAGCCATGAAATTAAATAAGATCTGTTATTGGTGAGGATCGACTTTTAATTAAGTAACTGCACTGGAGCAAAAACCTGCAGGCACTGCGGCTCTCCAGGATCAGAGTTGGCCACCTTGATATAGATATTAGAAAGTGCATAAAATCACTTCTGTATTACAGACAAGATTGTCAATGACACTGCCTCCTAATCCCCTCATTGATGACAGTTGATGGCAAAATGCAGCTAAGTAGTGGTAACAACAGGGCTTGTGTTAGTAATTTCCATGAAGGAAGTGCCCAGAACGCCCTGATGGTAGATCCTTCCCTGTGAGAAAAGTTTGG
Source organism: Erpetoichthys calabaricus (assembly GCF_900747795.2). Taxonomy (NCBI): domain Eukaryota; kingdom Metazoa; phylum Chordata; class Cladistia; order Polypteriformes; family Polypteridae; genus Erpetoichthys; species Erpetoichthys calabaricus. The sequence goes on along the minus strand of NC_041403.2, from coordinate 116,918,997 downwards.
ATGAAAACAAGCCATCCAGTCTAACATAGTTTGTTGATCTTTATTCACTTAACAATTTAAAAACACTGTCAAGTTTTTATCTTGATGGTCCCTGAGCTACTATTGTCTACTACACTACTGTATGTCTAGTCCACGTGTTTGTTATTCTTTGGTTTTATTCCTATGTACAACTGAGCTCTTTATGCTACTGTGTAATGATTTGTTAATCACTTGCATCTGAAGGGTACACCTGATTCATATCCTGATCGATTTAATTGATGACTAAGCCACAGTTGAACATTTCAGAATTGCAGTGAACAGGGAATAACCCTAGACAAGACAACTGTTCATGACAGGCTACACTCATGGACATGCTTATAAGTACTTATTTATGCTGTTACACGTGTGCACACAGAAGATAGTTTAAGGGCTCGGAAAATTATAATCTGCTCCCAGAAAACCAGAGCCACTAATCTTATCTTCCTCTCCCTGCAGACCAGAAGATTGACAACCATGACACCTCTTTGCATATTTGCATTACACTTATTTAGAGATGCTATTCAGTGTTCCAGCACAGAAAACTTACCTGGAGAAAACTAACATGGACATTGGCAGAGTGTACAAACTCAACACGATCACTTGGGTCTCTACAGCTATGCTGTGTGACCTTGTTCTCTGTATTATATTATATTACATTACATCATACTAACTGTGTAAGCCCTTGCTGTAAAAAGCCTGGTGTCCTAGAAACTATTGAAATTGTCAGGAAAAAAAAAACTGAAATATCAGTTGTCAGGTAATTGAAAGGAATTACTCTCGGCATCTCTCTCTGCTAGGAGGTTTCATTTTGCCAATATGCTTGCATCATTTGTGCATTAACGGCAGGAGGAATAGTAAAAGGGATACCATTTTGCCGACGTGCTCCCCTCGCTTGTGTATCCTCGAAGCTGGAGCCCTTAGCCTGACTCCACCACTCACTTCCAGGCCAGACAGACACACACACTTCCACACGTAGATATTATTATATTATATTATGGGCGGCACGGTGGCGCAATGAGTAGCGCTGCTGCCTCACAGTTGGGGGACCTGGGTTCGCTTCCCGGGTCCTCCCTGCGTGGAGTTTGCATGTTCTCCCCGTGTCTGCGTGGGTTTCCTCCCACAGTCCAAAGACATGCCGGTTAGGTGGATTGGCGATTCTAAATTGGCCCTAGTGTGTGCTTGGTGTGTGGGTGTGTTTGTGTGTGTCCTGTGGTGGGTTGGCACCCTGCCCGGGATTGGTTCCTGCCTTGTGCCCTGTGTTGGCTGGGATTGGCTCCAGCAGACCCCCGTGACCCTGTGTTTGGATTCAGCGGATTGGGAAATGGATGGATGGATATTATATTATATTATAGATGCAACTGGAGACTGTTACCAATAAGAGGTTGACCAGGTACATCTGTCCAACTTAGCATGTTGGCGCTACAACCTTCAATAGCAAATACAGATTTATAATTTATTAATTTTCTGTGTCTATTTGATCAAATTCAATTTTGTGTGAAATGTGGGGATGTAGATCCATTAGCCTTGTCAATGTGTCCCATAATGAAGCTCAGACACTTGCTTGACTATCCAGGGATTGGGGTATCATCAAGCGCCATGAGGAAGTGACACACGTTCAACGGTCAAGGGGTTTGGGGGATTGGAGACTCCCATGAAGTAATACGTGTCGGCACACGGCTAAGCAATGAAACACAGTTGGCGAGCTTTGTCTCCCAAAAAACATCTACACTGCAGTTCATAAACAGATGCACTGTACAGATTAAACTGCAGTTGTACAGATAAAACTGCAGTGCTACTGCCAGGACCACCATCAGGAAAGATGTGCTGATTGCAAGCAGCATCCAATTCAGTCCCCCTTGCCCTCCCCCGGCAAAAATGTCAATCAAACCTCAAAATCAGTGACGCTTCATGATCAGGGCTTGCACAGAAATCAATACTAGAACTTGCCCTTCTTACAGAACACTGCAAGGTCCAATTTCCATATTCTTAAAAAAAGTTATTTGCCTTTATGAATGCTCTGCCCACAGCAAGGAACACGTGAAAACATGAATTTCTCTGGCTTATTCACAGGTGACAATTCCGTATGCAAGGCTTTTCATATCATAGAACAGGAGCACTAACTAATAAATTACCTACAAATGATGGCACACTGCAAGACACCAACTGCACCATGACATATCTGGGCAACGCACATCACACAGTTTTGGCAAATCACAACACAGCCTTCTTTTTTGTCGCACCCCTGGGATGTGGGCACCCCAGTTTGGGAACCCCTACTCTAGGGAGTCCACCAATCCATCTAACTTAGTGTCATCTGGAAACATAACAAACTGGTTCGTTATCATTCTATACTAACAACTCACTGAAAATATAAAAGGCTGTAAGGTCACAAAAGCATGAAAAGTAAAGTTAAAATTTGTTGGAATTTATACTAGCCTCGAACCCAGCATTCTTATCCATTCCTTCACCCATCCCCTTCTAAACCTGCTTAATGTAATTCAGGGTTGCACAGGTAGAGAGAATTTCACAGTAGGATTATTAAAATTATACAAAATAATTTTACAATAATTACAGAAGATTTTTCGACAAAGTAAACTGCATTCTCACCTCTAAGATGCTCCTCAACACAGCTGCTGTTGGACACGACTTCAAGGCCATATATATATACTGTGAATGTGTCCAAAAGTTGGGATGCATGGGCGGTACAAGGACGCTGCACAATTAACAATGCACACTTCTTTTTTTCTGTTTTGACCCTTGGTCTAGATTATGCAATAACATTTCCAATAATCAGTTATCACTTGTTTCTGTAGATATTACAACAATTCTTCATTTCATTATGAGATTTTTAAAGGGCTATCAGCACAAGTCTATTTATACTCTTGTGCTGTTAATGGTCTTCTGTAAAATTCTGGCTTGCTGCCTTTTAATTTATAACACTATTGGAACAGTGCACTGATGGATATGATTATGCTGGATCTGCAAGACTTCAAATATTGACCAAACCTGGCTTGGTGTTACTCAATGTGTGCTCTGTCCTGGAGCAACGTCCCCAGGGGTGTATGGTGTTAGCTGCTTAATGCCTCTGTTTGATACAAGCTGGACACTTAATGTGAATACTGCACTCTATAGCCCACCTAGAGTTAATTAGTAATAAGTAGTTTATAAAACCACATACAAGCTGGACACATTCCTTTCGAAACATTGTTTAGTTAATCTTGTGTTTATTAATCAAGCATGCCACACTTTGAATTGCTTAGATTCTATGGATATGTGTCTGGTCCCAAAGCACTTGATATTCGTGCTACGTGACCCTTAACATCATGGCAGCCAAAGTATAAAGGATGGTCACAGAGATGTGTCTTAACTTTGAAACATTAAGAGGAAACTCAACTAAAAAAAAAAAATGGGCATCCTTTGTCTAGTTTTAAATCTTATGCTCTTGACTGCTTTTTAATAGCACTTCTTACGCTGCTAAAATCAGTTTTTGGAAGTGAAAGGTGGAATAAACCCAGCCTATTGCTGGCTAACCAGAAGCTGGTGTTCTCTTCAATGAATCACTTCTGAATTTTGAGAAAATGTCTTATTGCAAATGTCTGATAGAGAGGAGATGATTTAATCTTTCAATCAAAGCTAAGCACAGACCAGAATCAAAATTTATAACCAGAACTGTTCTTTACCTAATCGTTTTTTTAATTACTGAAACACATACTAGGAAAGGCCCTGCAGGAGTTAAGTGGTCTTAACGTTAAGACACATGCCACGTCCCACAGTCATCTTTTAAATCATGTTTATTATGAATTCACAGGTCACATGACATGCTCATCATGTGCTTAACTACCAGACAACATCATAATAACTAGAAGCACAAAATGGAAGCACCGTTAAAACAACTACACGACCCGATGGTGCCTATACATCAACAAATGCACAAAATGTTGACGTCACCAGAACATCAATGAAAACCATAATCAATGGAAATAAAAATGTATAATACTTCAAAATTAAAATCAAAAGAAGTAGACCATTATCTAACACATTCCTGATAAAATATGCTTTGTGTGATAGAAACAGAGTAGAAGGCATGGGGTCCCAGTTGGGAAAGCCCTGCTTAACAGTTGAAGAAAAGTGGTTAAAAATGGAACAAGTGCTCCTCTGTTGGTTAAGGACAGTGCTGAAGATGAGACGATGGTGTTCCTTTGAACATCTAATGGTCATTTACATTTTCTAAAACCAGTCATAAACTGGGTAGGGGGCAGCTGTCTATACTTGCAGCATCAAATGAACAAATCCTGGACAGGACACAAGTTCATCACATTGATGCATTCGTCCACACCCACCCTCTCACACTGGACCACTTTAAATCTAAAAATCAACCTAACATGCACAACTTTGAAATGAGTCCACTTCAACATATTGAATAAAGCATAGAGAAATGGAAATTACACTTACTTAAGGTCAAGGGAAGATTTTAACTAAATTGATTACTTTCTGTAAATTTTGAAAGTCTACCATGAAGAAGTGCATGTTGTGGCTTTTTTACTGCCAGACTTCAGCAAACATGTAGGAATCTTTTAAGGGCTACCTAAAGACATGTGGAATTCCTACGTGTCTAAGGACTCTTTTTCAATTTACTCAGGCCCTTCCTCCCTAGCGGAACGCTGACACCCTCTGCCTTCAGGCTCTGAGTTCAGCTAGCTCTGGCAGTGGGTGTTCAGGTGGTCTCCATAGCCATGAGTGCAGATATTGTCTTATAGACCTGGGCACCCTGTCTTTTTGGTTATCTTTCCTTTCCAGTGAGCTGTAGGACTCTGGTGGCACTCCTCTTGCCCCACCCCCATCTCATATTGGCTAACTATCTTTCTCCTTTCACACCTAACAGCTAGTGCTTGGTGATCACACTGGTGCAAAAATGGCTGCCATTGCATCATCCAGGTGGATGGCTGCACATTGATGATGTTTGAAGTGGCTTCCCTACAGTCTATGCAAAGCAATTTGAGTGTCTAGAAAAAACACTATATAACGGTAGCTAACTATCTGACTGGCACTGTTGGAGGTCAAGCAAAGGTAGGGTGCAGCAGAATGAAGTCATTATTTGCCAGTCAGGACTTCCTTATGTCTGAGAACAAGAGTGGAAACATTAAGATAAAGCAACATTATCAGTGCAGTGGGTTGGCACCCTGCCCAGGATTGGTTCATGCCTTGTGCCCTGTGTTGGCTGGGATTGGCTCCAGCAGACCCCCGTGACCCTGTGTTCGGATTCAGCGGGTTGGAAAATGGATGGATGGATGGAACATTTCCTTCTTCCATTTCCCATGGTGTCCTCTTAAATAGGTCCCCATAAGATGCTTATCATGCTCACATGTCTGACATTTGTTATATCATTACTCTTTCTCAGTCATTGAACTATATCCTTAAAAATGACATGAAACAGAAGCAATAATATGACAAAGATCCATAATTAGTTCCGCAGGGTATTTTTGCCTTCCCAGAAGCTGGTAAACAGCAGATGGCATGTACAGAATTAAAACCTTAGTTAGTATCCAACAAGACTCTGCCTACTATTGTGCTCAAGGCTGTCGGCAGACAGAAATTTCAATGTTTCCATAGACCTCTTTTAGCTCAAAGATGACAAAGAGAATCTGCCAAGATGCATTGCAGAAATGCATGTTTGATACTGGTCAGGATGAAGGGTATTTATTGGTCAAAATAGTACAAAGTAATGCCACACAAGGTGTATGTGTTGGTATCTGTGATACAAACAATTGCGGCCAATGACTACAGGATCATCTTCATTAACTGAAGATTCTGAGATTTGTTTCCATTTTCTGCTGGATAGAAGCATTTGCAAGTATGTTTATTAGTATTGCGCCTACCTGCAGGCCTCTGCTCTCTCTGGAGGATATACAAGCTGCAGCACATGTAAAGAATTCATCTTGAAATGTTGGCTAACAAACTAAAAGCTACCCTTGCTTTCTCCAGCCATGTGTTCCTTTGGTAAAAAGAAGGTCAAATCGTCTGGTAACATTTAGGCAGGAGGCCAGTAGTCTGACCAAACCTCCAGAGCCAAACAAGCCTACAGTAAGGTCACCTTTAATATACAGTACAAATGAATGTACTGTTCTGGTAGGCACTTTTGATAATAATAGTAAATATTAGTTTGGCAAATAGAAGGAAATACTCAGAAGGAGAACATTTCCATTGGTTTTTGTCCAGAAGCAATGACTGATGGTCTTACCTTAGCTAAACTCTCTGGGTTGGTGGTCAGCAGCCAGTCCATCTTTGGACTGCCTGGTTTCATTACAATATTTTCTCCTGTCTGATGGCTTGCTAAGCATATGCTGAGTAAAACTTTAGAGGAGGGTTGTAAGGACTTGCTGTGGTGTATCTACTAGTCAATTACTAGTACATCACACACACAGCAGTGTCTTACATACACTATAGGTGGAGTCCACTCTAAAGTTTCAGCATGTACTGTGTGTCTTTGTCCAGCAAGTGTTTATTATGGATTCTATCATTCGGTTTAAATTTACAGAGCATACTGTTGAAAGGACAAGTAAGGGAACCCAATGGGATTACCTAGATTTCTGCATTGATTACAAATTAAGTCACAATTATAGACAAACACAGTCTGAATAACACACTAATAGTTGTACTTTTCAGAATCCAGCCACCAGATGGGCAAACCAACCCAACATGGTGTGGTCACAAACTTGGATAAATAGAAAGGGTTAGTGTCAGAAAGGGCATTCATCAGTACAGGGAGGGCTTTGAGAAGAAGCTGGATGGGGCAGAAATGAGAATGCTGAGATGGATGTTGTGGCCTGCAGGGGGTGCTCAGCTCCCCACACCTGATATAGACACACAGGATGCAAGTTCAGCAACATACATGTTTTATTTTTCTGTGGAAAATCATTTCCAAATCATTTCCCACCAAATGCAGCACAGTTACAGGCACAATACAACACTTTCTGTTCCTCTCTTTCTCTTTCTCTTTTGTCTTTGGCTTCCACCTCCACTCCTCCCGGCAAGCATCGTCCACTCTGGCTCTTCAAGTTGTGGTAAGCAGGCTCCTTTTATCCTGCACCCGGGAGTATTGCTAATAGCCCGTTAACGTGATCCAGAAGCCCCTCTGGGTGAGGCAGAAGCCCAACAAAGTAGGACACCTCAATCTCTGCAGCACCCCTTGGTGGCACTCACGGAACCCAAAAGGGATGTGCCAAACTCCAACTTCCATGGAGTCCTCTAGAGTCCGAGGCACCACTGTAACCCAGGGGGGATTTCATTTAGCCCTCTGGAGAAGATAATGCCTTGTATGTTTTCTCTCCCCCGGTTCTTCAGTTACACAGGCATTCCAGCCAGTTAAGGGCCGTGGTCGTCCACCACAATGTGTGGAGTTACAAACAAGGACAGAATTAGGAATGTAACATTCAGAAGTGCAACAAAGAGAGAGACAGATATCTAAGAAGTACATGAAAGCAGGTTGAAGTGGTATGGAAATGTGATGAGGAGAGAAAATGAAAATGCGGGCAAAAGTGGGATGGGAATGGAAGTACAGGGGAAGAGAAAGGAAGCCAAAGTGGAGGTGGATAGATAAACTAAAAGAAGATCTGAAGGAAAAGAGCTTGACTGGAAAGGAGGTGCAGGTCCCACCTGTATGAAAAAGGTTGATTAAGCACATCAACTAAACATAGAAGTGGGAAAAGATGGAGAGGAAGAAAAAGATGTGCTTTTCATGTCTTTATTGAGCACATTGAGTAATCAGTCACAGTGCAGACTGGAAAAAGTAAGCAAACCTTTGATTTTCACAACTTGTAGATCCTCATTTAGAGGCGGCATTAGCCTCCACTAAACATTTCCTGTAGCTTCTCGTAAGACTTGCACAACAATGAATAATAATTTTGGGTCATTCCTTCCTGCAAATCTATTTCAGTTCATTGATATTTCTGTCTTGTCTTGATTGCACAGTCCTCTTCAGGTCACACCACTGCATCTCAATCAGATTAAGGTGAGGACACTGACTTGGCCATTCCAAAACACAAAACTACTTTCATTTTAGACCTTCTTTAGTTGATTTATTTGTGTGCTTTGGGTCATTGCCTTGTTGCATCACCCAACCTTTCTAAAGCTTGAGGTCATGGACTGCTGTCCTTTCATTCCCTCCATTACTGCAAGGTCTCCAGGCCCAAACCTTGTTCCCGTCACCATGCTTCACAGCTGGGATGAGTTTTTGTCGTTGTTGTGCAGTATCCTTTTTCTCCAAACACACTATTGTGCAATTGTGCCAAAAAGTTCAACTTTTGTCTCGTCTGTCCACAGAACATTTTTCCAGAAGTGCTGTGAAAAATCAAAGTGGTGTTGGGCAACTTTAGACATGTTGTAATGTTTTTGACAACATAAACACCATTTATGTTCAATGCCTTTCTCTGATAGTTGACACATGAACATCTCTATAATGTGTCTTCTAAGTCCCTGAGACAGTTTTTTGGATTGAGGCCTGGTTCACACTAATCAACCTTTATTGAGTAGAACAGATTTGTCACTACCCAGTCATTGTGTACCTTTATCTGAAGGATGAGGCACCAGTTCAACCCACACTTCCGTTGTCATCTCCTTAATAGACAAAACTTTCTCCTTAACAGACTCGCCTTTCTCAGAGTAGCTTTTGGAGAAGTCATTAACGCAGAAGCTCACTTACTTTTTCCAGCCCACACTGTGAACGATTGCTCAATAAAGACCTGATAAGCACAACTGTTTGTGTGTTATTCATTTAGCAAGATTGCTAGTTTAGAATTGTGACTTAGATGAAGATCAGGTCACATTTTATTAGTAATCAAAGCAGAAACCCAGATAATTACATGGGGTTTGTTCACTTTTTTCTTCCATCCATCCATCCATTATCCAACCCGCTGAATCCGAACACAGGGTCACGGGGGTCTGCTGGAGCCAATCCCAGCCAACACAGGGCACAAGGCAGGAACCAATCCCGGGCAGGGTGCCAACCCACTGCAGGACACACACAAACACACCCACACACCAAGCACACACTAGGGCCAATTTAGAATCGCCAATCCACCTAACCTGCATGTCTTTGGACTGTGGGAGGAAACCAGAGCGCCCGGAGGAAACCCACGCAGACACGGGAAGAACATGCAAACTCCACGCAGGGAGGACCCGGGAAGCGAACCCAGGTCCCCAGGTCTCCCAACTGTGAGGCAGCAGCGATATCCACTGCGCCACCGTGCCGCCCCACTTTTTTCTTGAAACTGTAAAATACAATAATGTAGTTTTATTACAAAATAAATCTAATAGATAGAATAGCCAAGATGGAAATAGCAGTAGAGAAAAGTATCTGAAGACAGTGACAGGGCCACAGGACAAACTAACATTGTCACTACAACTTGCCATTCTAAAATACCATGGTGGTGATATACAACAGAATACTAAGACATTAAAGGGGGACTATGTCTGTGGGGGCACATGCACCACCCTAGTCAAATGCAACCATCAGCAATTCCCGCACAGACATTTGCTACATGTTTAGAAAGGCAAATCAAGCTGGCGGCCCCAGTCATTAGCAGGTACAGAAGTTGCTGGGTGCCCGCACACCCTTGGATAGGGAAAGGTGCTCTGGCTTTTTAATCTGGTAGTTTAACTTTTGACTTTATGCTGGACCTCAGTATCCTGTAGAGTATTCTCACTATATCCCCTGATATCCAGCATGGTGACTTTAACCAGCAGTGCTGTGTCTTTGTAATGATGAATGTTACATGGACACTGGGAGGGAACGCCTATGGCCCTTTTTCCAACAAGATGGTAGACTCCCAATCTGTTAACAATTCCAGGCAGACAAAAATGTTTGTGATTACATTGACTAACTTTTAGAGGTTTTCTTGGCATCCTGTCATGTGACCTTTGACTCTTCACAAAAGCAGGTGAGTACTTTAGAAATAAAAATAAACACCCTTTATATGGGTATTTGGATTTATTTTACAGTGTTTCACCATGCAGTTTATCCTTGGAAGTTGTGTGATCATTTCTTTGCTTATGCAGCACAGTAAGCTGCATCACAATATTGCTTTTGAGGCATCATTACGTCATGAGATGTGATGATATAAATATGGCGGTGATCAAATTACACATCATCCCTCAGTGGAAAAAACTTCTTGACCTGCAATTCTAGCACAGTTAACTTATTTAACAAGTAGGCCCTACTATCAGGTTTTGTCTTCTGTTTGTTGATCTTCATTTTGACTTTGACTTGTGGCTCTCGTTTTGCCCTCCTGTTTTAATTGCCTGAACTTTTAACTCAGTTTTCCCTTCTGACTACGGTTCTTGCTTCCTGGTATCATCTTCTGGTTATGTGGAGTGAAATTGGTTGGAGTTTGAAGCCCCAATTTAGCTGGTCATCTGTTGGCTTGTTTCACATCTCATTTCTGTTTGGCTGTCATTTAATGAAGAAAACAATCACTTCAGAGGACTGAATCCTTAAAACAGGGCTATTAAAATGAACAGAAGAGAATTTAATTAGCAGTGAAAACTGGCACAGATTAAAATTATAAATCAAACAATTCAGATGTGATTGAAGTGCACACTGCAGACTGTCATTTACATTGGGTATTCACATTCATTTCGGTCACACCATGTACAACCCCAAATCAGAAAAAGTTGGGACAGTGTGGAAAATGTGAATAAAAAAAGAAAAAAGCAAGTTATAAATTCTCCTCAAATTTTATTTCATTGCAGACAGTATGAACACAAAATAATTCATGTTTTTTTTTTTTGTCAATATCATTTGATTTATAAATAAATATCCATTCTTGCCATTCAGGCTTGCAACACATTTCAAAAAAAGTTGGGACAGTACAGCATTTACCACTTTGTACAGTTCCCCTGTCTTTGAACAACACTTAAAAGACGTTTAGACATTGAAGAAATCAAGTGACTAAGTGTTGCAGGTGTTAGTTTGTCCCATTCTTCCTGCAAACAACGTTTTAGGTGCGCAACAGTACGGGGTCTTCGTTGACGCATTTTTCGTTTCAAAATGCGCCAAACATTCTCTACAGGAGACAAATCAGGGCTGCAGGCAGGCCAGTCAAGCATCTGCACCCTCTTCTTACGCAGCCATGCCTTTGTTATGCGCGCAGTATGTGGTTTGGCATTGTCTTGCTGAAATAAGCATGGGCGTCCCTGGAAAAGACGTCGTCTTGAAGGCAGCATTTGTTCCTCCAAAACTGAGATATACTTCTCAGCATTGATGGTGCCATCGCAGAAGTGCAAGTTACCTTTGCCGAAGGCACTGACACAACCCCATACCATGACAGACCCTGGCTTTTGGACTTGTATCTGGTAACAGTCTGGATGGTCCATTTCCTCTTTGGTCCACAGCACACGACATCCATTTCTTCCAAAAAAGATGTGAAAAACCGATTCGTCTGACCACAATACACGTTTCCACTGCACAATGGACCATCCCAGATGCCTCCGAGCCCAGAGAAGTCGACGGCACTTCTGGACACTATTTCTGTAGGGCTTCCTTTTGGCACAGTACAGTTTTAGCTGGCATTTCCTAATGTAACAACGTACCGTAGTGCTTGAGAGTGACTTCCTGAAGTAGTCCTGAGCCCACGCAGTTATATCATTTATTGATGAATGACGGTTTTTAATGCAGTGCCGTCTGAGGGCTCGGAGATCACGGCCATTCAGTTTAGGCTTGCGCCCTTGGCCTTTGCGCACGGTAATTTCTCCAAATTCCCTGATTCTTTTCACTATGTTATGCACTGTAGAGGGAGAAATGCCCAAATCTCTTCCTATCTGTCTTTGAGAAACGTTTTTCTTCATCATTTCAAAGATTTTTGCCCACACTTGGTGGCAAACTGGCGATCCTCTGCCCATCTTTGCTGCTAAAGGAGTAGGCCTTTCCTCAATGCTGCTTTTGTACCGAATCATGATTGCAATCACCTGTTAACATCACCAGTTTCAAATCACATCATTATTTAGTTATTATACCTCATTACTACCCCTTAATTGCCACCATCCCAACTTTTTTTGGAATGTGTTGCAAGCCTGAATGGCAAGAATGGATGTTTATTTACAAATCAAATGATGTTGACAAAAACAAAACATGAATTATTTTGTGTTCATACTGTCTGCAATGAAATAAAATTTGAGGAGAATTTATAACTTGCTTTTTTCTTTTTTTATTCACATTTTCCACACTGTCCCAACTTTTTCTGATTTGGGGTTGTAGAAATGACAACAATTTTTCTACATGGCCCCGCATTCAGGACACCATACTGTTTGGGACACAGCAATGGCAGGTATTCTATAGCAGTCATATTTCATACTTTGTTGCATATCCATGCATTCAATAATTGCTTGAAGTCTGCGATTCATAGACATCTCCAGTTGCTGAGGATCTTCTCTGGTGATGCTCCTATCCTAATTCTAAAGTTTTATCAATGTCTCTAATGGTTTTATTCTTGTTTTTCAGCTTCCTATTGGCTTCTTGGACTTTCATTGGCACAGCTCTTTTCCTCAGTTAGAACAATGGCAATTACAGACTCCAAAGGGTAGAAGTCTGCAATGTGCGCTTTAATCTCGTCTAAATTGTAGGGAGCATCAAGACAAAAGGTGCCTTTGTCCCAAATATTAAAGAAGACACAGTAAAAATGCTGGGAGTGCCCTAACAATGACTGATGGAAATGTGGAAAACTTGGAACACTGGCCACTTTTTTTGGCCTAACAGTCCTAGTTTAGGACCTGTGACATTACCTTTCTACTATTGTACCAAACCGGCCAGTTCTGTAAGAAACTCTTCACAAAGATTCTGGAGTTCCATGGGAATGAAGAAAACATAAGAAGAACCGAGAAGCTAAGGTTGCCCAGTACCAACTGAACAGTTCCTTAGAAGCCATTTGGATCTTGGTCCATTGCCCAATCTACATATCTATCATGTTTTCCATAATAAATGTATGTAAGACTTACTGATAAGAATGAGAGACTTGGACGTTTGATACATAACTGGTGCGATAAAAGTGCAGATAAGCCCATTCTCTTTTACAAAGAGCAAACTGATGACCTTCAAAGCGGACCCAAGTGTGCCTTTTATTAAAGCTTTCAAAGCTTTGACAGCAAACCCAATGCAATCATTCCTGCTTACATCTGTGTTTCTGCCCCAGAAGTGTTGTGCAATTTCTGATTAAATATTTTCCAAATTATAAACCATTCTAAAAAGTGGACCATCGCTGCATGTGCATGCCACCCCAAAGCCATTTTACCTGCTTTAGAGGGCATGGTTTGTATTGTCCAGCTATTCTCATAGCTACTGTTTGGTTAAATGTTAGATTAAAGGGATGTGAAGTGGGCATCTAAAGCTGGTTTTGTTTTGAAATATATTTAAGAAACAAATTCCTTGCCTCTTAAAGCCAGTCTCCCAGACTGTAGAGACATTCTCTGCATCATTATCAGAAGGTTTGAAAAAGAAATGGCACACAAACAACGATCCACATTGAGGGGACTGAATGTTGTAAATATACAGTTGCCTGCTGTACAAATTTAAGCAACTTCTAGCTGCTTCTGGTGCCTTCCCAGCTCCAGAGTCTTGGGTTCAAGTCCTGGTTGCTGACTGTGTGTAGATTACACTTGTGGCTTCGCCGGCCACATCCCAAAGTTGGACAAGGTAAAGGTGACTGGTGACTCTAAATAGGCCACATGTGAGTTCAAGTGTCAGCGTCAGAGTGCCCTGCAATGGACTGCTGCTCTGTCCAGGGCTGATTCCAGACTTGCACCTAATCCTGCAGATGAAAGGGAATTTTCCCCTCATGACACTGAACTGAATTAAAAGATTGGAAAATGGATTAATGGATGGACTGAAGGATGAATCATCCACTTTACTCAACAAACAATCTAATATACCAGAAACCTGGGATACACTACCAGTAAAACGTTTTAGAACACCTCAGTTTTTCTTCAGATTTAGTCCGTTGAAATGCAAGTAATGACCTAAAATGGTGAAAAGGTAAGCAGGAAACTGACAGAGGCTTAAATTTAAGGTTTAGGTTAGCAAAAATGAAAAAGGAAACTTGAACCAGTCCAACGCCGAACCACTATTTCCAAGTTCCTCAATGGAAGAGATAAGCAGAGTGCACTGCAGATAACAGTATCAAAAGCTGATGGCAGGTCAAGCAGATAAAGGCAGAGGAGAGAGGAGCAGGTGGAGGACATTGAAGAGCATCTGACTGAAAGCAGAGCACTGTCAGTACAGTGATCCTTGTGGAATCCAGACTGAAGTGGATCTACTAGGACAGGTTGTTGTCAGAGAGGACTGAAGAAGAGTTGCTTGTGGACAATGCATTCTACGGTCTTGGCCAGGAATGGCAGAAGTGAGACCGAGCGGTAATATTCAATGGCAGACAGGCTGAGAGACGGTCTCTTGAGAACAGGAATTACATGAGACTTCCTAAAATCAGTAGGGAAGACATCAGAGGTCAGTGAGGCACTGATGTAGGCGATGGAATGTGAGGGAATGGGGTCCAGGGTGCAGCTGGTGGGGTCTTTAGCTACAGAGCAGGTCAGAAATGTCAGAATCGTTTACAGTAGAGAGGTAGGAAAGAGATGGATGACACAGAGGAGGGTGTGAGGATAGTCTGGAGGTCTTGAACTGTTTTGGATGTTGCTGACTTTGGAAGAAAAGAGGGAAGCCAAACCATTAGGAGAGAAGAAGGATGGTTTTGAAGCAACAGGAGGGCTTAAGAGAAACTGGAAGGTAGAGAAGAGATGGCAAGCGTTTCTTTCAGAGGATGTCATTAAGTTTTGAAAGAAGGATTTCTTTACAGATAGCAGAGAAGGAAGACAGGGGGGACTTGTACTTTGTAGTTTCTTCTTATGCCAAGCACCTTCACCAGTTCTCTGCAATCAGCACAGACAGTGGAAGACAACCGGGGCTGGTGAGCAGTGGTACAAGCAGGACTACTTGGCAAAGGCATGTTTATATTTTTTATGTTGTTAAATATGAAGCATATTTATCTTTTGTATGTTGTTAAATATGAAGCACACACATAAAAATTGGAGATAGGTAAATAGACCACTTTTCTGGTCTGTTAACAACACCGGCATCCTCAAAAGGGCTCTGCAAAGGCTTTTTTTCCTGAGGGAGCTAAAGAGCTTTGGAGAGGAAAGCTAACTTCTGGTGAACTTCTACCACTGCACTATTGAAAGTATCCTGACCGGGTGCATTACGGTGTGGTTTAGTAACCTGACTTGGAAGGACTGTCCATACTGCTTCTAAAATCATTGAGGTCAACC
Source organism: Erpetoichthys calabaricus (assembly GCF_900747795.2). Classification (NCBI taxonomy): domain Eukaryota; kingdom Metazoa; phylum Chordata; class Cladistia; order Polypteriformes; family Polypteridae; genus Erpetoichthys; species Erpetoichthys calabaricus. The sequence continues at coordinate 116,903,673 of NC_041403.2, read as the reverse complement.
TTCCACAGCTTCATCCCATCTACTTCACCAAATGTCTGAGGAGGAATGAATCCATCATCTCTGACACCAGCCATTCATCTCATCTTGTTTTCATATCTGCCTTCTAGTAAATGCTGCCAGAGCATTACCACACACTCCAGTCGCTTCAGGGGCAGCTTCTTCCCCCATGCCATAAAGTTACTGAACTTGTGGTAAGCTGATATTACCTGCCCTATGCTGTGCCCACCTGCTGGTTTGTATCTATTGTGCTGTATGTTACATGTGTGCTGCCATCTGCACTTCCTGCCCCCTACTGCATGTCTTTACAGGTCTGTTTTACACTATGTACAGAAGGCCATTCTTCTGCTACTCTCATTTATTGTACCCTAACTTCATTCAGCTCTCGAGTGTATGGGACAATAGAGATCTAATTTAACCTTAAGGTGGGTAGCCCAGTGTGTAGCTCACTCTAATTTGTACAGTGCCTAGCCGACCATCATTGCCCTAAGTAAAGAAAAATAATTTTATTATAACTAGTTTCGCTTTTGGGCAGCACGGTGGCGCAGCACTGCTGCCTCGCAGTTAGGAGACCTGGGTTCGCTTCCCGGGTCCTCCCTGCGTGGAGTTTGCATGTTCTCCCCGTGTCTGCGTGGGTTTCCTCCGGGCACTCCAGTTTCCTCCCACAGTCCAAAGACATGCAGGTTAGGTGGATTGGCGATGCTAAATTGGCCCTAGTGTGTGCTTGGTGTGTGGGTGTGTTTGTGTGTGTCCTGCAGTGGGTTGGCACCCTGCCCGGGATTGGTTCCTGCCTTGTGCCCTGTGTTGGATGGGATTGGCTCTAGCAGACCCCCGTGACCCTGTGCTCGGATTCAGCGGGTTGGAAAATGGATGGATGGATGGATAGTTTCGCTTTTTCCTTGCAAGTCTTTAATAAAAGTTGCCACTATACTCCGTTGCCATGCTTTTATCAAATCCTATGGAATTTCTCCACGTAACGCTGTTGTTCTATGTCATGGGATCTCATTATCTGATATTCTTTTTAAATGTACATAACCATAAACATGGTTATGACATGACAGTGAGACCTGGAAGGGCGTGATTGGGAGGAATGGCCCCCCCGATCTGAACCCGAGTGGTGTTTTGTTATTGGACTTCTGTGCTCGTCACGGATTGTCCATAACGAACACCATGTTCAAGCATAGGGGTGTTCATATGTGCACTTGGCACCAGGACACCCTAGGCCTCAGTTCGATGATCGACTTTGTGGTCGTGTCGTCGGACTTGCGGCCACATGTCTTGGACACTCGAGTGAAGAGAGGGGCGGAGCTGTCAACTGATCACCACCTGGTGGTGAGTTGGCTTCGATGGTGGGGGAGGATGCCGGTCAGGCGTGGTAGGCCCAAATGTGTTGTGAGGGTCTTCTGGGAACGTCTGGCAGAGTCCCCTGTCAGAAGTAGCTTCAACTCCCACCTCCGGCAGAACTTCGACCACATCCCGAGGGAGGTGGGGGACATTGAGTCCGAATGGGCCATGTCCCGTGCCTCTATTGTTGAGGCAGCTGACCGGAGCTGTGGCCGTAAGGTGGTCGGTGCCTGTTGTGGCGGCAATCCCCGAACCCGTTGATGGACACCGGCAGTGAAGGATGCCGTCAAGCTGAAGAAGGAGTCCTACAGGACCCTTTTGTCCTGTGGGACCCTGGAGGCAGCTGATAGGTACCGGCAGGCCAAGCGGAATGCGGCTTTGGTGGTTGCTGAGGCAAAAACTCGGGCGTGGGAGGAGTTCGGGGAGGCCATGGAGAACGACTTTCGGATGGCTTCGAGGAGATTCTGGTCCACCATCCGGCGTCTCAAGAAGGGGAAGCAGTGCAGTGTCAACACTGTATATGGTGGGGATGGTGCGCTGCTGACCTCGACTCGGGACGTTTTGGGTTGGTGGGGGGAGTACTTCGAAGACCTCCTCAATCCCACTAACATGCCTTCCAATGAGGAAGCAGAGCCTGAGGACTCAGAGGTGGGCTCCCCCATCTCTGGGACTGAGGTCACCGAGGTGGTCAAAAAACTCCTTGGTGGCAGGGCCCCGGGGGTGGATGAGATACGCCCGGAGTTCCTCAAGGCTCTGGATGTTGTAGGACTGTCTTGGTTGACACGCCTCTGCAACATCGCATGGACATCAGGGACAGTGCCTCTGGATTGGCAGAGCGGGATGGTGGTCCCCCTCTTTAAGAAAGGGGATCGGAGGGTGTGTTCCAACTACAGAGGGATCACACTCCTCAGCCTCCCTGGAAAAGTCTATTCAGGGGTCCTGGAGAGGAGGGTCCGTCGGATAGTCGAGCCTCGGATTCAGGAGGAACAGTGTGGTTTTCGTCCTGGTCGCGGAACAGTGGACCAGCTCTATACCCTTAGCAGGATCCTGGAGGGTGCATGGGAGTTTGCCCAACCAGTCTACATGTGTTTTGTGGACTTGGAAAAGGCATTCGACCGTGTCCCTCGGGGAATCCTGTGGGGGGTACTCCGAGAGTATGGGGTACCGGCCCCCCTGATAAGGGCTATTCGGTCCCTGTACGATCGGTGCCAGAGCCTGGTCTGCATTGCCGGCAGTAAGTCGAACCCGTTTCCAGTGAGAGTTGGACTCCGCCAGGGCTGCCCTTTGTCACCGATTCTGTTCATAACTTTTATGGACAGAATTTCTAGGCACAGCCAGGGCGTTGAGGGGGTCTGGTTTGGTGGGCTCAGGATTGGGTCACTGCTTTTTGCAGATGATGTTGTCCTGTTTGCTTCATCAGGCTGTGATCTTCAGCTCTCTCTGGATCGGTTCACAGCCGAGTGTGAAGCGGCTGGGATGAGAATCAGCACCTCCAAATCCGAGACCATGGTCCTCAGCCGGAAAAGGGTGGAGTGCCCTCTCAGGGTTGGTAGCGAGATCCTGCCCCAAGTGGAGGAGTTCAAGTATCTCGGGATCTTGTTCACGAGTGAGGGAAGAATGGAGCGTGAGATCGACAGGCAGATCGGTGCGGCATCCGCAGTAATGCGGGCGCTGCATCGGTCTGTCGTGGTGAAAAAGGAGCTGAGCCGCAAGGCGAAGCTCTCAATTTACCAGTCGATCTATGTTCCTACCCTCACCTATGGTCATGAACTATGGGTAGTGACCGAAAGAACGAGATCGCGAATACAAGCGGCTGAAATGAGTTTCCTCCGCAGGGTGTCTGGGCTCTCCCTTAAAGATAGGGTGAGAAGCTCAGTCATCCGGGAGGGGCTCAGAGTAGAGCCGCTGCTCCTCCGCATCGAGAGGAGTCAGATGAGGTGGCTCGGGCATCTGATCAGGATGCCTCCTGGACGCCTCCCTGGTGAGGTGTTCCAGGCACGTCTAACCGGGAGGAGGCCCCAGGGAAGACCCAGGACACGCTGGAGGGACTATGTCTCTCGACTGGCCTGGGAACGCCTTGGGATTCTCCCGGAAGAGCTAGAAGAAGTGGCCGGGGAGAGGGAAGTCTGGGGATCTCTGCTCAAGCTGCTGCCCCCGCGACCCAACCTCGGATAAGCGGGAGACAATGGATGGATGGATGGATAACCATAAACATAAAAATAATGTCAAAAGTTTTCAAAGACAAGGTGTGCTCTCATGTTGTCATTCGAACACACCCCATGCGGCTCGGACACCACCAGGCGCCCTCTTATGACCTATTCGTCAAAGACGAGAGCTCCCCCTGGCGGCTTTGTGCTGGCTTATCACTTAAAGGATTTTCCCCTTCCTTAACCTTGGGAAATTGGAACGTTTGTTGTTTCCCTCAATTGACACAAGTAGGATTCGTGCGTCTGATAAAATTAAATGTGAATTGAATAAACGCTCACTAAAAACGACAAGAACATCAAAAGAGCAATTACCACAATGAAAAATCCACACGGTGTAACTAGGCTTCATATTCAAGACATCCATTTCTTCACTCACATATCCAGCGTATAGCAGGCTAACCTGTGGCCATTGCGGTTAAGTCGGAAGCCTACTCTGACTGTGTTGCTGGTTCATTGTAGTGCAAATGAATCCCACATACGACCATTTACGTGGCAACAGTTTGACAAATCTTTAGGATTTGGGAAAGAACGTGAAATCTGCATTGAGACAGTGTATACCAGCAACTGTGGGAGAAAAGCGCCAACCGCTGTGCCACCGTCTCCTTCCTAAAAACAACCCAGTCCAGATTATCCTGTCCAGGATGCATTGGGCACAAGGCAGAACTAGGGCGGCGGGGACGGCAGTCAATCAAAGCCTTAACGTATCAAAGAATACTGAAATCCATATAAATGTCCAAAAACCCAGGAACACTACTTCACTACGCGTTAATAAAACAACCACAAATGTAATATAACTTTAGCTATTGACGTTGCTTTTATGCTGGTTATCTTATCTCGGGCTGTCAAATCAACACTTGCTCGTGCCTTTCCCTATCCTGGCAGTTCATCGGTCGTAGAGTCCAAACCGGCGCAAGTGATGTAAAGCTGGCTTGTTTTGAACACACTTACCGGGTGGGCTCGTCCATTAATCATCACTCCCGTCGGACACCTGACGGGCGCACTACTCGGAGGATCCCTCAAGGTGGAAAGAAAAGCGCTCGGCTCTGCTGTCCGGACGGATCGCGAATCTGCACCCATCCGCTGGTCCATTCGCGTGTTCCTGCTGGTAGTCCACTTTAAGGACAAAGAGTTGCGTGATTTTGGAAATGCAATGAGCCCGAAAAGTAACACGAACAGAGAGACTCGTCCAGAGGTAAGATTTACTTAACTCGCTGTACTTGAGCATTTAATAAATGGAAATGCGGATTGTTTATATATTAGAAAGAAAGAAAGAAAGAAAAGACTTTTCACATGCAGTAATTCTGAATAATGAGTTGTAGAGAAAGAAAAGCTGATCGTCTTTGAAAACTGTTAAAGTTTAATTAGCATTCCACTTGATCAATTCATTATAAAGAAGGTCAATTAAAGAATGTGATGGTACGAAGACACAATGAAACGATTTGCATGTAAAAATGAGTTTAAAGAAACGTGAAAAGCTGCAGGAGAAGAGGGACGCTGGACACCGACAGTTCAAACGTGATAGAGAAGACTGATGTAACGTTAACTTGGTGATCGTTTGACGTTTGGACCTTTACTGGTATAACGCTGTACGTTCGGACGTCTGTTGTCATTGCGAATTGCGAGGATTTGCCGTCGAGTTTATTCACTAGATTAATAGCTACCCCAAATGTCTGTGTTTATTAAATGCGCAAAGTCAACTTCAGAGAATGATCCATCCATCCGTTTTCTTCATTAGTTTTTTTGCCAAGTGCTGGTCACCGATTTTTAGTTAACATAAATAAGTGTCGTCTAAACCACCGTGTCAAATCGTAGTGGATGCACTGAACAGGATATCTGCACATTATGGCCTTTATATTATGATTATGTATTAGATAGATAGATACACATGCCAGTGCTGACAGGACGTGGGTGGGGGTGGAGGGTTATGGGCAAGTATGGCACGTCAGTGACGTCACTTTTTCTATACATTTAAAAGCCAGTAGCGAAAAGCAAGTGCTTCTTAGTATTGCCTGCTTAAAATATATAAATATTTATTTGGTTAGTGTCGGTGTCCATGAATATTTTATACTTGTGCTGCTACTGCATCTCCGGTACAGAGAAGTCCCTTAACTGTTCGTTTTTATGTAACGTGTTATCTATATATATATATATATATATATATATATATTGTGACGTGTCTTGCCATTGCATGGGCTATAGGGAAGGGAAGCAGTGTTGGGGTGGAGTCTTGAGGGAACCCTGTTTGTAAGGGCTTGGGGCACCTCCCTAGAGAGAGATGAGTGACAGGGATCTGGGTTAATTAATTAATGGGGCGTGATAAAAAGTGGTGTGTGGCCGGAAGTTGGAGTGGGAGGCTGGAGAAAGTGAGGAGAACAGTATAAGGTGTAAAGAAGGGAAGTAACTGTTTTGGAGAGTAAGAGAGGTAGATAGGACGAAGGTGATTAGTCTTTGTTATTTTGGAGGTGTCCCCGTGACCCAGACAACGGGCGGCTGTAGGGTACCGTTTATATCGCGGCTGATTGAATAAAAAGCCAGTCGGCATTTTTGGAAGACTTCCCCAGACAAGCGGCTCCTGAGTGTGTTATTCGACGGGACGTCACAATATATATATATATATATATATATATATATATATATATATATATATAAAATCCCTATGTGCGTCCAGGTGTGTGGGTGTCTTCTGGTGAAGTGCGCATGCGCGGGGCATGGTGCGATGCGCGATATTCCTGTCAGAGAAAGTTAGAGGCGTTTTACGGAAATACAACCCAGTATTACTGCGAGAGGAAATTAAAGGTACACAATACAGTGACGCATATTACAGCCACATACAAGCCAGTATTACTGTCAGAGGAGATTAAAGGCATATTACCGACGCGCACACCTGTATTACCACCAGAGAAAACTAAAGGTATATTACGGACGTATATTGCGGACGTACAAAACGGTATCCTTCAATAAGGGCGCGCACAAAAAGGCGAGCCTCAAAAGGACAACCTCAATTGGGCGCAGCGAATAAAGGTGCGCGTAAATAAAGATCTGCACCTGTTGCTCTTCACATATTCCACAGCCATTTGAACTAAATTATCTACGCGCCCTTATTGAATAGAGCCGTACAAGACAGTATTACTGTCACAGAAAATTAAAGACACACAATACACGGCGGCAGCCCACGAAGAACGGTCAGCTCAGCAAGTAAACATCAACAAAAGAGAGGCTGAAAGAAAGAAAAATACGACCAACAAAAAGAATGAGGTCAAAGTCCCTTGCCATTTAATATAGACTGTTCCTACTAATGTTTATGCACTACTGTTCTAGCGCCCGTTATTGTAACGGGCTACATGACTAAACTAGTCTGCTATATTACTTAACCAAAACGTCTGCGACTTCTGGAGCTGCGAAAAGACAGAAGGAGAAGACAGAGTAGCCATGGGGCGGTTTACGAGTATTTCCTCTTGAGGAAGGTAGACTGTAGTAACAATAACGAGGAGCCTGAGCACACGGGTCCATTATTCGTCGCTCCTCCATCTAGAGCATCAGAACCGGCTAAAGTCACACATGACGGAGGGCAGTTCCTGCGGCTGTCATATCCCGTGCATCTGTCCTTCTCGTTTTTTTTGAGCGTGTTCTCTGGACATTTTGATTTCATATAATCCAGTGTGACCTGACCAGTCCAGTTGGGCCAGCATAAGTGACTGCAAGAGTGTGCATGACTGCTGTTCCAGCCAGGGTTGGCTTCGAAATTGTGAATTGCACGTTAAAAATGGTTGGGTGAAAAGAAGCAATTATAATACATTAATAAGAAAAACTGAAGCAGTTAAAATATGAATAATTGATTACCATTAATGAAATCATTTTTTAATTATGGGCAATAAAGACCGATAGATCTGAATTCTGTCATAACCTTGACTTCTTTTCTTGCTCCAAGTAACTGTTTTGGAAAGTGTGCATTGATAGAGCACAGAAATACAGAAAAATATGGATTAAAATAGTATTCTTTAAATCCATGTGCACCCATTAATAGCAGAAAGGCTGTAGTGTCGCGGGAAAGACAAGAATCAATTCAAACTTAGACAGAAAGATCCCACATAAATGAGAACAGCTTTGTGACTGGAGTTTTTGGGGCTTGAAGAGATTTGGAAATTGACACATATGACAAATTAATATTTGGTGCAGTTCTTTTAAAACAATATTTAATCTAAAATAATCTAATTTGGGGTAGCATGGGTGCAGCAAGGAGGCCGGGGTTCACATCCCGGGTCCTGCCTGCGCAGAGCTTGCATGCTACCCCATATCTGCATGGGGTTTTTTCCCACAGCCCAAAGACATGCATATTTGGAGAAATAGTGATGCTGAACTGGTGGTCCTAGTGGGGTATGTATGTATGTGTTCGCCATTATGATAGACTGGGACACTCTGCCCAGGGTTTGTTCCAGCCTTGTGCCCGATGCTTGCTGGGATTGGCCCCCCATGACCCTGCTCAGGATAAACAGGCTTAGAAAATGGAAAGGTATGATGTAATTTTGTTGATGGGTTCCAGCAAAAAGGCAATGTGTCACCTGTGGGCATCATTCTAAGATGATAATTTTATATAGAACACAATGCAGACATATATTTCGTGTATTGCATAAATTAGTCTAATATTCTATCTTGAAATAGCCCTTTTGCATTGTGCAGGTTTGGGCTCTTTTTTTTTTTAACTGAAAAATGTGACACATTAGGACAACAGCAAAAGAAATTGAAGCATTTAAATCTGTGGCAAAATTTCTAAATTTCTTATAAATCTCACACCGCTATCATATTCTAATAGTAGAAAAAAAACAAATTAAATAATGAAATCAATTAGAAGTGAAATAGTGATGCTGGGTGTAACCAAAACCAGCAAACACCGGAGACCCCTTGAGATGAACATGACACCACTAACCAACACATGTCCAGGTCCTGAAAGGCAGATTGCAGATATTTCTAAAAGATATTTATTGTATAAATGTACATAACTGTTGATCTGTAATATGAAATGTAGAACATGAACGATGTGCCACTTGGTGTTCTTACATACACACTGGAGTGAAGAGCCAAGGACAGACATCAGGAAATACCCTGCAAGATGGTCCCTTACCCTAACCCTTGTATCCTTGAACCACTCTCTGGGCGCACACTTTAGACATCTGGAAATGGAGGCATTCGTGACAAGGTTCCTACAGCCAAGGAGAGTCCCTAAGCATGTAGACTCCAATTATGGCAGGTGACCATCCACACTTCACACACAAGCTTCTGACTGGCATAACATAAGCGGAAGGTTTGAAAAGATTTTCTTGGCAGCCCTGGATGTCATTAGCTTAAAAAAAAAACCAACAAATCAGGCTTAACACTTTAACACTTACAGGCCACTCATCTCTTCTCAAATCTGCTGTAATGATAAAGACAGACAATCATAAAGATTTGGGGCACCTGAAGGCTAACCCTTGTATAAATAAATGCATCAAAAATGGCAATAAATGTTGTGTCGATGCAAGTCTCCAAGTGGACGGATTCAAGATGGCGGAGCTTCTGGTAGGAAGGGGAGGGTCCAGGCAGGTAAACATCAGAAGTGACATCACAGATGTTAAGGTCATCAGAGAGAGGAAGAGAAAAAGTGTTGGTTGATAGCGCCCTTACTATTATCATACATACAACATACAAACTCCAGATGACCAACAGGCAGGTGCTGCTATCACACTGGGGTGTGGAATCTCGGAGGCAGTAGCATTATACTGTACACTGTACCACCCTGCCCATACAATTGTAAAATATCTAGAAGAAAGGTGCTCGGTAAATAATGAACTGTTGAAATTAAGATGCACTGCTTTGCCAGTAATTTTTTTTGTTTTTGCTGTTCTTACAGAAGGCCTTCTTTTACAAAATTAACCTTAAGTGACAAATGTGCCATCCGATGCTGAACTGGAAAACAGCAGATGAAAAAAATAAATAAATGCAGTATATCCTTCCTCTCCGGCGATAGCAGGGTGGATAACACAGCCTGAAAATGCTGCCTGCAGCTACGCAGAGTAATTTTAGTTCTGAGACGCTTATGCCCATTGGAACCATCATCAAGGTGTGTGGAATGGTAGTCCTCAGTATTTCTATCACAGTGGGCAATGTGCTCATTCTCCTGGTATTCCTGGGCTCCAAGCGATTTTGGACTCCCCAGGGATATTTAAAAGCATCACTTGCCTTGGCAGACCTGGCTGTAGGAGTTGTGGTGGTTCCTTACTCTGTCTACACAGAAATTGGAATAATCGTACTTGGCAAGGACCATAAAGAGCTAAATGGCACCCAGGAGGGGGCATTTGAGCCCTGCTATATCATGGGGCCATTGTTTGCAGGCTGCACGTTTGTCTCTGTCACCACCATCTTCCTGTTATCTGTAGAGATGAGCATCACCGTCCTCAAACCTTTGCACAAGCACCTCCTGGTCACAAAACAGAGGACAGTTTTCCTGATTGCCTGTTCCTGGGTGCTGTGTTTCGTCCTTGCGTTGATGCCCCTCTTCTTCAGGCAGGAGATCAACATTGTCTACAACCGCTGCAGCATGATGTGCAACTACGCCTCTCGCAGTTCCTCAAGTTGGAAAGTCATGCTGATTTTTCCAACCTTTGACTTCTCTGTTCTGGGTGGCACCTTTGCAATCAACCTGATCACTTTCACTGCCATTCGCCAGTTCTGTCAGGCCAGGACACATCTTACACATTCAACTTCTCAAAAAAAATCGTGCAGACCTTCTTTCTCAGATATCAAAGCTGCTAAAACCATCGCCGTTGTCGTACTCTCCTTCATTGCTTCTTTTGTCCCCATTGCAGTTTACGTGGTGATTAGCATTCTGGGATTGGAGTGCTGTCAATTCACATTCTGTGCTTTTTGGATTTTAACATCTAATAGCTGCTGGAACGTGGTCATCTATAGCTTAAGGGACAAGAAGTTTCGCCACAGGATCAAGGAGCTGTATACGCGGGCAGTGCTGAGAAGGAGTGGATGTACCTCAGGACCAAAGGTAGCAAGTGTGGGAGCCTGTGTCTCTGTCCTAAAGGAGACCCTACATACAGAGAGCTCCTAAATGGCTTAGGGGAGCCTCCAAACAACCTTGCCATCACTGGTACCCGTTTTGCCAGCTGGATGTACAAATGAGAACTTCTGTGCAAGACTCGCCGACCTTTTTTTTTTATCTTTCAATAATAACAACACCATAAACTGTGCAGCTTCACATGGTGACAGTTGTGTTTCTACTGGAGTTCACATGTACAGCTCAAATAACCATTATGGATGATGATGATATTTAAACCTATTTTTGCAATTCTAATAATTCAAGTAATGAGAACATAGAAAACCAATTTAACATCTGTCTGGAAAGGAATCAATTTACAAACGTACCGTCAACAAGTCCTTTAATCAGATTTGTCCTTGAAATGTGTTTGCTCAGCTGTCATTCCTCTCATCCTCGTCCCCTTCAAGCCCTGCTCTGCCTCACGCACTTAGTGACTTGGTGTGTTTTATCGGCATTCATCTGTCCCATTTTCATTACATTAATGTAGGGTCACTTTATTCGTATAGGGTCATTACGGTACTGGGCATCAACTTGTGACCCCTTTTAATGTATGCTACACTGATGCTAGGTTTAATAAACGCTGCATGGTTTTCTTTTTTTAAAGAGATTTTCTGTTATTATATCCTGCACCATTTTTATGTTTATGTTAAAGTGAAAATTATTTTTTTGTGTAGTAGCATAGTTATGTATTTCTGTTATACGTTACTGGGCATGCTAAAAAAGAGTGTGATGCCCAAGGGTGCGTACAGCCACTCTATCTCCGACACAGACAGGCAGGATACAAGTGCAAGCATGCTTATTTTTGTTTTTCTTTCTTTCCTGTGGGAAACGCCTTTGCCCATTTCCCACCAGTACAGCGCAGTCCCAAGCACAAAGCACAGGTCAGCACACAACCTTCTCTTTTTCCTCTTTTCTCTTGACTCCACTCCTCCTGGCAAGCTTCGTCTTCTCCGACCCAGCTCTGGCTCTCGGAGTAGTGGCTCCTGGCTCCTTTTATAAGGCACCCGGAAGTGCTTCAGGTGCTCGTTGACCCAGTTCGGCAGCAGTTCCTGGTTTGGCAGCGTCAAAGGGCTCAACAGTTCTCTAAGCGCCCCCTAGCGGTGGCCACATTGAGCTTCCTGCTCCAAACCCGTGGTAACACCGCACTGTAGGGGGCCATCCCTCAATCACTTCGGGGGTGGCAATGCTCCAAATACACTCCTTCCCCCGAACTTTCTAGATGTGTCCCGCCCGGGTAAGGGCACTGGCCTCCCACCACAAGAGCTACCTCTATATCACCAAAAACAACACGACAAAGTAGTACAGCAACGATCACTTTAAAAGCAGTGTGTTACTTTAAATAAAATATTACAACAGAGAATGATTAAAAGGTTTTTCAAGCACATAAACATAAGACACCTGATCTACAAATTTGGCTTCACCAATTTCAAAGTTTTGTGTCATTTGGATTTATCAATTTCATAGTTTTATGTTAGGCTTTAATTTGTTTGTTCAGATGATCTCTGCACCTGCGCTCACTGAAGAATGCTATACAAAAAAGGTGTTGTAGCATGTACAGGATATCTATAAAATTGACTTCTACACTTTGACCTTCAGGATTTGGCACGTAAGGATGAGCAGAGTTGACTTCAGCCATGTTTGATAAAGGCCATGTAGCATTAGATGACTTTTCCAGCAGTTTGCAGTCATGGCCTTCATGTACATGATGTTAGCGAGTTGTAGGCAGCCATGTAATGTCACATACCCAATGACTCACTCCAACTGCTCCATGCCTCACTCTGACAATATCACACAGGGTAAGGGGTGGGCTCTGTGTGCATCGGAGCTGATGTCACCTCTGTCTCGGGCAGCACTTTGCGTTGGGATTTTAGGTTGAATACAGAGGTCACACAAGGTTTTGTCCAACACGTCGGTAACAGTGTATTTCTCTACAGTACAATATATATGCAGGGCCTCATCACCTGCATGTCTTCACTGTGGCTATTACAGAACTTTTTAATGAAACTTATAAAACATTAAATGTAACAAATAGCTGCAATGCAAAATATGTAAAGGGTGTCATCCCAAACATGCCCTGCAATACAAAATATATTTCAATGTAGTATTAAAACAATAATTATTAATAAATTAACAAATGAAATGGTATAAGAAATCAATAAGAATAACCTCACCTGACTGTGCCCTTACAATGTAATTAAAATTACCAATAAAAATAGTAATACTGGATGGCTGTAAATGGATGGCTACTTAACTTTCAATCAATGAATTCTCTGCCAGAAGTACAATTCATATAATGCAGTGACAAGGAGCTGGAACGCAGGTGTGTTGGACATCACAAACAGAAGAGAAGCTCGTTTGTCTGATGTCTGATGGTTTACGTATCACACCAGGACAGATAAAAAGGGTGCCGAACTTGTTAAGCTCTCATAAAGCACTGGTAGTGTCAGGCAGCAGGCTCAAGCAGTCACTGAATTTGACACACCCAGCAATTTCCAGTGGTGTAAACTCACATGTTCCAGCGATGAGTTCAGCGATTGCAGTCGGCAAGTCCTCCACACACCTTACAAGTAGAAGTCGCGTAATGTGACTTCAGCTTGTCTCGGAACAAACTCATTGATCCTGGTCATAGTTTGTTCGAAATGACACCAAGTCAAATTTTTGAAGGGCTCCACAATATTAATACCTATTACATCACTTGGCTATTAATTGACTGTGAATTAATCACAAAGATTTTAAAAATCCTTGGGAGGCAAAGTAAGATACAGTAATCCCTCCTCCATCGCGGGGGTTGCGTTCCAGAGCCACCCGCGAAATAGGAAAATCCGCGAAGTAGAAACCATATGTTTATATGGTTATTTTTAGAATGTCATGCTTCGGTCACAGATTTGCGCAGAAACACAGGAGGTTGTAGAGAGACAGGAACGTTATTCAAACACTGCAAACAAACATTTGTCTCTTTTTCAAAAGTTTAAACTGTGCTCCATGACAAGACAGAGATGACAGTTCTGTCTCACAATTAAAAGAATGCAAACATATCTTCCTTTTCAAAGGAGTGCAAAGCAAGCAGTCAAAAAAAAAATCAATACGGCTTTTTGGCTTTTAAGTATGCGAAGCACCGCGGCACAAAGCTGTTGAAGGCGGCAGCTCACACCCCCTCTGTCAGGAGCAGGAAGACAGAGAGAGAGAGATAGAGAGAGATAGCGAGAGACAGATAAAAAAAATCAATACGTGCCCTTTGAGCTTTTAAGTATGCGAAGCTCCGTGCAGCATGTCCTTCAGGAAGCAGCTGCACACAGCCCCCCTGCTCACACCCCCCTACGTCAGCGCAAGAGAGAGAGAGAGAGAGAGAGAGAGAGAGAAAGTAAGCTGGATAGCTTCTCAGCCATCTGCCAATAGCGTCCCTTGTAATTAATCAACTGGGCAAACCAACTGAGGAAGCATGTACCAGAAATTAAAAGACCTATTGTCCGCAGAAACCCGCGAAGCAGCGAAAAATCCGCGATATATATTTAAATATGCTTACATATAAAATCCGCGATGGAGTGAAGCCGCGAAAGGCGAAGCGCGATATAGCGAGGGATCACTGTACAGGTATACCTTTCTAAAATTTATTGAAAGAGCAGCAGTAGCAGTAGTGATGTCGCCATACATTCAGAGTACAGTGAAACTGTAACTAGTAAGGTAAATGTTTTGGACTTCTTGTCCTCAAAACTGAACACTTAAATTCTCCTCATTTAATTCTGAATTTATGTACATCTTGGGGGCTCCTAATACCCATTAAGCACACGTGGGGATTTTTCAAGATACTTTGCTCAGGAAAATATGGAAATCCACCAAAAGCATTTGCTTTTGTAGGTGCAGTCAGAGCTTGATACATACAGCATTATCTAGTCATTGATATTTGGAACCCCTATTTTTGTTATGGTGATGCTGAGAATGTGCCACTAATAATCCTTTTTTTATGTTTGAGATTTGAACTGGTAATGAAGCATGGATTGCACCTGGATGCTCTAAAACTTAGACATGTTACATACTTACAGTTCACACCAAACAATGCTATGGTTGTTTCATTTATATACCCTAGGGGGCTTCGCCCCCTGCTTGCTTCGGTTGTCAACCCCCCTTCCTGTGCTATGCGCCAGCAACTTCGCCTCTCTGCCACTCGCGTATGTGGATTTCACTTTCACCAAACAACAAATCTTTTAATTCTCGCAGATACGGGAAGAAACACTAATTTTCCCTGATGGCAACACAAATTAGACGATCTACAAGTTTCCGATTTAAACTTTAAAGCCGAACAATATCTGCATACTTCTGTCATATTGCCATATATTCAATCTATTTTCGTTGTTCTGTAATTTCACGGAGTAATAATTTCCGTTTGTTAGCGCTATTGTGATCGTGATCTTTTTGAATTTTAGTACTTTCATAATCTTTAACCTGCTCTGCATTTATGTTTCATGTTGTGTTAGAGGTATTGGTTGTGTTATACATTTTAATTTTTTTGGCTTTGGAATTCACACTCAAATACTTTTTAAACTAACACTTTTTCTTTAACACTTCAGTAAAACAATATTTGGAATTACCTTTTCGTCAATATCGCATTGAATTTTGACGCAGTGTTTGGAATTTCATCGTGACAACACAACGTATAACTGCCTGTGAGTAAACATCATTTCTTTCTCTCTACATGAACTGTGTCTGACAATAGCATTCACACAAATAAGAAATGATTGAACCATGTGTGTGGTTGTAAATGTTGTAGATATGGGCAGGACTTTTCCAAATCACTTTGCAAAAAATCTTGTTTCGTGGGACTTGAAATTATCTCTTGCGGGTCTTTAAATTATCTCCAAGAATGTCTCGTTTCAGGTTTTTCTTTAAAATCTTTACCTATCATTTTTTGAGACTTTCAAATTTTAGAACTTTCATTATCTCTAACCTGCTGTGCTTGTGTATCACGCCAACATTTTTGAATTCTTTACAACGTTCTACTTTGTCATCTACTCTTTGTCTTTTATTTCTGGCCCCGGGCGTAGTTAAATCTCTTGGCACAAAGTCTCATCTCGTGGGACGTGAAAGTACCTCTCTGAAAAAGTCACGTCTCGTCCCAGGTTTAAAAGCCTCATCTCGTCCCAGGATTTTTTTATTATAATAAGAGAGATTTGTATTTACTTATTTGACTGATTCCTTCGTTCAAGGTGACGTACAACATTTATGATACAATTGGTACATTTGTTTTAGTAATGTGAACAGCATGTCAGAAATGCAGTATTCAGATGTGATATTACATGTTTGAAATTTCCTAAACTAATTTCTTCTAGTGACAAACTTACATCATTGTTCCCCCATCAGAGTTTGGTTCTACTCTGCACCCAGTTCTGAAGCCCCTCATGGTCATAAGGACGGATACAAGGGCAGGACTGACAGCAAAGTTGGTGCATGTGATTAAAGTGGGGACATCACCCAGTTCTTAAGTAGCATAGCATAACCATTGGGCCCCTTCAAATTTTGGATAAAGTGTGGAATTGTCTAGAGACAACATGCTGCAGCACTATGAACAGCAAGTATTGGGCCCCTGCAAGGCCCACGAACACACTTGACCCGAGTCTATTTATTTGTTGCTACAAATTCTGACAACTCATGGACCCTCCTGCACCCAGCATACCCGAGATGAACATTGCCTTAAACCAATCCAAACATTCTTCCATTTTCTATACACATTCAACATGCACACACAAAGTAACCAAAAACCAGCCACACTTCCCACCCACCTTGATAATAAACACCACAGAATGATCCCATAGTGTCACACATAATGTCCCAATAAAGCCACCTATGAAATCAAGCTAACACTGGGTTTTGAAGGTATCCCGCCCGTAAACGAAATTTACGTGAATGAAATTCTAAATGAGTACTTACTACTATTGTCATGTTATGTCATGTTAGGGTTGGGGAGGATCGGGGGGGGTGCTGGAGCCAATCCCATCTAGCATAGAGCACAAGGGAGGAACAAACCCTGGACAGGGTGCCAGTCCATTGTAGGGCGACAACAGACACACACACGACAGTAGCGCTACCACTGTGCCACCCTACTGCAGACTCTTCATTAAATAAAACCACACAACCGAATTAAAAAGGTTCAATAGACTTTAGCTGACACAAAACTGTCAGGATTATTAAGCAGCTTGTTAATAAGCTTCCCAAAGCAGAGTATCACGCCCTCTGGTAGTTACTACAATACTAGTGTACAAATGTGAAATCAAATAAAGGGAATCCAAATATTTAACACTTCTGCCCAATGAGAAAACCAGATATTACATAATTTAAAGTGCAACCTCAGATTTAAAGGTTAAGGAGTAACAAATATAAATAACTTGCAACACTTTCAATTGAATAAAGGATTTGGAGCAGGGGTGATAAGTTTGGTCTTCAATGGCTGCAGGTTTTTGTTCCAACCCAGTTTCTTAATTAGATGCCAAATACTGCTTAACATTTTTGCTCTTAATCTCAGCTAACTTGTTTGGTAAGATTCCCACCCGTGATGGCGTCTTTTAGTCTTCAGCGGCTACATTCTCAGTTTTTATTTCTACTAGTTTCTTTAAACCAACTGTCAATTAGCAAGGAGCTGCACATGATACAGGGACTTTAGAGCAACAGTTCAATGGACTGGTCCCCAGCAGGGTATCCCACGAGGCTTTGGCTCCCCCTGACTTTCATGTTGGATTATGTGGGTTGCAAAAGGATGAATGGGTGGGTGGATTTAAGGCAATGTTCATTTGATACAATGCGAAGACTTTGTATTTACATAATATTTTAACACATAGATATGAAAGGAATTAGATGGATGAATGGAAATACTTGATTAATCCCTGAGGGTACATTTATAATTGCAAAAAGAGCATAGGTAGGTTATGCAACTCCCAAAGGATCACAATGTGGAATGAAACCATTATGATCAGCATTACAACACCAGGGGCCTCATGTATAAACGGTGCGTACGCACAGAAATGTTGCGTACGAACATTTCCACGCTCAAATCGCGATGTATAAAACCTAAACTTGGCGTAAAGCCACGCACATTTCCATGGTACCTCATACCCTGGCGTACGCAATTTCTCCGCTCGGTTTTGCAGACTGGCAGCACCCAGCGTCAAAGCAGTGCTACTATTCCTGTGTGGTTACCCTTTCTTTCTTAGACCCACATTCCTGACGCGGCTTTATAAATACACTGAAATTAACTGCATATTGTTTATTAGTGTAATGCATCTGATTGTAATTAACCTGCACCAATATAATGGTCCAGGGAATAGCCATAGTATTCCAAATACCATAACTGCTTTAGCGTTGTTACTCTCACTGCATCTTCTTCTTTCAGCTGCTCCCGTTAAGTGTTGCCACAGCGGATCATCTTTTTCCATATTACTCTCACTGCACCACTCAGAGTATTTATATCCCTGTATCTGAGTAGGGAATCGCAGCAGCAGCTGATCAGAAAGAGAATTATTGGTATACAGTTTCAAGCACACACTACCTCAACCACAGCAAAACGTGTCAAAGTCTTTCCTGTACGGACCTCGTGTTTCAGAAACAGTTTCATTCCAAGAACTATAAACGCACTCAATCAGTCCATCAAGTGCTCCTTGTAGAACTGTTTGTACTTATAAGTACAATTACCCCACTGTAAACTTGCACTACAGTTATAATATTGCACAACCTGCGCCACTTTATAAAGCACGTATGATGACGATATCATTTTTAAGATGAAATGCAGCAAAATATGTTGCTTATAGTATACTTAAAAAACTTTAACTTCATCTAAATAATCAGTAGTTAATAATTAAACATTTGAGGACACGGTGCCGCAGCGCTAGCTAGTTCACGGATAGCTGCTGCCTTGCACTGTATTCTTGCTGGTGCTGACGCAACACTGGAAGGATAGACGGACAGAATAATTAAACATGTACTACGAAGATATTTCAATGTTCCTTAAAAGTTTTGAAGAATCGGCGTTCTAAGCTTACAGATGACTTAACGTCTATTACAGAGCTGATTGTGTGGTGATTGGGTATTTGGAGAAAGAAAAGTAAGGACTGGAATTGGAGGTTAGTACGTTTGAAAGAGACAGTACTTCTGTAATAAATTATTTCATCGAAGGTCGCGCATGGCGCAGCAAGCCTCTTGCGTGAGATATGAACAATCACTGCGCCACCGTGTTCCCATGTTTAATAACATGCTTTCATTCCTATCATCATGAAAAAGATATCACGTATACATCTCAGTATTTTAATTATTCAGAGAGCTGTAATATCACGAATGTAATGGATTCTGTGTCCTGTCGGAGAAAGAGAAAGAATGGAAGCACGTAGTGATTCACACACACAGAGCACATAGAGGATCAAACACAGAACAAAGCATTTAACGTCCTACTTTATTTTACTAGTTTCTCAAATCCCATCGTAACTAAACGATTTTAAGATGAAGTTTATGATGTTCTACTTTAATGACAAACTACGTGATTAAAGTGGAAATTTCGAGATTAAAGTTGACATTTCGTGCTTTTTTTCCCACTGTGTGCCTATTTATTTTCTCTGTGCCCTAATAAGCTTTCATATGACACTCGGACGGTCCGCTACGAGTTGCCTTTTCACACCGACTTTGATATGTGAGAACTTTTTTATTTCGGGCACTGTGCGACTTTGTGAACTTGAGCTTTCGAGTTTCTCCAACACTATATCACTCAATCAACTTCCTTTTGTTGATTATACCACTGTTTAAACCAACAAATAGTACGTTTTTCCTTTGCCTCCACTTGGTATTCGCTGAAATTCTTATATTTTCCCCCCGTGCTTTTCCCATTGTCTTTTCACAGAAGGCCATTTATATCGATTTGCATATTCAAAGAGGCATAATTCTGGGAGGAGTTGGGGCGGGACAGATAGTGCGTGCACGTGCGTTACTTTTCACGCTGATCAGGATTTATGTAGTGGAAGAACGTGAAAGTTTGCGTACACACAGATTCCTGCATCTGGATTTTTCTGTGCGTACGCACATTCCCGCTTTTGTGCTTACGCCATGTTATAGTGTGAGTTCTACGCACAGCGTTATACATGAGGCTCCAGGTCATCTCACCTAACATTTTCACCTAAAAGTTAATTATTATACACAACACCAAGCTTGGAACAGTTCATTAAGAAGATCAAACTAAAGGAGGGCATGCATGAAAGGCTGCAGTTGTGCTGCTGTTAGTTTGTTATTAGTGAGAAGACATCAAGAAAGGTCTCATTGATATCATTCTGGTCTGTTTGCTCAATTCAAAAATAATATTAAAATAAAGAAAGTGCAGATTAGCTCCCATGTGAGTTCCTGTCATACTGTCAAAACAAAGTCATAACTGTCTGGATGTGCCGAAGGAGAGACTGTCGACTGCAAGCACCATTTCCTCCATTGAGGGTGGAGAAGGGCATTCATTTGGGTGCTCAGATTACTGGTGACAGACTTAGAAAGAAGAAGCAGAGGTGCCCGTTTCATGTCATCTGTTGTATTCATGCCGGGTGAGTCCTCATTCCTTGCAGATAAGGACAGCATCTGATTACTAAAAAACCCCTGCCCTGAAGCCAGACAAAAATAACCCTGTTGTTAATAAGCACACTTTACCTTTTTTTGAGGTATTTAAGAGCTTTCATGTTGGAAACAAAAACTTGAATTTCTTGTTTGTCCTCAACAGCACCTAACTGGCATTCTTTTCCTGGCAAAGATTTATGACATTTACAGACTTAATCTTGCCTTCTCTGTGACTCATGTCTGTGCTCCTGGAAAAGAATGACACCTACAGCTGTGTGAAGATTAACGTGTGGTAATAAAATCCATAGAGAGAAAGAGGGAAGCGGTGTGTGACACACTCAGACGTGCATGTCTACCTCATTGGATGGTATTTTTCTCTTCCCTGGAACAAGGAAGTCTTCTTGGAGGGGAAGGAAGGAAGTCAAAACACAAATCAACACACATTCTTTAGGCATCCTGCTGAAAGGAAAGAGGTGGAAGCAGGTGACAGAAGGTAGGAATGGATGAGCGTACCAGCTGGGATAGGTGGTGTTCCCCTTCTTGATCAGGAGGCTGTCGTAGTGGAAGGACAGAGGAAGACTGCCTTCTGGAGACATGTGCTTCTCCAGTATGCTGGGTGGCCGCTTTCCACTGATGGGTCTCCAATTTATGCACCTGCAGGACAGCATTCAGATCTGTAGTCCCAGTGGGTGCCACTAGAGGGAGCTGCCAGGGGTAGGATCTCCTACTATACAGAAGCTTTACCTTACCTGGAAGTGCTTCCTGGTGGCAATATTTCACTGGCAGACCCACCATATCCAGGTTGAAAAGGAGCTGAGCTGACCTATCCTGAAAGCGTGTCCTAACGTCAATTTTGTTTCACTGAAATTACCACCATTTCCAGGCTGAAAAGGAGCTGTTCCACCATCCCCATATAAGCTGCTCACCATGGGGGAACAGAGAAGAAGAACAGAAAAGAATTCTATTGTGTATTGTGGATGAAGAAGTAGCCTGGTTGAAGGTATTTTGTCAAATATAAGTATTTATTTGAACGCAGAACTTGCAGAGGAAAAGTTGTGCCTGGGATTTGGGGCTCTGTTATGCCCCCTCAGGCCACACAGCCTAGCCAAGAATAATTAAGAATGATATCCAAGTGTTTTGATTCCTTTTTCTGAAAAAAAAAATGAAGTTAATAGCCTTGGTAACCTTTGTGGGAGCGTCTGGCGTTCCTCAGCAGGGCCAATGGGGCCATACTGGCTGCCACACATTATTGGAATACATTTTTGAAAGTGAAAGAAAATAATGTTAATAAGAGGTTTGGAGTAGGCAGCACCCAAAGTGTTTATGTAAAGCTAGAGTCTGCAGGAAAAACAACTCAAAATGGAGGCAGTGAAGACACAGTGATGAAAAATAGGAAAATACCAAAGGAGATGCATTGGTATAGAGTATCATTTTAAGAGCCATGAAGTGCCTTGTCATGTTTTAAATAAATAAATAAAGATTAATTAATTAACCTATTCTCAACTTTGCGCTTCTTCTGAGCCCACTATGATGCAACGTCTTGGAGTTCAAGATTTCATGCATAGAACGCTGTTAGAAGATCAATATGTGTCATTTCTTTAATCACTGATGTTTCACAGGACAGATTATGAAATGCACTGCCATTCAATTTTTCAAGTGTATAATTGATGTGTTTGATTGCTCATTGACAGCTGAAACTCTACCCCGATGCTCTCTCAAATACCAGAGTTTAATTCTCGACTCCAGCCTTACATGTTGCTATTACTTAAAAAGGCGCCTCCCCTCATAGCCCAACTTCTTTTATTTGGAGATACTGTACATTACTGAGGTGAGTAGCTAGATGACTTAACAAGCACACAATGATCTCCTCTGACAAACATTTATTTTGTATGATTATGTTACAGTACTATTTTTGGATGTGGTGCCCTTCAGTGGAGTCAAAGCATGTGAATTAGAAGGGGCAAGTAACTTCTGGCAGCTCTTTGCCTTTTGGTAATGAAATACAAGAGAAGGACCACAGAGTCCTGTCCACCTTCAATGTAAAGTAATTTCTTTTACTCAAATTATGCTGAATTAGGGCCTCCTTCCACTATATTTAAGTACATTAAGCAGCATAATGGGGCTACATGGAGATATAGAGTCAGTCAGGCAGTGCTCAGAACTGGTTAAGGTGATGAGCTATAAACCACAAACCTTCCAACTCAACTCAGCACTGTTTGCAGGGTCTTCTTAATGTCTGGAAACAATGGGCACTGGCTGGTGGCCCCAGGAGCATAGGAGTCCACAATATTTCTGATGCCTATGTATGTTTCTGTTTTGCTATCAGAACAGGGACTCCAGCACAATACTTTGCCAGGGGGCCAATGATGCTGTTAAGACAGCCCTGACTGTGTGACCCTGCACATTTCACTTAAATGTTCTATCCCTCCATAAAAGTAAGCCTTTACATATAGTAAGACCACTTGCGTTCCAACATTAGCTCTTTCATGTGTGCTTTTCCAATGGCTCCCCCTGCTGAACACAGTAATGGTGCTGTGCTGAAATGATGGGAAGGGCAAGACATGTAAAAGGAACAATCTGGGCTAACATTTGGACACTAGTTCTGTGCCTTTTGGCTACCACAGAAGCCTAGAGGTCAGCACTGAGAAGTTTATGATTTTAGGGTTTAGTTTAGCACCAGTTAGCATTCAAGAAGCCCAGTTAAATATAAAGGGTGATTTATGAATAAAGATAAGCACACAGAAGAGAAGTACAAATAAATAATGAAGGAAAATAAGTTATTTAAAGCATTCCTGGGCATACTTAAAATGATAATGGGACCTTTATTATAATGGAACCATGAAGAAGCACCCCTTCCTTACCTCTTCCACTTGTCAGCCAGGTCATTACCATGATCTGTCACTCCACTCCTGACCACAGTGGTTGAGCTTTTAAGCTCCAACTAGGAATTCTTCTTGGGTTGATTTCCTGGACCACATCTTGGGTGACGAAGTTCCCCTGGACCATCTGAGGCCAGCCCCCAAAACCTCCCCCTGGTGACCCCATGTTTCCCTGAAGTCCTAAACCCCAAGAAAATGTGTAGAGACCTTATTAACATTACTAACATTGCTATGCAACAGTGGGTCATACATCAGCTTGCGGGATTCCTCATCTATCACTTAATGTTCCCCATTGTCTTTTCATTATTATATTGTCTCCAGAACTGCTACTTAATAATGGTGTCAGTCACATTATTTAGAGACCAGGCACCTCGCCAAACTGTTCAGTCTTTTGCACTTTAGCCAGTGCTCCTCATGCCAGGATATCTCACAGTCATTCTCCTTTGTAAAATAACACCCAACAAGCTGAAATTCTGGTCCTCACCATGATTACTGTTATATCTCTGTTTCGATATTTTTGCCCACTACTTGTTTGGTATACTTCTGCTGGTAGCTTTTTAACTTACAGATGTAGTGTTTGTATTAAACCTTTCTTTCCTGAATTACAAACTTTGATATTTATATTGGCTCTATTTCTGCCTGCTTGTCCTGTTCTGCAGCTCAGCTCATCCTGCCCACTACTTGTGATGGCTCTGCCATCTGCCCTCTTGGTTCTGCTTGCTCGTTGCAGCAGTTAATGTCAGGTCCTCGTGCTGAGTGTGCGACTATGAATGAAGGTGTGACCAAATGGCCCACAGCTTGCAGTTAGATCTTTTGATTTAGTGAGGATTTTAACATTTCACCCTTTAAAAATCTTTTTTTGGTTTGTGCCTTTTTTTGTACTTTACTTTTTAGACCTTACCTGAAGAAGTTTGGTGCTTATTTGCTTTCTTCCATTAATGTTATCTTCTGGTCATTAGTGGCTACTCAGAGGCCATTTAGAAGGCTAGCAGAATGCCAGGTTATGTAGCACCTTGATGTGTGGAGTACAAGTCCAAGGATGCTCAAGCTTAATAACACACTAGTGAAGCCTCATCTGGAGTACTGTATGCAGTTTTGGTCTCAAGGCTACAAAAAGGACATAGTGGTGCTAGAAAAGGTCCAGAGAAGAGCAACTAGGCTGATTGCAGGACTACAGGGGATGAATTATGAGGAAAAGATTAAAAGAGCTGAGCCTTTACAGTTTAAGCAAAACAAGAATAAGAGGTGACATGACTGGTGTTTAAAATTATAAAGGAAATTAGGCCAGTGGATCGAGACTGTTATTTTAAAATGAGTTCATCAAGAACATGTGGACACAGTTGGAAACTTGTTAAAGGTAAATTTCGCACAAACATTAGGAAGTTTTTCTTTACACAAAGACCCATAGACACTTAGAATAAGCTACCAAAAAGTGTGGTAGACAGTAAGACTTTAGAGACTTTCAAAACTCGACTTGATGTTTTTTTGGAAGAAATAAGTGAATAGGACTGGTGAGCTTTGTTGGGCTGAATGGCCTGTTCTCATCTAGATTGTTCTAATGTTTTCTGTCAGAGTCTGTTTCTCATATTTTTCTTGGAGTGTCAAGTGAATGATACTATAATACATTTATAGAGCTATTCTGTCAATTTTTTGACAATTTGGGCATGTTATTAAATTAATTTATTCTTTCACGCCACTTGCTGTTTACTTTGTTTCTTTATCCCAGTGTTGCTGATATTAAGGTGGCTTTTAGTCCTTGTTGATTATGCTACCCGATATCCTGAAGCTGTCCCTCTGTATACAGCTGCTACAAAAGCAATCACACAGGAATTGGTAGGGGTCTTTGTGAGTGTCATCATCCCTAAAGAAGTCCTAACAGACCAAGGGATGCCTTTTACCATGAAGACATTTGGGGAAATGGCTGTTACTCCACAAGAAGCATTTAAAAAACTTGGTATACCATCCTCAAAGTGAAGGTGTTATAGAGAGGTTTAATCAGACCCCAAAACAAATGCTATGCAAAGTGGTCAGTGAGGATGGAAGGAACGGGGACCAGTTGCTTCCCCTTGTATTATTTGCCTATCGGGAAATCCCCCAAGCCTCCATGGTTTTCTCACCTTTTGAAATATTATATGGGTGACAACCCTGCAGCATATTGGACATTTTAATAAAAGGTTTGGAGACGAGCTTGAGGAGACAGGCGAAGGAATGGATCAGCCAGGACCTTACAACACATTATTTACTACATCTGACAGCGAAAGTGGCATCTGAACCGGGAAGTGCCTCATCAACAACACAGCCTGTCCTGTATGAAAGTTGCCATATGAAAGAAAAAAATTCAGAAAGTAAGAAAAAAATGAGGGTAATGGGGAATGATGATGACAAACAAAAGAAAGCAAAGTTCACATATTGTCACTTTCTTGTGGTTGAAATACAAAGATGCAGTTCATAAATACTATAAAAAGATGTACCTATGGTAAAAAAATATCTGTCAAATACTCAGCATATCATTGTATGCTACAACTGCTATACATTAATGTCCACTTTGAAAGGCACAATATGAAAAAGAACGAAAGTAAAAAAGAATGATAGAAAGGTCATTTAGTGCTATATAATAGCATCCAGTATAAAAGATAAAGGAAAGAAATATTAATAGTCATTAAGAGGTATTTAATAGTGTCCAATATGAAAATGAAACGATAAATAACAAAAGTTAAAGTTGACGTCTTGTCGCCCTCTTCTGGTAGCCGTAAAAAGTTCCAGTATATAAAAAATTATTTTTAGAAGATGTGCTTTTGGTCAAAAACAATATGTCTCTGTCTAACTAAGAATAACTGCATGTGATACAAGTGCCATACATTAGTGTCCACACTAACAGGTAATATACTGAAAAGAAGAAACTAACGAAGAATGTTGGAACAGTCATTAAACGCTATATAATAGTACCCAGTGTGAAAGGAGCTATATGAACAAATGAAATATTGGAGACGCTATATAAAAGAAGAAGAACGACTAGACCGTCATTAAGTAGTATACGATATTGTCATCTATGAAAGGCGTTATATGAAATAAGACAAACTATGAAAGAAACGAGAGTAATGGGAAATGATGATGATAAATGACAAAAGGCAAAACTGCCATCTTGCTGCCCTCTTGTGGCAGATGTTCAACATCGCAGTACATAAATACTGTTTTTCGTTGTGTTTGTTTTTTGAAGATGCGCCTGTGGTCAAAGCCTACTGTACGTCTCTCTCATTGACTTGGCATAATTGTAAGAGATGTTCAGTATTTTATGTACATGGAATGGTTGTATAAATGCAATGTATAAAACTGTAATCTTTATTTCTGCTATTATTGTAATGAACACAGTTCAAGTAGGGATTTGAAAGGTATTTGATAAAAGTAAGCAAAACAAGACGTCCCTGAAAAAATACACTTTTAAAGTTTCAGAATGGATAGATTAAGTTCAGTCTACATCGGGAGATATCAAAAATAAATCTAAAACAAGAGTTTATGTGTGCGGTGATCTTATTGTTTGAAAGTCTAGCTGGCCACATCCTTGCTGCTGTCTCCAGCCATAACATCTTTGCCAGTTCAAAGTACTGCGATAAAAGACACAGAGAGAAGGTGGGAACCTAAGAGACGAACAGGGACCATCCATCCATCGTCTACACCTGCTTTATCCTGGCCAGAGAAGCTGGTGCCGATTGCAGCAAGCATAGAGAACAGAAACATCACAGGGTAGGATGGGGACCTAAAAGGAAAAAAATAAAAATTTGTTAAAGTACCCCATTAGGATGTAGGACCCGCTTTACAGCACGTGATACACTCACCCTCGTCATCCACATTACTAACCGAGAATGTTAAACCGGATGGACGCAGGGACATCCGGCCATGGGCCGTGGAAGCAAAAGACGTACTGCGCAGGCGCCCCAAGAAATGAGGCGCCGCGACCACAGAAAAAAGGAGTCAGCACAGAAAAAAAGGAGTCAAAGAAATGAGGCGCCGTGACCACAGAAAAAAGGAGTCAGCACAGAAAAAAGGAGTCAAACGCCGGCGACGCACACAGCGCCGCACGAAACCCATTGCTCACAAAACTAGCACACAAAAAAAAAGAAGCCGCTCGCGCCCCACAAATCCCACACCCACCTCCAAGCACCCCACCCCCCCCCCCCTACAAGCAACGGACGGGACACACACAAAGAGGAGGATTCAACAAGCCCCTGGCACACAAAAAAAAAGAAGCCGCTTGCGCCCCACCAATCCCACCACCCCCTCCAAGCAACACCCCCCCCCCCCCCCTCAGATGCCGGCAAAGCACACAGCGCCGCACGAATCCCATTGCACACAAAACGGGACGCACACAAAGAGGAGAATTCAACAAGCTCCTAGCACACCAAAAAAAAGAAGCCGTAACCGCCACACAAAGCCCATTAGACACGAAACGGGACAGACTACGGACATTGCACACGAAACGTTCACAAAAACAACGATTCAGACCCACAAACACACTAACATCAATAAGAAGTGACACCCAAAGCCCCATTTCTGAAGGAACCGTCCGTATTAAACATACGTCATCTCAACACCTTCACACTATGCAGCATAGGTGGATCTCCTTACACTGAAGCACTATTAACCGTTCAACTGCAGAAAAGGCTCCATATTAACAGTGAGTGCGATCCTCCTTATTACTTATCCATATTTCTCACGCTGAAGAACAAACAATTCATGAATACACGATCACAGGTACAAAACGATACGGCTCGGATAACGGGACCAAACACACGAACCCGCATGAAAAAACAAAATACACGGCGGCGCATACAACGTGCTTCTGAACCTCCGGAAGAAAAAATGTCTTGGCTCCAAAAACGCAAAGGTCAACTAACACAGTAACAGAAACACGCGCATATGGACAGACACAATGAACGTACACGCATACAGCACGCGTCTCAAACTGCTGCATCGAAACAGGCACGGATTCAAAACGAAACACCTCCCGCCTCAGACATACAGAAACAGCAGCGAGGGGACAAAATAAATAAACGCAGACGTCTACACCGCGCATCTCAAATGCCGAAAAACAAGCAGGCAAGGCTCCAAAAAGAGAAAGCTCAACTGACCGACATACAAAAACGAGCAAGGCTCAATACAAACAATGCACGCAGTAGACTACAACAGGCTTCTCACACAGCACAGGGAAATCGATTACAGCTCAAAAACAACACGTCCCAAATACTACATATACAACAACGCGCCTCTCAAACGGCACAAGCAAAAGATACACGTCACGGACATCAACGACAGACACCTGCTAAACACTTGCGCCAGTTAGCTGACAACGCGTTCAATAATGAGTCCACTATTCAGGAAAATTCATTGGGATTAATGAATGTCATTTGCAATCATTGTCATTCACTTAACTTCCCTGAAGAAACAACTGACAATACAAGTAATGAATTTACACATTGTTGTCAAAAAGGTCAAATTAGACTGCCTCCTTTACATTCATATCCTGAATATCTACAGAAGCTTCTAACTAACGATGTACCTGAAAGTGAAAACTTTATGAACTGCATTAGATCCTACAAATCGGTATCCACTATGAACATGAACAGTAGCACTGCACATGACATCCGTCTTGCAAAACTGTTAATTATTGATGAATGTACAATGGCATCCAGTCACTTACTCAACACCATTCATAAACTTCTACAAACGTTGATGAATAATAATATTCCCTTTGGAGGAAAGGTACTTTTATTAGGAGGAGATTTTAGACAGTGCTTAGCTATTGTTCCACATGCCATGCGCTCAGCTATTGTTCAGTGCACCTTAAAATACGCAGACAATTGACATTGCTTTCAAAAGATACAGTTAGTACAAAACATGCGATGTCCAGATCCACATCATAACAATTGGTTATTACATCTGGGAGATGGTACACTCACCAATACAGATAGACTTCACCCAGATATTAGTACAATTCCTCAAGCCTTTATCTGCAACGACTTAGTTACACAGATATTTGGAACAGCAATCTCATTAGACCAAATGCCCCTTTTAACACAATGCGCTATATTATGTCCAAACAATATTAATGTAGAAAACATAAATAACCAAGTCATTGCATTACTTCCTGGAGAGACACAACTCTTTCTAAGCTCTGACAAAGTTGACTCTGATCATGACAATGACCATCTTCATTGACCTTACAAGCTCTGACCTGAAATTACTTTTTACACTTAAAAGGCGTGTACAAAGAAATTTTCCAATAACCCTTTACACTGTGCCACACACTTTATTTTTGCTTTCTATTTGCATCATCTACACCTTCACATTATTTTATATCTCATTCATACATCACGCTCTTTGTCATTTCCCAACACCAGGGGTTGGTGAGCGAAGCGAGCAGGGGGCGGAGCCCCCTAGTTAAACAGAAAAGAAATCGCCCATTCAAGATCTCATAAAAAAATTACAAATCAACAATAACACGTCACAAGGTTTTTGTCGGAACTCTGAACGGGCCTGTTAAAAGAAGACGGTCCTCGGGGTCCGTGTGAAGTGACACCCCCTGCCGGCCAGCATCATCTAAAAGGAGATCCGAATTCAGCCGACTGTCAGCCGCGCGGGGTCTTTAAGCGGGTTTAGCTCGGGTCTGGTGGCGTAGGGGTTAAGGCTTTGACAGAACGACCCCCAACAATGAGCTGGACCTGCAATGGAGTTCGAGTCGAAGGGGGTCCAGAACAATGATGGCAAGCATTGCTCTCTCTTTTATTTGCAGCGTCAGCAGACAGATTGGTTGTTAAAAGTGTTGCAGCTCCAGTATAACGGGGTCCAAGGAGCAGCTCTGCACCAGACCACCATCCACCTGTTACCCTCATTAACAGAAACGCTGCTTTGCGTCCTTTATTGGAAGAAAGAACAGACACCCATTGCTTACGTTTAATAATAATAATAAAGAAAACGGACTATTTTGCATTTCTAAAGGGAAGCAAATGCTAACAATTACACAAATGTAATAATAATAATACATTTTATTTATATAGTGCCTATATCAAAGTGGGATTCTGTACGCACACCACCACAACGGGCGTATTATTAGTTATTATTTGACTGACCCCTTTATCCAAGGCGACTTTTACAGACCCCTTTAAAAAGCAAAACGCTAGAATTTGAAAAATGTTTACCTCGGTCTGCTGTTGCTATTCGGTTTACATGAACTGATTGTAACGAGCGGATTTCGTCCCCGCGTCGCCAGCTGAGTGCCCTTTGAGTTGTCCGGTGTCGCACATCATTTGGGAGGCATTGAGGTTACCAAAGGGTGGGCGAGTAGCTCAAGAGGATAAGCGCTCCTTCCGAAAAGAAAGGCCTTAGTTCAAGCCCCCATACCTACCATGTAGGATTTACTTCAAATTATTTCTTAATTGCCAGTTTACATGTAGTGCACTCTAACTTCCAATTATATTAAAGACTTCGCAGCAGAGAATTAGCTCCCCCCGATAAACGGACTAATTCAACCCACCCACTACATTACCGGCCAGTCCATGTGTATGTAGTAAAGGACCCCTTTATTTAAGGGGTCCGCTGACCTGCCTGTGCTATGAAGCACGAGTGACCGTCAGCGTGTGAGCCGGTTGCCATATAGCTGAACCAGGTAGACCACTGATATAACCCTGTCCCGCCTCCCCCGTGCACGCGTTGTGCGAGTTCGAATCCCAACCCGAGTAAAGGGATGTTAATACAGAAAATCGTCTCTTTATTTGAAGAAGCTGGCAATAAAAATCGTTTATAGTGTACGCCGCTAAAGGCAGTGCCACATCATAAAATGAGAGCGACCCGAATAGGCCACCCGGTTCAAACAGACTGAAGAAGGCTCTGAGCTCAAGCCCAGCCTCTACCCCATAGGATTCACCTCACATAGCATGTAAACTGTCCATTTAGTTGCAGCGCCCTCCGTTTTGACAATGATATAACAGATTTCGGATTACTTCCAGGCGGAGGCTTAGCTCACCGAGATAAACGAGCCGAGTCAGCTCTCCGCTAAAAAGGGTCCGAGTTCCATCCTCTCCAGCTGTAATAAGAGGCCAGGCTATTTATTTAAGGGGTCCACAGACCTGTCGCTAACATTAAATGCGTCTGGTCGGCGTACTAGCCACTCAGACTCGGTAGCTCAACCGGTTAGACCACTCACGGAAAGTGGAAGAATGCGGATTCGAGTCTACCCCCAAATCATAGCAGCATCTAAAATAAAATTTAGCCTCTTTATTTGCTTTGGCAACGGCGAGTTAACAGTACAAATGATTTCTATATCACACTTCTAAAGATGACCCCGTGGTGGCATGGCGAAACAAACAGGCGACTCCATCAGCAAGTCCGAGTTGGCCCTGCGATCGAGCCGTGCATTAGCTGCATAACCCGAAGCGCCAATGGGAAGGATCATTTGCCGAAAGTGCAAAGTGTTCGTTTATTTGTAGCGCCCTCCATTCCGTCGATGATATAGAAGATTTCTTGGATTGTATAACAGGAGGATTAGCTCACCGAGTTAGACATGCCGATTCACTTCTCCCGGTAAAAAGAAAAGGCTCAGGGTTCGAGCGCTGTCCTCTCCAGCAGGGATAAGGGGGCAATCCATTTATTTAAGGGGTCAGCAGACCTGTCGCTAACATTAAATACGTCTGCTCGGCATACTTGCCAGTCGGACTCGGTAGCTCAACCGGCTGGACCACTCGTGCAAGACAGAAGCGTGCGGGTTCGAGTCTGCCCCCAAATCATAGCAGCAACTAAAACAGGAAACAGCCTCTTTATTTGCTTTGGCCACCGAAGAATTAACAGTATAAATGATTTCGATACTCTTCGTCTAAAGGGGACCCCGTGGTGGCATAGCGAAACAAGCAAATGAGACAAGACCGAGTCGGCCCCATGATCGAGACCGACCGAAGGGGCGCCCCGAGTCGATGAGGAACAGAAAGACTAATCTATCTTTTATTTGACTTGTGGGCGGTGAGATTAGTTGTTAAAAGTGCTTAAACTCCGACACGAAAAAGCCTCAAAGAGTAGCTCTTTAGGATAAACACCTTCAGACCCACCAACCAAGACAAAACAGACATTGGGTTCAAATCCTCCTCTTACCATCATCAGAAGAAAATATGACCTGCAAAAGAGGGAAAAACAGAAACCAAAAGTTACTTTTAATAGTCAGTCATAATAAGAAAACTGAGCATTATGCATTTGTAAAATAAGATAAATAAAAACTACAAAAATAATTATAATAGTACATTTTAATTATATAGCGCCTTTCCCATGTTCAAAGAGCGTTTACAGGAATTTAGAAAAAGCAACAGGGAATACACAATATTAGATACAACATGATATCCACATAAACCACTAAATAAAGATAAATACTGGAAAACAACCTATTAGCTAAACAAACGCGCTTGATGAACTGAGTGTTCTCTCATTTGTCAAATTTCTTGTTCTTCTCTTCAAAATGATCAATTCATCCATCCTCTTCCACAGCACCTTGAGCAGAGATACCCAGACTTCCCTCTCCCCGGCTACTTCTTCTAGCTCTTCCGGGAGAATTCCGAGGCGTTCCCAGGCCAGCCGGGAGACATAGTCCCTCCAGCGTGTCCTGGGTCTTCCCCGGGGCCTCCTCCCGGTTGGACGTGCCCGGAACACCTCATCAGGGTGGCGTCCAGGAGCCACCTCATCTGACTCCTCTCGATGCGGAGGAGCAGCGGCTCTACTCTGAGCCCCTCCCGGATGACTGAGCTTCTCACCCTATTTTTAAGGATATTTAATTTAAAATGATCAATTATGATTAATTAACAAAACAGAACAGAACATCCAGACCACTACTTTTCAATCAGCTTCTCCTTGTTACTCATTATAATGTTTTTGTAAAACGAATATCAACAGCAGCCCGATTCAAACAGGTGTTCAAATCCTAGCGTTTCGCTCTTTTTCGCCTTTTTATTCCCTCGCTTAAGAACATGTGGGAGGTGGCGCAGTCAGCGTTTTACTGACAGCCAAAACAGGCGGAGCAGAAACGCCCATTAGTCCAATATCCAATAGAATTTAGAAGCAGACGGAAAGAACCGCCTGTTACTTGAATCTCCAATAGGCTTCGCAGATGGATGTACAGAAACGCCATTTTCTGCGCCAAAATCCAATTAAACTTTGCCATAGAAAAGCCCCCTGTCGAAATAACACTTATTAGAAGCATAGATATATATAGATAGATAGACGCCGCATTCACTGTGTTGCCCAGTCGACACGATACGTCAGCACGTCCGCCATATTGCGAGTGGCAAAAGTGCCATTTAAACTAATACAGGTAGACGTGGAAACCGGATTTTCTGATGAAAAAACAATAACGTTTAAAACAGTATCGTTTACATAGAACAGATTTTGGCAAATCGTTTAAATTCAATTATTTATATCAATTTATACACTAATAATGGCAATTATTAAATAAGGACTGTTTTGTCTTTGTGCTCTGTGACTCTGCACTCCCCTTTTGTACTACTGTATTTATTGCGTAGACTTTATCAGAAGGCCTCAAATCCCACAGACTTACCGCTCTTTATCAGGTACTGTACTTTACCATTTCTCCCCCTTCCTTGCCTTTCTGTCCATCCTGAAAAGTGCTGACTAGAAACAATGACTTGACCAGGGACATTTGTGTGTTGCCTGAAACTACACATCTCACATTTATTGGTTATGGTTTGCCAACATTCATATTATACTTTGCTTCCATATTATTTTTATGAATATCTTCTTATAATAATACGCTACCGTGGCTGTCCATTTGTCTGTCCAGGATTTTAAATCGCCTGTAGCTCACAAACAGTTTGAACTATTGACCTGAAATTTGGTACACATATACTACGTGACGTCTACTATCCGCTTTCAGGGTGATGATTGACCTCCACGGTTATTCCTCTTTTTATTTTCATTTTATTTTATTTTATTGTAGAATCAAGTCTTGGCAATGGCCAGCAGGGAGGCTGTGCGGCACATGCATATGCTGTTCTCATTTCCTGCACATTCACAGTCACTTCTCCTACCTCTTCATATCTTAAATCATTCTTGAGGCAGATTGAAGACTTAAGTGCCAGCTTAAGTGGAAAATTAAGGAAAACATACAAAGTAATTGCAACACAAACACTGACTTAATCAGTTTGAACGTGAAAAGATGCTGATGAAAGAAGAG
The DNA here is from genome assembly GCF_900747795.2 of Erpetoichthys calabaricus. Classification (NCBI taxonomy): domain Eukaryota; kingdom Metazoa; phylum Chordata; class Cladistia; order Polypteriformes; family Polypteridae; genus Erpetoichthys; species Erpetoichthys calabaricus. The sequence continues at coordinate 116,869,380 of NC_041403.2, read as the reverse complement.
AAGAAGCGGGCCACTAGGGTGGATAAAGAAGAGCTGCTCCGGAAGCAGCGAGCGCATCAACCTCTGAGCAAACAAATGGTAAACGTACAGAGAAAGTGGATTAAAACTATGAATGCTCAAGTCAAATGTATTCACTGCATGTTATCGTGCAGTGCGCCCTTACTGGTTATCAATAATACATTATTAAATGTGCAGTTTCACTCCTGCTTGTTCTTTTATTGTGTGAAAGTTTACCAGACAGCACTGGGGTCTCAATCCTTCCTAACTCATCATCGTCACACTACTAGCATGTACAATTATCTTGCTTAACTGGAAGACTCCCAACCCACCTTGTACAATTGAAAAACTAATGCATATTATTGGAAATTGGAAAAAAAAAATCTAATTCTTGCCTAGACGGTCTGTCCAAAATGTCTTTAAATCGCATATTAATCAGATCACTAGGACAGCATTTTTTCACCTAAGAAACATAGCAAAAGTTAGACCTCTTATATCATCGAAAGATGCAGAGAAATTAGTTCATGCGTTTGTTTTCAGTCGGCTAGATTACTGTAACGCACTCCTCTCAGGACTACCCAAAAAAGACATCAATCGTTTGCAACTAGTGCAGAATGCAGCTGCTAGAATCCTTACCAGGAAAAGAAAATCCGAACACATTTCTCCAGTTTTGATGTCACTACACTGGTTACCTGTGTCATTCAGAATTGACTTTAAAATTCTGCTAATGGTTTATAAAGCTTTAAATAATCTCGCCCCGGCTTATATATCGGAATGTCTGACACCATATATTCCAAATCGTAACCTCAGATCCTCAACTGAGTGTCTCCTTAGAATTCCAAGAGCAAAACTTAAAAGAAGTGGTGAGGTGGCCTTCTGCTGTTATGCACCTAAAATCTGGAATAGCCTGCCAGTAGGAATTCGCCAGGCTAATACAGTGGAGCACTTTAAAAAACTACTGAAAACACATTATTTTAACATGGCCTTCTCATAACTTCACTGTAATTTAATCCTGATACTCTGTATATCCAATTCATTATAATAACTATTCATTCAAAATCTGTACTAACCCCTACTCTCTCTTCTGTTTCCTTTTCCGGTGTCCTGTTGGTGGTGGCGTGCGCCACCACCATCTACCCAAAGCACCATGATGTCCCAACAATGATGGATGGATTAAAAGCCAGAAGTCTGTATGACCATCAGCATCAAGTGACTCCGTGAAAAAAAACGAACTACAAAGAGGACTATTTCATTTATGTTAGGTAGAATGCCCAGAGGGGACTGGGCGGTCTCGTGGCCTGGAACCCCTGCAGATTTTATTTTTTTCTCCAGCCTTCTGGAGTTTTTTTTTGTTTTTTCTGTCCACCCTGGCCATCGGACCTTACTCCTTTCTATGTTAACTAATGTTGTCTTATTTTAATTTCTTATTTTGTCTTTTATTTTTCTTCTCTTCATTATGTAAAGCACTTTGAGCTACTTTTTGTATGAAAATGTGCTATATAAATAAATGTTGTTGTTAAAACATCACAGCACTTCATTTAAAAAAATCTTAGAATAAGCATATATATTATTTATGGAAAAGTATAGGGGGGTTCTTCCTCTCTTGGGTGGGAGTTGAATTTTTGTTCAAGTTTTGTTAGGTTTTGTTTTATCTCTGTCCTCTTTTATAATAAAAATTTTCTGTTTGATCTTCTGGATTAATTTTGAAATTATTTGGTGTACACATTGTACCTGTTTTATTGTACACTGCTACTTTTTAAAATAAAATCAATTAACAAAAGATATTTTAAAATCTATTATTTGTATACCCCAATTCCTCCTCAATAACAAAACATGCCTCTTCTTATTAGTCCTTAGCTAAATGGTTATTTTCTTGCTGTCCTGAAGTCTCTTACCGCTTTCGCCCTTCCGCGCCCCCAACATGCTGCAAAATTTGAACCCAATTCTCTTTTCATGATACAGGCGTAAAAAAATAAATAACAGCAAAATCTTTTTAGATGAGTATGGGTCTTAAAAAGGAAACAGTACGGAGGGCTTCTGTAACCCTCTTTATTTTTTTGCTTTCGTCTTGTGTCCGGTTTAATTGCAAGCGTTACGTATTGTGGTGTTAATGCTGTTTACGTTCAGAAGAAGAATGAGAAAAAAGTTACGTGTTAACAACGGCAACTGTCCTATCGCATTAATACCCCCTGGGTATTGTAATCAGCGTCCTGTGCCATTAGGAGGTCTCTACTGCACCTCAGCCCGGAGTGCTATGGAGGGCGATAAGGCACCTCGGTGACCGGTAATGTAGGGCGAGGCATTGGCTCGCAGAACCGACACACTGACGTTTGAGGGCGCGCTACTGTCACGAGACACTGGCCGGGAAAACCTAACAGTACAGCACATTTAATGCTCTAACTGCTACTGCAAATCAGGTAAACAACATTTAATACACTTTGGTACAGGACAACAAAGGCACTAGAGCATGAAAGGGGGGCCATAAAATTGTTATTTATGTCAATAGCGGTTGATCATGAACGTGAGACATTATAAACATTGTTTCCCATCCATGAGGCACATTCAAATAAAACAGTCACTTAAACATATTAACTTTCTAAGCAGTCCCGTTATTTAAGGTTCCTAACGCGGCGAAGCAACTTGAACAGAGACAAGTCCAGGGCATCTCGAAGGAGGCATGCAGAGCTCATGGGGTCTTAACGCCAACACACCGTGTGATCCGAGTGCAGTCCGCGTGTTCTCCAGTAACTTGGTGGTGTGCTTCACACATCTAAAGACGAGCGGTGAGCTCAACTGGGGAGTACCAGTTCGTGGAGACTGGCCTCCCCTTCGGCGTGGGACCTCAAAACGGGAGATGTCGCACGTCGATTGGATTACTACCGTGTAACAATAAACGAACTACAGTTTTTAAGGCAGTAAGTAACCTCGGCCCCTGCCCTCGTATGCCAAATTGGGAACTGTGGGTATAAATCCACCTTAAGCGTCTCGTACAGCAGAGCAGCGTTACTGGAATCTGAAAAGATCACTTCAAAAACACAACTCGAGATCTAACAGCTCGACCTGTCCACTGGCACACACCTATCTGTAGGGCAGCGTCATCACGATTATAACTCTGAATTTAAGACTTCGGCTTCGTTACCAAAAAGAAGCCTTCCTTACTAACACAATGGGTACGCAAATACCTCACTTCAAAACTAAACGACATGCCTGCCATGCGCATCACATACGTCCAAGTAACTGAAACAATGCGTGCCAGTCAGAACACTCGACATTTGTCCACTTGTTCCACTTTTACATTTTAAGCTCAGATGCAGCTTTGCGTGGTCTGTCACCTGTCACCTGATCTTCCCTGCTGATGGCTCATTCGGATGAGCGCCTTCTTTTTGCTTCAACAGTCACAGTAGCACAGGCGACGATGCAGAATTCCATTTGAATCACTTACTGTAATAATACAAATAATAATAATAATAACAACAATTACCTGTTTCGCGTTGCTGACGTGACCCGAAATCTTCTTGCTTCTGGCTTAGGTTTAAAAATTAGTAAAGTAAGCAGGTCCCGGCCGCCTCTCCTCAACTAAACTTTAATAATTTTGTAAACCCACTAACATTCGTAGCAAAAACAGTAAAGAACTCCTAGCGTTTCTTCTGACCGCTCGCCGTGAAACGACGAAGGCAACGCCCCCCGCACAGGTGCTCACCGTTTTCCACTAATTTTCTACATAGTCTGACTGCACCCAATGGGCGAAGAGGGGGCGGGACAACACCGCCAAGTACTAGAACCCGATAGGCTGCTAAGACTATCCAATAGGATTTAGAGGCGGTGGAGAAAGCGAGAAAGCTGTCTGTCATCTGCCGCTGGTGTAGACAAAGGGATTCGCGTATATGGGAAGTCTTTTCAGAATTGAATCGTCTTTCTTGATTTCAAACTTCTGATATTGTATGTGTTTGAAATTTGATAATGACAAGATATCGGCGTTTTAAAAATTGATACTAAGTTTCCTAATTCTGATATCAGCATCTTAAAATGCGACATCCGGGCTGACAAGACAGCACACTGGCTCAGTGGTTGCGCTGTTGCCTCACACTAAGGAATTTGCCTGTTCTTCCCGTGCGTGTGAGTGTTTGCTCCGGGTGCTGCGGTTTCCTCCCAATGTCCAAAGACATACAGGTTAGGTGAACTGCCGACTCTACGTTAGCCCCAGTGTGTGTGTTTGTTAGCCATCAGAGCACAACAATCAATTTCGTATATGTGTCAGTGGTCACTACACTACTTAACCTACATCTGATCACTGAAAAATTCCTTAACTTTTTCCGTGGTTAAATTATCCACCCACTCTTTGATTTTCATCAGCGAATCTGACACCCAGCATTCTCTTTTCCTACCACCTGCTCCAAATCCCCCAGGGGACATCAACTCATTCCCACCCAGCCTTGGTCATCCCCGAGGTCCCCTCCCGGTTGGACATGGCTGAAACATCTCCCGAGGCTGGCATCCGTAAGGCATCCTATCAGAAACATCTCGTCTGCCCCTTCTCGAAGGCTGAGCCCAGACACATTGAAAGTCATTTTCACCGCTCGTATCTGCGATCTAGTGCTTCGGTCAATATGCACAGCTCATGGCCATAGGCGACGGCTCAGCACCCTCTCATAAATAAACGAAAATGTTTTTGAATTGTACAAATTGTTCATATTGGGATAATATTTGGAGGTTTTGTTTTCAGAATTGTGAGATATGTAGAAATTAAATTAACATGCCCTCAGTCCTCTATACACAATTAATATTACATACTAAATGGAACCCCAAGTTCATAAAAAACAATATATTATAATGAAATTCCATAATAATACATATATCGTCTTGTTAAACTTTGGGTATACCTTCCTGAAAATAACTAGCAGAACATGGACTCCTCTGTGGTGCTGTACGGAATAAACCGGATCTACTGCCCCCTGAATTTGGCAGTCATTTAACTGATTTGGCTATAAATTATTATTGTGTAGTGATGATGGGTGATTTTAATGTACACATTGATGTGGAAACTGACACTTTTAGCAACACGTTTATTTGTTAAATTCAATATGATTTTGTCAGATTGTGAAAGGTCTGACTCATCATCATAACCACACATTAGATTTAATTATAACACACAGAGTTGAAATTCAAAATTTAAATACTACTCCATTAAATTAAGTAATTTCTGATCACTTCTTAATTATGTTTGATTTGGTTCTGCCATTACAAATACATCCACAGATTAAAACAAAGAAAGTACGACATCTAGATTGTAATTCTGCTTCAAGACACTTTGAGTAAGTCAAGTGTAATCGTGGAAAACAATTTAGATCAGCTAAAATCAAATTATAATGTGACCTTGAGAGATGCTCTGGACGCAATGGCTCCCCCTTTAAACATAAGTGATCAAAGCAGATAGAAACTCACCCTGGTTTAATGAGAGCACTCAAGCTCTTAAATTAGAACGTTGAAAGTTAGAGCATAGATGAAGAACAACAAAGCTGCAAGTCTTTCAGATTGTATGGACAGAGTGTTAAAAATATAAAAGAGCTCTCTTTAAAGCTCACTCAGACTACTATTCTAAAATAATAGATAACAATAATAATAATTGTGTGTACTGTTTAGAACAGTAGCTAATTTAACAAATGTGAATTGAGAACTACAGTTCAAAATAATAACAGTCATCAGCAATAAAATCTAGCCTGGCATTCAACACTTTAGAAATTTTAATCCTGTAACAGAACAGGAAACCTTAACTTTAATTATGACTTCATCACAACTGACTGGGACAATTTCCGCAGTCTGCTCCGATCTGACAGTCGACCCTTTCTTCCCTCATTCATGAACAAGACCCAGAGATATTTATACTCCTCTGCGGGAGACAGTACCTCAGTCTCACGTTCTCTGCTGTGACATTGCTAGCTTTATGACACTGATTATCAACACGTTGATCGAACAGGCCGCAACAAGTAGAAATGTGTTGTGATAGCTCAGTACACGTGCTTTGGGGTGCAACCGCCTGGAGGCGTCACTTGGTGACTATAAACCAGGCTTAAGAAGAAGGCAGAGGAAGGATTTTATCCCAACACAACTCAGTCACAGCCCAACGTTTATTAAGAGGCTAAACCTGTGCAACAAACTTTAAGAAGCAAACTTAAATGGGGGGCTAGCATCCACGAACAAGTAATTGTGGTCTGGCAGAGAGATCAAAATAATGAAGAAATTCATTAACTAAAATATTAGCAGCATAAACTAAACTGTTTTTGAATTTTACAAATTGCTCATACTTGGATAATATTTAGAGGTTTTGTTTTTCGAATTGTGATATAGTTAGAAATTAAATTAACATGTCCTCAGTCCTCTAAAGTTAATAAAAAGCAATACATTATAATGGAATCCCATAATAATACATATATCTTCTTGTTAAACTTTGGGTATACCTTCCTGAAAATAACTAACAGAACATGGACTCCTCTGTGGTGCTGTACAGAATAAACATGATCTACTGCCGCCTAGTGGTCACTGTCTGTTCAGACTGGTGTATGACAATAACCTCTCATTGCCAGGGGTGTCTTTGTGGACCTGGAGAAAGCATATGACAGGGTGCCTCGAGAGGAGCTGTGGTATTGTATGAGGAAGTCGGGAGTGGCAGAGAAGTACGTAAGAGTTGTACAGGATATGTCCAAGGGAAGTGTGACCATGGTGAGGTCTGTGGTAGGAGTGACGGATGCATTCAACGTGGAGGTGGGATTACATCAGGGATCAGCTCTGAGCCCTTTCTTATTTGCAATGGTGATGGACAGGTTGACAGACGAGATTAGACAGGAGTCCCCGTGAACTATGATGTTTGCTGATAACATTGTGATCTGTAGCGATAGTAGGGAGCAGGTTGAGGAGACACTGGAGAGGTGGAGATATCCTCTAGAGAGGAGAGGAATGAAGGTCAGTAGGAACAAGACAGAATACATGTGTGTGTAAATGAGAGGGAGGTCAGTGGAATGGTGAGGATGCAGGGAGCAGAGTTGGCGAAGGTGGATGAGTTTAAATACTTGGGATCAACAGTACAGAGTAACGGGGATTGTGGAAGAGAGGTGAAAAAGAGAGTGCAGGCAGGATGGAGTGGGTGGAGGAGAGTGTCAGGAGTAATTTGTGACAGACAGTTATCAGCAACAGTGAAAGGGAAGCTCTACAGGACGGTAGTGAGACCAGCTATCCATCCATCCATCCATCCATTGTCTCCCGCTTATCCGAGGTCGGGTCGCGGGGGCAGCAGCTTGAGCAGAGATGCCCAGATTTCCCTCTCCCCGGCCACTTCTTCTAGCTCTTCCGGGAGAATCCCAAGGTGTTCCCAGGCCAGTCGAGAGACATAGTCCCTCCAGCGTGTCCTGGGTCTTCCCCGGGGCCTCCTCCCGGTTGGACGTGCCCGGAACACCTCACCAGGGAGGCGTCCAGGAGGCATCCTGATCAGATGCCCGAGCCACCTCATCTGACTCCTCTCGATGCGGAGGAGCAGCGGCTCTACTCTGAGCCCCTCCCGGATGACTGAGCTTCTCACCCTATCTTTAAGGGAAAGCCCAGACACCCTGCGGAGGAAACTCATTTCAGCCGCTTGTATTCGCGATCTCGTTCTTTCGGTCACTACCCATAGCTCATGACCATAGGTGAGGGTAGGAACATAGATCGACTGGTAAATTGAGAGCTTCGCCTTGCGGCTCAGCTCCTTTTTCACCACGACAGACCGATGCAATGCCCGCATTACTGCGGATGCCGCACCGATCCGCCTGTCGATCTCACGCTCCATTCTTCCCTCACTCGTGAACAAGACCCCGAGATACTTGAACTCCTCCACTTGGGGCAGGATCTCGCTACCGGAGTGGTGGCTCTGAGGCTAGGGATCTGCACTGGCAATCGGAAGGTTGCCGGTTCGAATCCCGTAAATGCCAAAAGGGACTCTGCTCTGTTGGGCCCTTAAGCAAGGCCCTTAACCTGCAATTGCTAAGCGCTTTGAGTAGTGAGAAAAGCGCTATATAAATGCAAAAAATTATTATTATTAAAAAATTAAAAAAAAAAAAAAAAAATTATTACCAACCCTGAGAGGGCACTCCACCCTTTTCCGGCTGAGGACCATGGTCTCGGATTTGGAGGTGCTGATTCTCATCCCAGCCGCTTCACACTCGGCTGCGAACCGATCCAGAGAGAGCTGAAGATCACGGCCTGATGAAGCAAACAGGACAACATCATCTGCAAAAAGCAGTGACCCAATCCTGAGCCCACCAAACCGGACCCCCTCAACACCCTAGCTGCGCCTAGAAATTCTGTCCATAAAAGTTATGAACAGAATCGGTGACAAAGGGCAGCCCTGGCGGAGTCCAACTCTCACTGGAAACGGGTTCGACTTACTGCCGGCAATGCGGACCAAGCTCTGGCACCGATCGTACAGGGACTGAACAGCCCTTATCAGGGGGGCCGGTACCCCATACTCTCGGAGTACCCCCCACAGGATTCCCCGAGGGACACGGTCGAATGCCTTTTCTAAGTCCACAAAACACATGTAGACTGGTTGGGCAAACTCCCATGCACCCTCCAGGACCCTGCTAAGGGTATAGAGCTGGTCCACTGTTCCGCGACCAGGACGAAAACCACACTGTTCCTCCTGAATCCGAGGCTCGACTATCCGACGGACCCTCCTCTCCAGGACCCCTGAATAGACTTTTCCAGGGAGGCTGAGGAGTGTGATCCCTCTGTAGTTGGAACACACCCTCCGATCCCCCTTCTTAAAGAGGGGGACCACCACCCCAGTCTGCCAATCCAGAGGCACTGTCCCTGATGTCCATGCGATGTTGCAGAGGCGTGTCAGCCAAGACAGTCCTACAACATCCAGAGCCTTGAGGAACTCCGGGCGTATCTCATCCACCCCCGGGGCCCTACCACCAAGGAGTTTTTTGACCACCTCGGTGACCTCAGTCCCAGAGATGGGGGAGTCCACCTCTGAGTCCCCAGGCTCTGCTTCCTCATTGGAAGGCATGTTAATGGGATTGAGGAGGTCTTCGAAGTATTCCCCCCACCGACCCACAACATCCCGAGTCGAGGTCAGCAGCGCACCATCCCCACCATATACAGTGTTGACACTGCACTGCTTCCCCTTCCTGAGACGCCGGATGGTGGACCAGAATCTCCACGAAGCCGTCCGAAAGTCATTCTCCATGGCCTCCCCAAACTCCTCCCACGCCCGAGTTTTTGCCTCAGCAACCACCAAAGCCGCATTCCGCTTGGCCTGCCGGTACCTATCAGCTGCCTCCGGGGTCCCACAGGACAAAAGGGTCCTGTAGGACTCCTTCTTCAGCTTGACGGCATCCTTCACCGCCGGTGTCCACCAGCGGGTTCGGGGATTGCCTTCACGACAGGCACCGACCACCTTACGGCCACAGCTCCGGTCAGCTGCCTCAACAATAGAGGCACGGAACATGGCCCATTCGGACTCAATGTCCCCCACCTCCCTCGGGATGTGGTCGAAGTTCTGCCGGAGGTGGGAGTTGAAGCTACTTCTGACGGGGCTCTGCCAGACGTTCCCAGAAGACCCTCACAACACGTTTGGGCCTACCACGCCTGACCGGCATCCTCCCCCACCATCGAAGCCAACTCACCACCAGGTGGTGATCAGTTGACAGCTCCGCCCCTCTCTTCACCCGAGTGTCCAAGACATGTGGCCGCAAGTCCGACGACACGACCACAAAGTCGATCATCGAACTGAGGCCTAGGGTGTCCTGGTGCCAAGTGCACATATGAACACCCCTATGCTTGAACATGGTGTTCGTTATGGACAATCCGTGACGAGCACAGAAGTCCAATAACAAAACACCGCTCGGGTTCAGATCAGGGGGGCCATTCCTCCCAATCACGCCCTTCCAGGTCTCACTGTCATTGCCCACGTGAGCATTGAAGTCTCCCAGCAGAACGAGGGAGTCCCCAGAAGGTATGCCCTCTAGCACCCCCTCCAGGGACTCCAAAAAGGGTGGGTACTCCGAACTGCTGTTCGGCGCATACGCACAAATAACAGTTAGGACCCGTCCCCCCACCCGAAGGCGAAGGGAGGCTACCCTCTCGTCCACCGGGGTAAACCCCAATGTACAGGCTCCAAGTTGGGGGGCAATAAGTATACCCACACCTGCTCGGCGCCTCTCACCGGGGGCAACTCCAGAGTGGTAGAGAGTCCAGCCCCTCTCAAGGAGATTGGTTCCAGAGTCCAAGCTGTGCGTCGAGGTGAGTCCGACTATATCTAGCCAGCTACTGTATGTTATATGGGTTGGAGACGGTGGCACTGACCAGAAAGCAGGAGACAGAGCTGGAGGTAGCAGAGTTAAAGATGCGAAGATTTGCACTGGGTGTGATAAGGCTACGATTGGCCTGAAATTAGTTGTGCCGAGGGTTCAACACAGCCTTAATGTTTGAAAAGACTGGTAAAGGGTTAAAAAATGTAAGAAAAGTTTTTATTTAAATTGCCTATGAGACCACAAGAGGGCAGCATTTAACATATCCAGTACTGGAGGGTTTTCATTTGCATATTGACTGTCCTTTTTCTTAAACTATTTGCATAAATATGTTTAGATTTAGATAGAAATGTTATTGCAGATGTCAGTGCAGATGCGGATGACCACTGTGTTCTGGATGGTCATTGCCTGCAGGTTCTGACTCAATGTCCAGTGTGATGGAGTAGAAAGTGGAGACCCGAGCTGAAGCCCTGAGCTCCCCGCAGTGAAGTGACTCCTGATGCTGTGAGACTTGAAATGCGAGTGTCTATTGCTCTTTCACGGAGTCTAGAACTGCCTACAAAACATCAGGAATGATGCTTTTGGTTTTATTTTGAAGCCAGTCATGCCTGCTTAAAATCGAACCCAAAGATAGGTTTGTGGCTGTTTCGGTTCACTAGCAGGATGAGACTATTTAGGGCTATTTTGTTTTGCACTCCCGTCACATGCAAGATTCTGAAACAAGTTTGCCAAAAGAAGGCATAATGCATTGCAATGGGGTGTTTGTCAAGGGAGGCAAAGTAAATAAACAGAAAAGAGGAGCTGGCAGATTGTGATTACTCAGCAGGCGCCCATTCCTGCAGGAATCAGGTTTAGCGTTTGGTCTTTTTTTAAGACTGATGAGTTTACAGAGTATGCTCAGTTTACTGAGGGGCCAGCAAGAAGAGCTGCTAATCTTGAACACTTGGGATGAACCGCCCTGACAACTAGACAGAGCTTGGAAACATTAAGGAAGTATTAAGGGAAACGTTTAGGCTCAACTCATCCCAAAGTACAATTAGCTCGCTCCTCCTAAAATTCAGAATCTCATGTGCCCTAAACCTGGCATCTGTTTCATTAATTGGTTATGAATGAAAATCCTAATGAGACGTAAAATAAAACATCTGACCATATAGTAAGTGCAGCCTCCCCATTGCTTTGTCAAAACTTGATTGCATTACTTGAAGATATTAAGTCATCTGTGTTATCATCAGCAATGCGTATTTAAATGGTAAGAAAGTTTGGTTTAAAGTTTGAAGTCTTTATTGGACAGGGCAATATTTACTCCCGCCTGTCATGACGCACCTACCATAAAAAAAGGAAAACAACTTTAGAAGGTACTGTAAGAGCCATTTTCCTTGTTCTATAAGATTCATGACTATTTCTTAGATGACAATGCATAAATAACGGGAAGTTCCTATAACCATCGTAAATAGATTCGCAGTGGTATATTCTTACCATTTCTAACAGCTTGGAGTAAACATTATTAGTCAGTCAGCTAGTGATAGCCTTGCCTTGTATAAGGTGTAGAGGCATACGGTTTTTTACCGTGATTGCACGTCATCGTGCCTGGGCGCTTGCACTGTGCCAACCGGCTTACGAGCCTTTTGAGTTTGAAGCAAATATGGACTTAACAGCACTTAATTTATGTGTTGTGCCGTACGTAAAGCTTACAGAAGAAAAAGCTAAGAACCTTTAAGTAGAGAAAAAGAAATTAACCTTTAAGTAGAGAAGAAGAAACGTGACCGCACGTAACAGTGCTCGATGGCCTACGGGCTCTTTGAATGTGAGAAATAACAACTAAAGAAAACTTGTTTACTTAAGTATCGCACCGTACGCCAAGACGTACAGAAGAAGAAATTAAGAACCTTTAAGTATAGAAATAACAAGTCTTTCAAGAAAAGCTAAGTTTAAAGAAGATATATTTTTCCTTTTTTTTTTTGCATATTTTTCCTTTTTTTTGCCTTTTATTCTACGTGTGTAACTATTTTTTCTTTTATTCTTGTGTGGACTATTTGCTTTTACCTTTCACTAAATACCTTTAAAACGAACTCTTGGACTCTGAGAATTCTTTTGACACGCGTCTTACCCGTGCCTGATGACACCTTATATATTTCAGCAGCTACAGGTACACATAAACCACTTGCCAGGAATCCATTTGCTGCTTTTGGGAATTTTTATACAAAATAATTTCTTTTAACTCATTTTCATGTGATTTTAGTGTCATCATTGTGACATGAGATTTGTAACAATGATTCCCATTGCTGGTTACATACTGGTGTTTCTCTAAGCGTTAACACTTTAACATTGCCGTTATAAAAGATCAGGGATCAGTGAAACATCCAGTCTTTAACAAAATAAAGGAAGACTCAAGTAGATGATAGTCATCTTTGCAGTAAAACTATAATAGGGTTCCTGAACTGATTTCCTGATGTCCAGGTTCCATTTTGGTGTTTAGATTTAATGTTTGATTTGGTAAAAGTATTCAGTTTGGTAAATCTTTCAACTGTTTGTACCCCTGCTGCTCAGAGTTAATCCCAACACAGCTGAGTCAAATGGATTTTAACAGCAGCAAGTGTCAGGATTTAGTTAGGCAATGCTGCCGGTGTCATTTTTAGACATGTTGCTTTTGTTGGTTTTGTTGTTGTTTATTTCAGTTTTGTCCTGTTTTTGCTTTGCTATTTTATCTAATAGGTGATAGGCTTCATTGTTGATAGCAATGGAACGCTGCTGCTACTCACAGGACACTATATTCTTGTGATTTGTGATGCATATCATAAAGCTTCTCCTATAAAACATGGCAGCACCCAGAAGCAAGTGTCTGAGTTTTGTCTCTCTTTGAGCTAAGGAAGAAACCTTAGTCTAATCTAAACGGTGTAGGATTGTTTAGGTTATGACGTATTTGGTTTCCTAACTTTGTATTTTGTTTAGTGTTTTGGTCCTTACTTTCTTTGCTGATTCTTGCTAATGACCTTAGTCTGACTTGTAGCTTTATCTTTTTTTCTGCCTATTTAAGCTACAATCACCTCTTTGTCACTTAGATCGTTTGAATTTTTCCCGTTACAACAGGAAACAAAACAAAAAAATTGCACATGTTGTTCAAAATCTGAAAGAGGCCCAGAAGACAACCTAGCTCCTAGCCTGCCCATGTAGTAGCTGCTAATAAGCACATAAAACATGGCACAATAATAATTGACTCTCAAACAGCTAGAACATAATGTACCAAAGTATAAACAAAGATGCAAACTCTTACTAAAAATGACAAATTTAAAATTCACATTGAAATCATCTATTTTAACAGTACCGTATATACTCGCGGATACGTTCTCCAATGGATAAGTAACCAACTTGATTTTATCATATAATTTCTGGTACTTTATAATGACGGTCGTATAAGTCGAATGCGGAAAACTCATGCTATTGGCCCAAGAGATTATGATATGCTAACACTCACCTGAGAGAGTAACCACAGAGGACACGGCCTTTTTTATCTATGTATTGTGCCTATGTGACCACACGGTAATACCCAAAATATTCCGAAGTGACGTTTGCACTGTTTTGTGTACATCTTTATCGTAGGAGCATCCCATATCTAAGATGGAGCGTTCAATCAGAAGAAAATATGAAGCTGGTTTTAAATTGAACGTCGTTGAAGTAGCGAAAGAAATTGGTAAGTGCTCTGCTGCAACAAAGTTCGATGTGTCTGAGAAACTGGTGCGAGATTGGAGGAGGCAAGAAGATGTAAAAAAAAAAACATTTAAGTGTCGTATTTTTGAACAGGCGTATAAGTCAGGGTCGGATTTTATGATTGGTTTTTCGGGTTTCAAGACTCGACTTATACATGACTATATATATGGTAATTAACAAAGCTGAAAATCTTAAACTCCACTTAAAGGGTAAAGAGTCTCATTGATGAGATGCATCAATGCCAATGCATGTAACCTTACCCATCATGTGACACTGTGACATCTTGAACTGGCTACAGAATGTGTTACTCCCATGTAAGACAGCCTTCATGGTGAAATGTAAAATGAAATCTTTGTGTAGATGCTGCTCGGTATGCATGAGTGTGTCCTGTGTCATCAGGGTGGCATCTCTTTCAGGGCTGGTTCCTGTCTTCTACCTGATGCGGACAGAAAATTAAATGATCATGGATAAACAGAATACAAACTGAATGCACAATAATGAAGACATGAAAAACACGATCTGAGCCATAGTGCCAGCTTTGTTTACTCACCCCTTTTTACTATACGATAATAAAGCTGAAGTTGGACAAATTCTTCATTTTTCTCTCAGAAGTCATTGTGTTACCTGTCTGGTAGGCAAGAGCCAATCTCCAAGTGCAGTACCACCAGGCACTGAAAGGACCAGGAGATGAACAGGAGTATTTTGTGGCCACTGATGCTTCCATTAGCAACCACCAAACAGAACTACTCCAAATGGAGTCTCCCGATGAAAACAAAATGGTGCCATGGAAAACACACTTTAAAACAATCACAAAAGAACAAAACAAACTATAGATTTTACTAAATAACCCTCCAAAAAACATATAAGGAGATGGTGGCAAAGGCAACATTAATCAAGACACCAAAAGAAGTACGTTTGGGAACAATATACATATGTGAGAAATTGTTTGTAATTTCCTGGAATTCAGCTTTAATGTCTATTAAAATGAGACCCAAGGTTTAATAATATATAAAGAAAGTCTGATTAAACCAACTTAACAGTATGTGCAAAAATGGCAGATTCTTTTTTTTTTCCAGAAAATGGCCAGTATTTTATTTCAAATAATTCCTACTACTATACATGAAAACAGTTTAATAGTAACATTAATCATCAAAAAAAAAAACATAAGACATTAACACTCAATTAAATACAATTTAATAAGGCTATTTAACACTTTTTTTTTTTTTTAAATTTATTAATTTTTATTGTAATCATTCCATACAAATAGATCAATTTATAACCAAACAAAATTGAAGACAAATCAAACCCCACCCCTGAGAAGGAGAACTTAGCCAAAGGAGAATTACTTAGGGCTTTTTAATAAGGCAACAATAAACAAAAGAAAGGGAAAAATATAGGTAAATAAGAGATGGAGAAGGGAATTAAATGCAGTAATAGTTATTTCTCTTATTCTAAAATAATATTGATTAGATTCTGCCAGGTTTTGAAAAAATTTTGTACAGATCCTCTAACTAAGAATTTGATTTTTTCCAGTTTCAAATAATATAAAACATCGGTTTCCAACTGACTTATCAGAGGAGAGTTAGGATTCTTCCAATTTAACAAAATAAGTCTGCGTGCCAAAAGTGTAGTGAATGCAATCACCGTTTGCTTGTCCTTCTCCACTTCAAGTCCGTCTGGAAGAACACCAAACACAGCTGTTAATGGGTTAGGAGGGATTGTGACCCCAAGGCTGTCTGAAAGGCACTTAAAAATTTTGGTCCAAAATGATGTTAGTTTGGTGCAGGCCCAGAACATGTGACCCAGTGAGGCAGGAGCTTGGTTGCAGCGTTCGCAGGTTGGATCTTGCCCTGGAAACATTTTGGACAGTTTTAAGCAAGACAGATGAGCTCGATATATAATTTTTAGTTGAATAATTCTATGCTTTGCGCATATGGAGCTCAAGTGAATTCTCTGCTTTGCTACCTTCCACTCCTTTTCTGATACATATTGATTAAGAGATCTTCTTCCCAATGTCCTCTTGGATCTTTGAAAGGTAGGGACTCTAATAGGATTTTATATAATGTAGAAATGGTGTTTAATTCCTCAAAATTGAGCAGTATTTTTTCCATCATTGTGGAGGGTGCGAGGTGGGGAAAATCGGACAATTTCTGTTTAACAAAATTTCTAATTTGAAGATAGTGAAAGAAATGTGTAGCTGGGAGGTTGAATTTTGAACGTAATTGTTCAAAAGATGCAAATATGTTGTCTATATAAAGATCTCTGAGCATTTTAATCCCAAAACTTTTCCAGGTATTAAAAACTGGATATGTTTGCGAGGGCTGAAAGAGGTGGTTCTCTTGCAGAGGTGCCACAGATAAAAGATTTTCCATCTTAAAATGCTTTCTAATTTGGTTCCATATTCTGAGTGAGTAAAGCACAATTGGGTTATTAGTATATTTGCGATGACTTGCATTTATAGGAGAGCAGAGCAGGGAGTATAAAGAAGTACTACAGGATTTTACTTCTATTGCGGACCAGGCCTGTGTATGTTCTTTTATTTGTGTCCAGGTTTTTATGGCTTGTATGTTTGCTGTCCAGTAATAAAACTGAATGGCAGACTCTACAGTTAGTGAGGAGACCTTTGTGTTGTTCATCAGTCCCCATTCCCAGTAAAATAGGTCAGGTACAAAGTGCCGACAAGTTCTGTTGTTATTCACAACAAACTCGGGAGTGGGTTCAAAAGGGGGCTTATAAAGAGTGATGGAGGGGAGTTCTAGCTGTGTTTCCTCTGGTTTTAAACAGCGGTGCAAAGACATTGGCACTCAGTCCATCGCAAGTCCCCACGAATGCCCAGACTAAGTTCTAATGACTCTGTTGGACACTAACCTAAGTAGATACGTACAACTCCACAGGCACAGTACCTTCCCCCAGGTGCCACTCATACAGTCTGTCTTCAAAGCAAAACCTTTTTTGGAATTCTTTAGCCTGATGATATTAGTAATAGGTACCTGAAGGGATTAGAGAATTCCCTTTGCCAAGTTGGACATACATTGTGATTTTTTACGATTATTTAACTGACTGAGTATATTTGCATATGCGCACAGCAGAATAGGAATTTGGATTTTTGTGGACAGGCAGCCCATCAAGGGCTGGTTTTGTCCCGTGCCAGTCACTGCAGTTTCCCCTGACACCTTAAAATGGATTAAGTGTATGTGAACAGGAATACACTTGAAATAAGTTGGAAAAGGGCAACAAAAACAACTTTGTAGCATTGTAAGCACATTCCCACCACTTCATTTTCAAAGAAGCGCCTATCCTTGTTTACAAGTTCCCCCCCCCACCAATTACAAAAGTGTTCATTCAGCCATCTCCACACTCACAGACACGCAAGCTTCACTTTGTTACTCCAATATAAGGACAGTATCTCTCCTGCCCTGCTTATCACACAAACATACTGTATGTCTGGTGTCTCTCTTCCTATCTCCTTGCCCCAGACACTGCTATCACCTTCTGATTGTGCTGTGTGGTTTGAACTGCATTAGCATTTTTTTTTACAAGTCTGGCTGCCAAGCACTTGCTAACAATATAGCATTCAAAGCCCTAAGGTAGATTAGGTGCCTGGGCAGGGCACCTCTGGACCAAAGGGCATATTCTGCACTAACAGGGCAAAGGAATTAAATCTCTCCAGTCCACATGGACACCTAATCCAGTTCTTCAAAATTTTCAAAGCCATTAACAAAGTTGATCCATCTGAATTCTTTCATTTAGACACCAGAGGAAATCAAAGGATTTGTATTTAACACATTTAAGACACAATCCAGAAAGCACTTCTTAACACAAAGAGTTACGTGAACTTGCAACAAATTACTGAGCCAGAAAATGGAAACGGAAAGATTATGTTTGAGATATGGGGCAAATCAACTAACAGACAAACAAACAAGCCAGATGAAGAGAATGGTCTCTTCTCATTTGTAAAATTTCTGTTTCTAATATAACATCCTCTAAATCACTTAAACCAGTTCAAGGTTATGTGCATTGTTGGAACCGATCCAGTCTCATTCGTGCAATGCTATGACCTAAAAACTTCCCAAGCATGAAAGTTCCAAAAATACACAATCTTGGCTATTTAAAGGAGGCATGGAATGATCTTTATAAAAATAAAAAAATGAATAAAAGATTTATTTGTACAAAAAGCCCTGTTAAACAACAAAGTCCAGAAAGCAGCAAAAGGCACAGTAGGGGTTGCCTTAAAAGGCAAAGGCAATCCAAGGCTAACCAGTCCCAATACACAATCCACAAGATGAAGTCAAGAAACATAGCAAGTGCTCAAAATATTCAGGAAATTAAAAAAAAAAAAAACACAATAACAATACTTCCTAGAGAACTCACCACACAACATCAGCATTCAATGAATCACAAGAGACTGTGTGTTTTCCTCAACCTTTACAGAGCTCATGGCAGTCACCTTGACAGTGATGGGAGCCACACCTCTCGGGGGACCACTGACAAAACACATGGCACATAACTAAAAAATAACACTTCAAAATTAAATAATCCACATTATCTATTATAACAAAAAAATCTTGGGAGACAAGACTTTTTAGCCTGGGACAGGAGGTAAATTTTTCAGAGAGACACTTTCACGTCCTGCGAGATGAGACTTTGTGCCAAGAGATTTAATCATGCCCGGGGCTGGAAATAAAAGACAAAGAGTAGATGACAAAGTAGAACGTCGTAAAGAATTCAAAAACGTTGGCGTGATACACGTGCAGAGTGAGTTATAGATAATGAAAGTACTAAAATTCGAAAGTCTCAAAAAAATGACAGTAAAGATTGCATTAGTGCAAACAAATGTAAATTATTACTCGGTGAAATAACAGAACAGCGAAAAGAGATCAAATATATTGTTCAGATTTAAAATTTTAAGTCAGAGACTTGTACATCGTTTAATTCGTGTTGCCATCAGGGAAAAGTAGTGTTTCTTCCCAATGAAGAGGCGTATCTGCGAGAATTAAAAGACTGGTTGTTTGTTTGAAATTGAAATCCCGTGAGAGAAAATTCCAAGCCCAGGGAGACAAGACTTTATGCAAAGAGATTTGGAAAAGTCCGGCCCACATCTAAAACATTTACAACCACGCACACGGTTCAGTCATTTCTCATTTGTGTGAATGCTATTGTCAGACACAGTTCGTGCAGAGAGAAAGAAACGATATTCACTCACGGGCAGTTATACGTTGCGCTGTCACGATGTAATTCCAAACACAGAATCAAAATTCAATGCGATATTGACAAAAAGGTAAAAGCGAAAAGAGATTGAATATATGGACATAGGTAATATGACAGAAGTATGTAGATATTGTTTGGCTTTAAACTTTTAAGTCAGAGACTTATAGATCGTCTAATTCATGATATTATCTGGCACAAAAAAAAGACTTCTACAAACAGAAAAAGGTTTGGGGACCATCCCCATATATTGTCGTCCAGACAATAATAACGACACTGATTCAGATGACTTTTCAGTACATTGAATGTTTTACTGTGAACAAAATGGCGTTTAAATAGCAGAGGGAATGATGGGACAGGAAATGATTGGCAGGAAGTGATGATGGGAGACAGGAAGCAGTGGACTGTGGGACCAGAAGTGATGTCGTCGCGACAAACCGGAAGTGATGTGGTTTCGGCCATTTTGAACCCGGAAGTGGAGCTTCTTAGTTTTCGTCAGGTTTTCTGTAGGCGAAAAGAGATTTAGGTAAGCACCACGTGATGACCCTTTGTCTTGCGATATTTCACTCACCTTTAGGCTCTTTGACTGCCTCCAACTCGCACGTGTGTGACAATACAGGTGCTGGTCATAAAATTAGAATATTATGACAAAGTTGATTTATTTCAGTAATTCCATTCAAAAAGTGAAAACTTGTACATTAGATTCATTCATTACACACAGACTGATGTATTTCAAATGTTTATTTCTTTCAATGTTGATGATTATAACTGACAACTAATGAAAGTCCCAAATTCAGTATCTCGGAAAATTAGAATATCAATTAAGACCAATGCAAAAAAAGGATTTTTAGAAATGTTGGCCAACTGAAAGGTATGAACATGAAAAGTATGAGCATGTACAGCACTCAATATTTAGTTGGGGCTCCTTTGGCCTGGATTACTGCAGCAATGCGGCGTGGCATGGAGTCGATCAGTCTGTGGCACTGCTCAGGTGTTATGAGAGCCCATGTTGCTCTGATAGTGGCCTTCAGCTCTTCTGAATTGTTGGGTCTGGCGTGTTGCATCTTCCTCTTCACAATACCCCATAGATTTTCTATGGGGTTAAGGTCAGGCGAGTTTGCTGGCCAATCAAGAACAGGGATACCATGTTCCTTAAACCAGGTACTGGTAGCTTTGGCATTGTGTGCAGGTGCCAGGTCCTGTTGGCAAATTAAATCTGCATATCCATAAATTTAGTCAGCAGCAGGAAGCATGAAGTGCTCTAAAACTTCCTGGTAGACTGCTGCGTTGACCTTGGACCTCAGAAAACACAATGGCACCCCAAACCATCACTGACTGTGGAAACTTTACACTGGACCTCACGCAACGTGGATTCTGTGCCTCTCTTCTCTTCCTCCAGACCCTGGGACCTTGATTTCCAAAGGAAATGCAAAATTTACTTTCATCAGAGAACATAACTTTGGACCACTCAGCAGCAGTCCAAAGGCGAGACGCTTCTGATGCTGTCTCTTGTTCAAGAGTGGCTTGACACAAGGAATGCGACAGCTGAAACCCATGTCTTGCATACGTCTGTGCGTGGTGGTTCTTGAAGCACTGACTCCAGCTGCAGTCCACTCTTTGTGAATCTCCCCCACATTTTTGAATGGGTTTTGTTTCACACTTTTGCTTGTACACTTTTTTCTACCACATCTTGTCCTTCCCTTCGCCTCTCTATTAATGTGCTTGGACACAGAGCTCTGTGAACAGCCAGCCTCTTTAGCAATCACCTTTTGTGTCTTGCCCTCCGTCATCTTTTGGACAACTGTCAAGTCAGCAGTCTTCCCCATGATTGTGTAGCCTACAGAACTGGACTGAGAGACCATTTAAAGGCTTTTGCAGGTGTTTTGAGTTAATTAGCTGATTAGAGTGTGGTACCAGGTGTCTTCAATATTGAACCTTTTCACAATATTCTAATTTTCCGAGATACTGAATTTGGGACTTTCATTAGTTGTCAGTTATAATCATCAAAATTTAAAGAAACAAACATTTGAAATACATCAGTCTGTGTGTAATGAATGAATCTAATATACAAGTTTCACTTTTTGAATGGAATTACTGAAATAAATCAACTTTGTCATGATATTCTAATTTTATGACCAGCACCTGTATATAGTCATATGAAAAAGTTTGGGAACCCCTCTTAATTCTTTAGATTTTTGTTTATCATTGACTGAACTTCCTTTTAATATATGACATGCCTTATGGAAACAGTAGTATTTCAGCAGTGACATTAAGTTTATTGGATTAAGAGAAAATATGCAATATGCATCATAACAAAATTAGACAGGTGCATAAATTTGGGCACCCCAACAGATAATATTACATCAATACTTAGTTGAGCCTCCTTTTGCAAATAACAGCTTCTAGACGTCTCCTATAGCCTTTGATGAGTGTCTGGATTCTGGATGGAGGTATTTTTGACCATTCTTCCATATAAAATCTCTCCAGTTCAGTTAAATTTGATGGCTGCCGAGCATGGACAACCTGCTTCATATCATCCCATAGATTTTCGATGACATTCAGGTCAGGGGACTGTGAGGGCCATTCCAGAACATTGTACTTCTCCCTCTGCATGGATGCCTTTGTAGATTTTGAACTGTGTTTTGGGTCATTGTCTTGTTGGAATATCCAACCCCTGCGTAACTACAACTTTGTGAGTGATGTTTGAACATTATCCTGAAGAATTTGTTGATATTGGTTTGAATTCACCCGACCCTCGACTTTAACAAGGGCCCCAGTCCCTGAACTAGCCACACATCCCCCCACAGCATGATGGAACCTCCACCAAATTTGACGGTAGGTAGCAGGTGCTTTTCTTGGAATGTGGTGTTCTTCTTCCGCCATGCAAAGTGCTTTTTGTTATGACCAAATAACTCAATTTTTGTCTCATCAGTCCAAAGCACCTTTGTTCCAAAAGGAATCTGGCTTGTCTAAATGAGCATTTGCATGCAACAAGCGACTCTGTTTGTGGTGTGAGTGCAGAAAGGGCTTCTTTCTCATCACGCTGCCATACAAATGTTCTTTGTGCAAATTGCGCTGAATTGTAGAACGATGTACAGATACACCATCTGCAGCAAGATGTTCTTGCAGGTCTTTGGAGGTGATCTGTGGGTTGTCTGTAACCATTCACACAATTCTGCACATATGCCGCTCCTGTATATTTCTTGGCCTGCCAGACCTGCTGGGTTTAACAGCAACTGTGCCTGTGGCCTTCCATTTCCTGATTACATTCCTTACAGTTGAAACTGACAGTTTAAACCTCTGAGGTAGCTTTTTGTAGCCTTCCCCTAAACCATGATACTGAACAATCTTTGTTTTCAGATCTTTTGAGAGTTGCTTTGAGGATCCCATGCTGTCACTCTTCAGAGGAGAGTCAAAGGGAAGCACAACTTGCAATTGAACACCTTAAATACCTTTTCTCATGATTGGACACACCTGTCTATGAAGTTCAAGGCTTAACGAGCTAATCCAACCAATTTGGTGTTGCCAGTAATCAGTATTGAGCAGTGACATTTATTCAAATCAGCAAAATGACAAGGGGACCCACATTTTTGCACAGCCAGTTTTTCACATTTGATTTAATTTCATACAACTAAATACTGCTTCAATAAAAATCTTTGTTCGGAAAACACCCCAGTACTCAGATGTTTGTAGGGAATGAAAGACATACCACTGTTATCTTTTTTGTTGAAAGTAAATTATTATGCAGGCTGAGAGGGTTTCCCCAACTTTTTCATTTGACTGTATGTGACCAGTGTCACTTAGTTGGCTCAGGTGCCACTCTAACACAGATGCCAATGCCTGCCTGATTAACAGTTCTTTTTCTGTCTATTCTGTGCTATTTGGAGCCCATCAAAGGAAAACAGGTCTTATGAAGGCAAGCACTGGGCATATTATTCTCTCCGTTTTGAAACATCTATAGCACAGGCCTGGAAAATAAAGGGATAAATATAACACAGAGTCTGGCTTGTGTGTGCGACTCGAAGTGTTTAGACCAATCTGTCCGCCAAATGCTCTAGTGTACTGTATTCCACACAGCTCCTAATTTAGGAAAAGAAGCAGCAAGTTCCGGCAATGACATGAAAGCTATGTCTTCACTAAATGCTGGCATCCATGGTCATAAACACAGTGACTCAGAAGAGGCCAGACAGACCTAGATGGGAGGAACATGCTGAGGTCTAATGATAGCGCAGGAGACTAAGTTTCGGTACATATTAACACCCTTGGGGACAACACCGCTGCCTCCAAGCGATTCATCTGCTTTGTTTTGTTTAACCTACATGCATATTTTTCATTTTCAACACCTAATATTTCACCAGGGGAGGCTCTTTGGAGATAGCTATTGCAGTTTGGACACTAGGACATCGAACACAGCAGGTGCCAAATTCTTGTTCAATGCACTCAGCTATTTAGTTTGCTCTTCAGCTCCAGTCTAAAGTCACTTAATTTATATTTGATTACCATTTGAAAAGTTAATGTACAGTAATCATAATGGGGTATGTAATCCGTGACCATAAAGACCATAAATTTATGTAAAGAAGCAGGTGTGCAGTGCAGT
This sequence comes from Erpetoichthys calabaricus, assembly GCF_900747795.2. Classification (NCBI taxonomy): domain Eukaryota; kingdom Metazoa; phylum Chordata; class Cladistia; order Polypteriformes; family Polypteridae; genus Erpetoichthys; species Erpetoichthys calabaricus. The sequence goes on along the minus strand of NC_041403.2, from coordinate 116,845,593 downwards.
GCACTGAATATCACCATTGTTATATAAGCCAGTCTTTCTTTGTTTGTCCACTATACTCAAAATCATCACTAGATAGTCTAGCCTTTAAAACACAATAACTGCAAAGAATAAACTCAGTACACCAAGAATGCCATGATGATGCATCTGTCATATGAATCACTACATGAGTCCTGATGATTGGTCTTTGCAAGGCCAGTAGATCAAGCTCTATGTAAGAAATCCAGGCTGTTTGCAAGCGATCATGAAATAAAGGTTCCCCGAGGTCCAGAAAAATAAAAGTAAGGGAGCTGTGATAAATTCTGTAATAGATTAGCACAATGCCTACGTCAGCGCTTTCCAACAACTACTGAAGTACAGTGTCCTCTCTGAATCCTCATTCAATATATCGGCTATTGAGTAATGATTAAAAGAGGTGAAATTTCATACATGGCATCTCTAATGAGATCTTCAACTGCTCTCCTGTCATCATTGATTGCATGCAAACTGGATTCAAGCTTGGGTAGCCTGAACTGTAACGGGATAAGTTGAGATCATCTTCAGGAAAGAAACTCAGTTAGGGCTGATGACCACTGGATTATCACTTGGAGATAATGTGAGCAGTAGTGAAATCTGGACAACATTCTCAAATGGTAATATGCCGGAATATGTGCTGTTATGGTATGGGATGCATTATAATCAACTCTACTCTTTGGTAAGAGCAGTTTGATATTCTGATGCCATTTTGTGGAGATTCAATTACCCAATGTACTAACTTTTGTGGCAGGCTTGCCTCGGGCCGTTTACAGTAGGAGAATGCCCACTGCCACCTACAAGAAATGTTTATGAAAAATTTGCACTCTTCCCAGGCCAGTAATGTCTTCAAAGATTTAGTGGCCTAAGAGATCATGAGAAAATATCTGGGTGAAGACTCATCATCCAATGTAACATTAAAACTGCTTTACTTACTCTGAAGACCTGGGGTTGCCATTTGCATCATACCATTCATAAGTGACTCCTGTAGTAACCCATAAAACCTCAAATGTAGCCACTAAAAACACCAAGCATGGGTTTTATCTGCTAATCATGAGCCCCATGTATAGGCCCAAACCGGACAAAAATTGTTCTCTCTCATTTGGAATCACCCCTTGCTCATACATTTCTTGTTTTTGTAATGCCAGTTGTTGTGTAAAATGGAGCACAGCTTATGCAACTAATTTTCCAAAGGATTATTCTGCTCTGTAGAATTTCAACTTCCTAGCCCAGCAAACAAGCTGCTGACATCAACATTTAAGCTGCTTCCATTAACTGTAATACTCCATGTGTGGCCTGCTGCCACCAGAGTGAAGGTTTGTTGTGGGCTTCCTTTTGGCGTTTTTCTTTTTCCTTTTAAGTTCTGTTTCAGATCAATTTTTGTTGTTTTAGAACTGCTAATTTATAAATTTTAGTTCTTCTTGTTAATTTATTTTCCTTTGTGTCTTGGGAATTGTATTATCATCTCGAATGGTGGTGGAGGCGAAACCCTTAATTTGGAAACAGGCTTCAGGTGCTTTAATCCCCCATCACACTACATGACTTAATGAGATTTTCAGTTCTGGTCTTCTAATCTTCGTGAGTCCTAGACAGTCATCAGACATTTCTAGTCACAGAGCTTCACAACTAGCCACCACAAAATCCTAAGTCATAGGGGTGAGCTCTTGTGCGTGTGACAGTTGATAAATATTTTGTCTTCAGCCAGAAATTCACTGCAAACAATGGCCACAGATAGAGAAGAACCCAATTAAAATTAAAAGTTTCTATGTACTCTGGAGAAACGACACCAGTTTACTTAATATTCTACAAACAGGTCACATTTAACTCTTGCATTAGGTAGGATGTCCCCTTCCCTAAATAGTAAAACTATTTCGTACCCTGCCTGCACAGTTAGACAAAGAGAACTAAACCAGCAAGAGACTGGTTAGCACTTACTATAAAACACAGCGTTAAAGAATCTCCTGAGTGTCAAATGGGACACACGCAAATGTTTAATAAAAGTCTCATAAAATGTTACCCACCCAAACTAATTAGAAAAGTAAATACATTTAATTTGTGAAAATTAATTGTAACTGAACAATAATGAATATATTCCCTGTGACCCTGCATAGGATAAGGAGTGTTTGAAAAATGGATGGATGGATTATATATAAATAATACGTGGCATGGTAACATAGTGGCTAGCACTACCACCTCACTGTTTCAGTATCCTGAATTAAAAATCTAAAAATGTCTTGTTGCCTGTGTTGCGTTTGCATTTTGTTCTTGTGTGTGTGTGTGTGGTTTTTTTAAGGCAAACTATGTGATGGATTAACTGCTAATTTTACACTGGCCTGGAGTATGTCTGTGACCTGGTATTGTATTACACAAGTGCCCCCCCCTAAGTTGGCTCCTCTAAAGTATATGATGCAAGTCTGGATGAACGCTGCCCCTAGAGACCTTGAAGCAGACTAAGCTTTTTCAGCAATACTCCATAAACTTTGCTCATGAAGCTGAATTTTTAAACTTGGCAATGTGCACAGGTATAGCTTGGTGCTGACCATACCTTCCACACATGTGTTAAGGCAGCAGGTCTGGAAAGGGACATGTCGACAAGGACACTCAGTGTTCTGTCTTGTTTTAGGCCTTTATAAGAAGACACCATTTGGTAGGAGGATTATTTCCACTAGTATGCAAGATCAAGATCAAGGTCAAGGTCAAAAATTACAGCCCGCACCAATAACCTGCCTTGACTGGTACAATGCCCTGCAGGGTATGTTACTTGAGGGTAAAACCAAAAATAAATTACATATTTTTGAGATGAACAGTGCCTTACAGTGTAGGAATAACTCCTTGTGTTTTTTTTTCCTCTGCTACACAGAAATGATCACGTCAGAAGAGTAATTAAACTTGGCTGACATTTATACGGAACAGCTTCTCCAGTGTAGCATCCCTGCTTTTGCTCAGTGCAGCTGTATTCACACAAGAGTCTCTGGCACATTTATTGGCAGGGGTTCAGCCACATTCTTACCATTCCACCGACTCAACACCCATTGCATGGCAGCACAGACTGTTTAAATACTTTTTATTTAGATCTGAAAGGCATCCAGAACACTGTTTAAAGAGCTCGGCCTACTAGATGAGGACAGAAGGAAATCTAACAGTAAATCACCAATCAGCTTATCACATATAGAATTGGGATTTGGGGAGAGGGCTGGAGAACCATGACAAAACTTGCATGAACCCAGGAAGCAAATGCAAACTCCATCTGGACTACTGACTAGGCTGCAAGTCAAATCCATATCCCTAGTGCGCTCTCCTTGTTATGAATGAAAGTCAGTTCATCCAAGTACGAAGTGCAAGGTCTAGCTAGATAAACTTGAGAGCCACTGCAAAAATCAATTAGATAGGAAAGTTGCTTTTTCTAATAAACTGATGCATCTGCAAAAACATCCTTTAAGCAAAACATATAGACAGCAAGATTAGAAGGATTTTATCAAATTCTGCTGTTCCAGCATGCACATTTTCTGCTCTAGGTTCAATGTGAAAGATACCACATAGATTACTGAAGTAGGTCACCATTGCTGTGCTGGCATAAAGACAAGGGATTTTTTTTTTAATGACCAGTTTTACCTTGGCTACCACCTGTTTTAAAAAGACTCAGGATTACAATCTCATGAAATGACTGAAATTTACCAACAGAAGGCCGCTAAGGAGATCACAGCTCTCACAAACCTGGAGCTGAAAACCAGTTGAGATAATTGGAGTTCTTGAGTATGGAAATAAATAATCAGTATTTAAAAAGTAACAAAGGATGATTATTTTATACAGTCTCTTTCAAAGTGATTACTATCGTAAAGTCATTGAACAAGGATTTACAATATTACATTTGAAGGCCCCTCTGCCTCCATCCAGGAGGTTCATCCTAACTGGCTCCTTTCAATGTGGAGGAACAGCAGGTCCAATCTGAGCTCCCCTTGAATGTCTGTCTGCCTTGCCCCATTACTCCCACCCCTTCTAAGGCTGAGCCCAGGCACCCTGCAAAGAAAACTCAATTCTGCTGTCTGTCAGGAATCTAGTTCTTTAAGTCAGTATTCACACCTAGTGATGACAGGGCAGGGTAGGAATGTTGATTGACCGGTAAATGTAAGAGCTTTGCTTTTCGGCTCAGCTCTCTCTTCGCCACAAATGACCAGCAGGAGATGCTACTCTGATCCGCCTGTAGATCTCTTACTTCTCTCACTCCCTTCTTCCCCGACTCATGAACAAGATCTTGAGACACTTAAACTTCTACGCTTGAAGCAGAACCTCATCGCCAACACAGAGAGGGCACACCATCCTTTTCCGGCTGAGATCATTGACCATGGACTTGTAGGTGCTGATTCACATTACGGCTGCTTCACACTTGGCTTCAAACTGCCCTAGTGTATGTGTGAGGTCTGTGGTAGAAATCAACCTGAGAAAAGCTGTTCTTTGTATTTTCTAATTACTCCTCAGCAAAATGCCTTGGTGGGGCTTGGTGAGGGCATTCTTCAACAGCAGTCTGTTACAGCTTGGTCAGAATGATCAGAGAAACAAAGAATAGCGGTTCATTTTATAAACCATTGAATTTACATACAGTTTCAATTAATGCATACTATTTACTCTGGTTGGTTCATTGGTTTACACCCAAAATACAATAAAAGTCTATTATATTATATTTTGGTTCTTCTTATACCTTTGAGTTGAGCCATCATCCTTGTAGAGAAGAGTCAAGCAAAATGACACCTTTTATTGGCTAACTAAAAAGATTACAATTTGCAAGCTTTCGAGGCAACTCAGAAGGGGCCTTTATTTGGCTTTATAGTTAGCCAATAACAGGTGTCATTTTGCTTGACTTTTCTCTACATTCATAATGGCTAACACGGTACAACACCCTAGTACTACAGCCATCATCCTTGAAATTTCTGTGCCTATAACAACTGTTCATTGTGATTGGTTACAAGACATCTGCTGACTTCCTATTCATCTCCTAGTCATCTTTCAGTACATTTTGTTGTTCACTTGACCCATATCTGGTTTCCTGATATACCTAAACAGGTTTCTGACATGTACTAACCCTTTATGCTATTTAATTAAGATAAATCCTTGTTACCCTAAAATTATTCTTCCACATGTCACAGTGTGACCTTTTGATCTGCAAAAGGCAGAGATGTGATCCAGAGGTGACCAAACTGAACATCCTCCACTCCTTGGCTGCACCTAGAAATTCTGCCCATAAAAATGAATAACAGAATTGGTGACAAACTGCAGCCCACCGGGAATGAGCCTGACTTACTGCAAACAATGCAAACCAAGCTTTTGCTCCAGTTGTGCAGGGACTGAATAGTCTGAAACAGCATGCCCAATACCCCTGAAGTACCCCTCACAGGATGCCCCGAGGGACATGTATGCCTTTTCCAAGTCCACAAAACACATGTACTTGTTATGGATGAAATATGACTAGCACAGAAGTCCAAAAACAAAGCACAGCTCGGGATCACATCAGGTAGGCCATGCCTTACAATCACTTCCTTACAGGTTTCACTGTCGTCTGTCGCCCAAGTGAGAGTAAAGTTCCCTTGTAGGACAACTGAGACCCCACTGGGAGCAGGTATTAATTTTGCTATATTTTCATCTTCATTTCATAGTAAATGCACAAAAACACAACACTCTTTTCCAACAGTTTGAAGAAGCAACATGGAATAAATACATAAAATAGATGTAGATGTAATTATATATTTAAATACATTGATTTAAAATGTACAAACTAATACTTAAACATTTTGGTTTAATGTAATTAAAATAAACATTACATTGAAAATACACCACAAAAACAGTACATTTAAGGTAAAATTCAGAAACCTAAATGACACTTGCTACCAAGGTTCTTACTAGATTTTACATTTTTCTCATTAAGTGAGGTATTAAGTACGATATACACACGATTTTATCCCATACGGTTTATTTTTGGTGAGGTGCACTGCCAGCTAACTGTCTTGCACCCCTGTCTTAACCAAGCTGTGGAGCTTAATACCCTTGTCCTCTTATCTTCCATTAATGGACCAGAAGACAGCTCAGTTTTTCTCCTTCATTTCGTGCACTTTTGCATCCCACCCGTAGTGGTTTCTTTCCGAGAACCTATCATCCATGAATTCTCTTCATGCAGTGGTGGAGAATAACTGATGAACGTATTGTCTTGATTGATCTTTTATTTGTTTTACTGTATCGAATGACTTTCGCTTTTCCAAAGTACGAATCAGGGCTCTCACTAATTATTTAACTTTCACTATGATCAGTTAATACGAATTTCTAACATCCTGGGTTAAAATACCTAGAATAGAAGACATATTTGAATAGTTCACCCCGACAAAACATAATATTGCCTGTTTGACGTCCACATAATTATTATGTTTTACCTTCGAAATAAGCCCCTTTTTGTTCAATAAATGATTAACAATGTCACTCTCTATTGGGTTTTTTATCTGATTTTTTTAACGTTTTGTCGTGATCCCATCTAAACTAAAACTGTAACGTATTTTCTCGTTGATGTCAGTAATTATTCCGTATTTAATTTTTGGAACCAGGCCCGGCCTTAGGCATAGGAGAAGTAGGCGACCGCCTAGGGCCCCGGCGTCCAGGGGGTTCCGGATCGACAGCGGCCAGGCCCCCGGCCCACCCCTCCCCTCACATGTTTAAATCACGTGGGCCAGCAGGGTGATGACCTCATAACATTACAAGAAAACGTCTCCTTGGTCTAATTTTCACGCATTTCGCAGAGCTTCCAGGGGGGCTCCGCCCCCCTCAGGGGGCCCCTGGACCCCCCTTTCGCCTAGGGCCCCATAATACCTAAGACTGGGCCTGTTGGAACCTAATGTTAGCCCTTCGCTCGTAAACAAACGGGAACGCGCTCCATGAATGCATAGGCGCAAGCATCTGTTTGACTGCACTGAAACATAGCGGCGGCTCTTCATTGGTTATAAAGATTCAGCGTTCAAAAAGCCATTGGATGTTTCTTCCGTGGCTGCGTCCTGCAGGATCAGCTGCTTCTGTAGCGTAGTCTCAAAATAAAAGTGCACTATAAATACAAAGGAGGAGAAGCAGCATTACAGGAGAGGAAGACTATTTAATGAGTTTTCATGCAATTATTGCGTTATAATCAGAAGGATATTCTGAGTAAACAGGTTGCAACTAGCATGTCAGTTGGTTTGTGCCTACGGCTGTGAACTCAACAAAACTCGTATGTGTTTTCGCTTAAGTAAACAGTGCAAAATTTATACTTGTTCTAAACGGCTTATGGATTACGTTTATTTTTTCCTGCGTCCTTATTTAAGCAAAAATAAAACAAGTTATGCTTTTAGAAGCATTTCTGCTTTATTAATTCTTTACCGACACGACATTCACCAATAATATGCATGAACTATGGAGTCATGATTTTGGTGACCAAGTTTACACATTTTTTCAGACGATTTATTGTTTGATAGCATACTTCAATATTGTGCATTGTTTTTATAACTTTTAGTGAAACCAGTTAAACACTGTCTAAATTTAGATAATCTAGGAGAGGAGCAGACTGAGCGAGTACGGTGGAGGAATACACCACACAAGTAAAGTCAATGCAATTTCGTTTATTTTTTATAGCGCTTTTCATTGAGTGCAGACGCAGTGCACTGCAACAAGTTCTCAGGAAAAATAAAAACTTGCATTATTTACATAATGAGTACACACGAAAACAAAAATTTGATTAAACACAGAGGAAAACAAAATAGTTTGAAATTAACATAAATGGACCCCAACAAAATATATATATGCATTCGTTTATTGTTGAACTATTTTAAATATTTTCTAAGTAGTTAATGTTTCAGATCTAACTATAACAGTCTGAAATGATATTGCTTTGAAAAGTACTGTAACCTAAACATTTGACTGTAAAGTTCAGCTCCCATCCATTCATTCTGCCTATGATCAAACAAAGGGATTTTTTATTATATTCACATTGGACTGCATATTCCAGAAAATACAACTGTTATTAACTTTAGTGGAGTATTTCCTTAGCCCTGGGCTGCAGAACCGCTGGGCCTTGCATTCACTTCCTGCCACCTTGTGTCTAAATCAGTAGGCACTCCGTCACCTTCTATCTTGGTTATGTCAACCCATTAACATACTAGGAGACATTGGTGATGACTTGGGAGCTCAATTCATTACTGTTGGTTCAGCACAAGTGCTTATTCCATCCTCCACTATATTTCTTGTAAATCCAGCTGAGGTTTGTCCTTAAGATATGTGGTGCTCCGTACCCTCTCTTCCACCCCACCCTCATTTTACTATCACACCCTCATTTTACTATCACTTCTTCCCTATCACCTCAGTTGAAATGTGTCTCTGCTCTCCATGTTGCTTTGTGTAAAGCATCTTACAGGGTTTTACCACTGTTCTCAAAATGGAAGCATGGCTTCCTTCTCCTCCTGTTTATCCCGGTACACTATTTTTTAAAAACATCCCACTCTCCTGCAAAAAATCCTAATGACCAATATACTCAATGTAAGTTTGTACATTTCCTATATTTTACTCATTGAAAGCATTATGTTATGGGTCTGCAATTTTTGCTCTGTAAACATCCCAGTACTTTTCTCTTTTCTAACACTACCTACATGATGCTTCCTAATGGTTCCTCATCTGTGATCCTCTGTCTTTGATCCTTTCTATAGTTTTAAATCCATCACCTTGTGTGTCTCTCTCATGGATCCCACCACTCTCCCATCTCCCTTCTATACAGCAGAGGCTATTCTCTCTAGAGACCATTACAGCCATGCCACTTCTGGCCTTTCAGTGGGAATCCCCAGTGTCTTTCATATACCTAAGCTCTGGAAGTGCTCTCCCTGATCTGCAGACCAACAGGCCAATCAGTACCAGTGTTGGTAAGTACGTTTCCGTAGTTGATGTGTCAGTTGTTGAGTGGCCAGGTATTTGAGATATGGGGACTTTTTATCCACACTGCCAGGCTTCTCTTAGCCATTCTATTTCTTGGCCTGGACTACAGTTGCAGCCATCCCTCCCAAACATTCTGTATTGTCCCTTAATTTTCTTTTTATATTCACCAGTCCTTACAGGCTTGGATTTGTAAAGGTGTTGCTTTACCTTTTACCTTCAAATCACTTGTCATTGTTATGTTGTTCGTATATTGTTTGAATCAATAAATATTTGATCACAAAAAAAGTTAATTTGTGAATTTCAATTGTTCTGATATTAATGAGTGTCTGCTGGCAGACTGTTGTCCCTCCAGGGTGTGTTCTGGCTTGTGCCTGATACTGTCTATCAGGATAGGATTTGGACCATTACAACCAAATTGGCAAGAAGAGTCAGATTAGGAAAACTATTGGATAATTGGTTTGATGTTTGCCTGTAATTTTTCCACTGCTGCTGTGATAGCTTGTTTCATACATAAAACTGAGCTCACAGTGTCTTCATTTGAGTGCTAATCGTTCTATTAATTTGTGTGAGTAACGTAACACTAGTATTAGTTTGGGTCAGGCTGTGTTGCTCCATTTAACTCCTTTGTAAAAATGTAGTTACTCATGTATATACTATTTTTGAAATTTTGAAAATTGCTTACATGCACAAATGACTACACAAAGACCTTAGAATTATGGGTATATGAACACCATAAAACATAAAAAATTGGAAAACATTTGCTTTCTTAGTCCTTAATTTCTGAAAGAAGCTGCATCAATCCACTAACAGATACATGGGAGTATACAAAAATTGGGACTAAATTGGGCCATTCAGTCCATCAGTTATGTCAGACTGCCTAAAATGTTATCGGCCATGTGTTCACTTCTCTCTCTTATACCTGCTTAATCCAGTTCTGGGTTGTGGGGGCAGCAATAAATGGAAGGCCCCATTGTAAAAGACTAGAGGGAGCACATGTGTGCCTGCCTAGACAGGAGCTCAAGTATTTTACAATCCAACGCTACATCCCAATATCATAGGAAATAAGAGTACCAAGATTTAAGCCTTATCCCATTACACCACTCATTTAGCAATTTACATTCATAATCTGCCTTTACATAATTTTAGAAAGTCAGAGGCAGACAGTGGTGGTGTGCTTCCGTGAATCCAGTCGCAAAATATGACATGCCCAGCGACCTATTCCAACTAGTCCAGGACTCTCCATGACAAAATCAAACAGGTTTTACCATTTTAAGAGTATTAAAATAAACAGTTTTTATTATTTTGAAAAAATCCTGTTATGAATCTAAACCAGTGATATTAAAATGTTTATCTATTAAAAAAATGTCTTATTCAGTGCTTCTCACACCTGATAACAGAATGATGGAAGTCATAGTTCACTCACACCAATTTCTCATACAACAGTCATTTGCTGCTTCCAAAGACAATGCTTACTTAACTGATCAACCCTGAAATATCCATCCATCCATCCATCCATCCATCCATTTTTCCAACCCGCTGAATCCGAACACAGGGGTCTGCTGGAGCCAATCCCAGCCAACACAGGGCACAAGGCAGGAACCAATCCTGGGCAGGGTGCCAACCCACCGCAGGACACACACACAAACACACCAAGCACACATTAGGGCCAATTTAGAATCGCCAGTCCACCTAACTTGCATGTCTTTGGACTGTGGGAGGAAACCCAAGCAGACACGGGGAGAACATGCAAACTCCACGCAGGGAGGACCTGGGAAGCGAACCTGGGTCTCCTAACTGCGAGACATCAGCGCTACCACTGCACCACCATGCCACTACCCTGAACTATCAATTAGTAAATTTTACTTTTCAAAGAATTTTTAAAAAATGATCTATTAACATTACACGTTTTGATATCCAGGAGTCCATATGTCATTCTACTTTATTTAACTAACTTACATAGTAACAACATTTTCAAACCAATCAATCCTCTAAGCAGAGCGTCCATCTATTGCAGGGTTCACTTACGAACCATACACTGGGACAACTTAGAATCAGCATTGAACCCAACAGCCACCTCTTTACCGACATGGGAGAAGAACTGAAAATTCTTTGCAGGGAACGGCTGGATGTGGAAATTGAATCCAGAATGCTAGATCCACAAAGGTGCAACGCTAACCACTGTGCCAACATGCTGTCCAAGTTCAAATAATTATTTTTCAGAATTACTTAAGAAAGAAATAAAGCAGCAAAATATTCACACTTAAGCTGAGAATAGTAAATCAACAAAGGTATCTATTCATTTTCAAATTAGCCCCAGACATACAGGATCTTTGGTAATGAAGCCCTGGGCAAGAAATAACCTTACAGTGTGTTAAACACACTACCTTGCAAATACCATTTGTAAAAAAATATACAGTACATAACTGCACATTTTAGAACTCAAAAACTAAAAATGGAAACTGTAAAACAAGAGGTATGACTTGGTAAGGATTTAATTAAAGTTGTCTTCCAATTTAAAAATAATGGAGGAATTAGAAAAATCAGCAGCCAGTATCTTTGTAGGATCAGGACAGAAATCAACTGGCATGTTCAAAGGCAGCATAGCACCTTAGAGCGCAGCAGCATCTTGCCTACCCGGTTTCAAGGGCCATGGATTTGACTCGTGGCCTGGTGACGGTGTATGTGGAGGGTGAATGTCAGGTTTTGTCATGAGACTCCGGTTTCCCCGACACATTCTGTAGGACAACTAATGGCTCTGAATGGGTTGTGTAAATGGTCCGTAGGATGAATCAGTGGCACTTCAGGGTGGGTTTGCTCCTATGTTAACCCAAATGTCGCAAGCCTTTAATAATAAAGGCAGGTCAGAAAATGTATGGATGATGTAATTAAAACTGTAAACTGTTTTAAACAAACACCAGAAATAAATCCACAGCATTGGGATAAATTAATATTGCCTCATTTAAAAAGTGCCACAACATCTGGTAAGCCTTTTTCCATAACTTAAGAAATGTGTTTATCCCATAGGTTCCCCTTTGGACAGTTAGTCTGTACAGATTTCTTCATAGCTACAAGTGTCCTTTTGTTCTTTCTTATCTGTTGATTTATGGTTTTATTGTTCTATTGTGTGAAAAGGCTTGCAATTACATTTACATTATTGTGAATCAATATAAAAGAATAATGATACCGGATCGGTCGAGCCCTGGGTTAACAACGACCACCACCAGTACTGTTAGTCAACTGAGTGCTGGCGGAAATTGGGCTACTGTTGGCCGAAAAAGAAGAAGGAGAAGAAGAGGGGGGAGACATGTCCGGAGGCAGGAGGAGAGGAGGAAAGTAAAGAGAGCGGAACTGAGGGTAAGAACTTTAAATGTTGGCAGTATGACTGGTAAGGGGAGAGAGTTAGCAGATATGATGGAGAGAAGGAAGGTTGATATGTTGAGACTAAATGGAAGGGGAGTAAGGCCAGGTGGATTTGAGGTGGATTCAAATTGTTCTATTATGGTGTGGATAGGAGGAGAAATGGGGTACGAGTTATTCTGAAGGAACAGTATGTCAAGAGTGTTTTGGAGGTGAAAAGAGTGTCAGGCAGAGTAATGATTATGAAGCTGGAAATTGGAGGTGTGATGATGAATGTTGTTAGTGCATATTCACCGCAACTTGGGTGTGCAATGGGTGAGAAAGAAGATTTTTGGAGTGAGTTGGATGAAGTGATGAACAGTGTACCCAAGGGACAGAAAATGGTAACTGGAGCAGATTTCAATGGGCATGTTGGTGAAGGGAACAGTGGAGACGAGGAGGTGATGGGTAGGTATGGTGTCAAGGAGAGGAATGGAGAAGGTCAGAGGATAGTGGATTTTGCGAAAAGGATGGACATGACTGTGGTGAATACATACAGTGCATCCGGAAAGTATTCACAGCACATCACTTTTTCCACATTTTGTTATGTTACAGCCTTATTCCAAAATGGATTAAATTCATTTTTTTTCCTCAGAAATCTACACACAATACCCCATAATGACAATATGAAAAAAGTTTACTTGAGGTTTTTGCAAATTTATTAAAAATAAAAAAAAACTGAGAAATCACATGTACATACAGTAAGTATTCACAGCCTTTGGTCAATACTTTGTCGATGCACCCATGGCAACAATTACAGCCTCAAGTCTTTTTGAATATGATGCCACAAACTTGGCACACCTATCCTTGGCCAGTTTCGCCCATTCCTCTTTGCAGCACCTTTCAAGCTCCATCAGGTTGGATGGGAAGTGTCGGTGCACAGCCATTTTAAGATCTCTCCAAAGATATTCAATCGGATTCAAGTCTGGGCTCTGGCTGGGCCACTCAAGGACATTCACAGAGTTGTCCTGAAGCCACTCCTTGGATATCTTGGCTGTGTGCTTAGGGTCGTTGTCCTGCTGAAAGATGAAACCGCCCCACTCTGAGGTCAAGAGCGCTCTGGAGCAGGTTTTCATCCAGGATGTCTTTGTACATTGCTGCGGTCATCTTTCCCTTTATCCTGACTAGTCTCCCAGTCCCTGCTGCTGAAAAACATCCCCACAGCATGATGCTGCCACCACCATGCTTCACTGTAGGGATGGTATTGGCCTGGTGATGAGCGGTGCCTGGTTTCCTGCAAACGTGACGCCTGGCATTCACACCAAAGAGTTCAATCTTTGTCTCATCAGACCAGAGAATTTTCTTTCTCATGGTCTGAGAGTCCTTCAGGTGCCTTTTGGCAAACTCCAGGTGGGCTGCCATGTGCCTTTTACTAAGGAGTGGCTTCCGTCTGGCTACTCTACCATACAGGTCTGATTGGTGGACTGCTGCAGAGATGGTTGTTCTTCTGGAAGGTTCTCCTCTCTCCACAGTGGACCTCTGGAGCTCTGATAGAGTGACCATTGGGTTCTTGGTCACTTCCCTGACTAAGGCCCTTCTCCCCCAATCGCTCAGTTTAGATGGCCGGCCAGCTCTAGGAAGAGTCCTGGTGGTTTTGAACTTCTTCCACTTACAGATGATGGAGGCCACTGTGCTCATTGGGACCTTCACAGCAGCAGAAACTTTTCTGTAACCTTCCCCAGATATGTACCTCAAGGCAATCCTGTCTTGGAGGTCTACAGACAATTCCTTTGACTTTATGCTTGGTTTGTGCTCTGACATGAACTGTCAACTGTGGGACCTTATATAGACAAGTGTGTGCCTTTCCAAATCATGTCCAATCAACTGAATTTACCACAGGTGGACTCCAATTAAGCTGCAGAAACCTCTCAAGGATGATCAGGGGAAACAGGATGCACCTGAGCTCAATTTTGAGCTTCATGGCAAAGGCTGGAATACTTATGTACATGTGCTTTCTCAATTTTTTTATTTTTAATAACTTTGCAAAAATCTCAAGTAAACTTTTTTCACGTTGTCATTATGGGGTGTTGTGTGTCAAATTCTGAGGAAAAAAATGAATTTAATCCATTTTGGAATAAGGCTGTAACAAAACAAAATGTGGAAAAAGTGATGCGCTGTGAATACTTTCCGGATGCACTGTATTTTAAGAAGAGGAAGGAACGTAGGGTTACGTACAAGAGTGGAGGAAGATGCACACAGGTAGATTACATCCTATGCAGAAGAGCTGATCTGAATAAGATTGAAGACTGCAAAGTGGTGGCAGGGGAAAGTGTAGTTAAGCAGCATAGGATGGTGGTCTGTAGGATGACGTTGGAGATCAAGAAGAGGAAGAGATTGAGCCAAGGATCAAATGGTGGAAGTTGAAAAAGGAAGACTGCAAGGTTTAGTTTAGGGAGGAGGTGAACAGGCACTGGGTGGCAGTGAAGAGTTACCAGACAGCTGGGAAACTGCAGCAGATTTAGTAAGGGTAACAGCAAGAAGGGTGCTTGACATGACATCTGGAAAGAGAAAGGAGGAAAAGGTAACCTAGTGGTGGAATGAGGAAATACATGAGAGTATACAGAAGAAGAGGATGGCAAAGAAGAAGTGGGATAGTCAGAGAGATGCAGAAAGTAGACAAGAGTACAAGGAGATAGGTGCAAGGTGAAGAGAGAGGTGGCGAAGGCTAAAGAAAAGGCATATGATAAGTTGTATGAGAGGTTGGACACTAAGGAGGGAGAAAAGGACCTGTATCGATTGGCTAGACAAAGGGACTGGGCTGGGAAACATGTGCAGCAGGTTAGGGTGATAAAGGATAAAGATGGAAATGTACTCACAAGCGAGGAGAGTGCGTTGAGCAGATGGAAAGAGTACTTTGAGAGGCTGATGAATGAAGAGAATGAGAGAGAGAAGAGGTTGGATGATGTGTAGATAGTGAATCAGGAAGTGCAACGGATTAGCAAGGAGGAAGTAAGGACAGCTATGAAGAGGATGAAAAATGGAAAGGCCGTTGGTCCAGATGACATACCTATGGAAGGATGGAGGTGTTTAGGAGAGATGGCAGTGGAGATTTTAATCAGATTGTTTAATAAAATGGAATCTTGGAAAGTGAGAGGATGCCAGAGAAGTGGAGAAGAATTGTACTGGTGCCGATATTTAAGAATAAAGGGGATGTGCAGGACTGCAGTAACTACAGGGGAATAAAATTGATGAGCCACAGCATGAATTATGGGAAAGAGTAGTGGAAGCTAGGTTAAGAAGTGAGGTGATGATTACTGAGCAGCAGTATGGTTTCATGCCAAGAAAGAGCACCACAGATGCAATGTTTTCTCTGAGGATGTCGATGGAGAGGTTTAGAGAAGGCCAGAAGGAGTTGCATTGCGTCTTTGTGGACCTGGAGAAAGCATATGACAGGGTGCCTCGAGAGGAGCTGTGGTATTGTATGAGGAAGTCGGGAGTGGCACAGAAGTACATAAGAGTTGTACAGGATATGTACAAGGGAAGTGTGACAGTGGTGAGGTCTGCGGTAGGAGCGAAGGATGCATTCAACGTGGAGGTGGGATTACATCAGGGATCAGCTCTGAGCCCTTTCTTATTTGCAATGGTGATGGACAGGTTGACAGACAAGATTAGACAGGAGTCCCCATGGACTATGATGTTTGCTGATGACATTGTGATCTGTAGCGATAGTAGGGAGCAGGTTGATGAGACCCAGGAGAGGTGGAGATATGCTCTAGAGAGGAGAGGAATGAAGGTCAGTAGGAACAAGACAGAATACATGTGTGTAAATGAGAGGGAGGTCAGTGGAATGGTGAAGATGCAGGGAGTAGAGTTGGCGAAGGTGGATGAGTTTAAATACTTGGAATCAACAGTACAGAGTAATGGGGATTGTGGAAGAGAGGTGAAAAAGAGAGTGCAGGCAGGGTGGAATGAGTGGAGAAGAGTGTCAGGAGTAATTTGTGACAGATGACTATCAGCAATAGTGAAAGGGAAGGTCTACAGGACGGTAGTGAGACCAGCTATGTTATATGGGTTGGAGACGGTGGCACTGACCAGAAAGCAGGAGACAGAGCTGGAGGAAGCAGAGTTAAAGATGCTAAGATTTGCATTGGGTGTGACAAGGATGGATAGGATTAGAAATGAGTACAGTAGATGGTCAGCTCAAGTTGGACGGTTAGGAGACAAATGCAGAGAGGCGAGATTGCGTTGGTTTGGACATGTGCAGAGGAGAGATGCTGGGTATATTGGGAGAAGGAGGCTAAGGAAAGAGCTGCCAGGGAAGAGGAAAAGAAGAAGGCCTAAGCAAAGGTTTATGGATGTGGTGAGAGAGGACATGCAGGTGATGGGAGTAACAGAGCAAGATGCAGAGGTCAGAAAGATATGGAAGAAGATGATCCGCTATGGCAACCCCTAATGGGAGCAGCCGAAAGAAGACGAAGAAGATTGATTAATCATCTTTTCTGAAATGTAGAATCAATGGCTTATGCATGGGGCTATTACAATCATGCTGTAAAAACATTTTGAAAACTGACTGCCCACTCCCCCACTCTGCTAGCTCATCAACTCCAGTTCAAGCAACATGTCCAAAATTATCATTCAGATCTGAAGGTTTCCTGACTTGTTCTATACCATAGTGTAACATAGCCATATGCTCAGATATTTGTCTCCAGAAATATTTTTGACACCCATGTAAACTCTATTCTTCTCCATTTGTGTGTACATGTCCTTGTTGAAGAAACGATTCTGATCTGGCACCCACCTTACTTATTCTCCTCAAAATGCTAAACACGATCATCACTGTGTCTTGAACTATAAACCTCCTTATGCTAAACAGGTTCAAATTGTCCTGGGATTATTCTAATACCTGTTCTCTAGACTTTCTTTGATGCTGTTTTCCCCATTTTACAACATGGAAACCAAAACTGTATCCATTTTTCCTAATGTGATATTACAAGCGTATTGCAGAGTGCAGGCATAAACTCTCTTGCACTGTACTTCACATACTGGTCTATACAACTCAATAACCAACTGAATGTTTACCACTTCTGTACAATTTATGTAAGTGCACATTGAAAAGTCCATTAAAAGTCCTGTTTGTCCAAAAAATGACTTCTCTGCACCAAACCCACTACTGCGAATTTAAATACTACATTCCCCCTTTAGTTGCCCCTACATCTCCGAGATATATGCATGTTATATTTAAACTGGCCATTAATAAATATGCATATATAGAGGTGACCTGGAATGAGTAAGAATCTCCCCCAGGGTCAACTGTTAACTTTAACCCACTGCACACTGTGACAACTGTGTCCACATGGATTTTTCTCCCCTGTATAAGAAGAAGAATAAAAGATAAGCTTTACAGCACTAACAGGGGCCCCAGCTCCATTTCTGCATTTTGGCACGGTCCAGCTGTACACATTTTCCTGCTCAAGGGTGCTATCTGCTAAAACACCTCTGAAAACTTAACCAACACATTTTTCTCCAAGTCATTTTAAAAGCAGATGCTCCAGCACTTATTACCCCTTACATGACATGTAGCACCACACAATGATTTCTGCTTTTACACTGGTCTTGCACCCATCTGTACACCGTGCCCAGTGTCCCTGTTGTCTAAATTTGATTAATTAGTTTCTCTTGAATTACTTTAGTAAAATCTTTCAGAAAGTCAAGGTAGATAATAACACATGGTTTAATTCTCTGCTACCTCAAACTCCAAAGTAACACGGAATCTCATCTGTCTGAACACAGGCTAAAAATTGGTTTTAAAAAGCTCATTCTCGTCTTTTTAATTTGCTTCCATCGTCAGTTAACTGACCCGCAGTTTGCAGAACTCGCCCTGTGTCTTTTTTATGCAGTGCTATAATACTGGTAGATTTAAGAAATTCTTTAATTTCTTGTTAACCGAGAATGGTAAACCGGAAGGCACGGACCCAGGTACACGGCGATGGACGCAGGAGACATAGTGCGCAGGCGCCTACAGCGCGCGTCTCATAAACCGCAAGCGAAGTCTGATCCACCGCGAACGAAGGAGTCACGGCTCAAAAATGAAAGAGCTCAACTAACGTAAATAACAAATGAAGCAACAACGCGCCCATAGCTAACAACTAACGACACAGCCACACAAAAAAGAGGATTCTGCGCTGCACACCAGTCAAACGGAAGAGGCTACGGAGGCCCCACAGGTCCACAAAGATAGTACGGAAGGCGCGGGAAAGTACGAATGGCGCAGGCGCCTACAACGCGCTTCTGAACTAAACGTCCACACTACACAGCATGGTCCACGCGCTTCTAACACACCACAAGCATAAACACGAGATAGTACAGAAACCCCACAGATCCGGACTCCACAACATATGTGAATCACATTACAGTAATACAATATTAAGCACATTACAGTATGGTCCACGCGTGTCTAAAACACTGCAAGCAAAAACCCGAGATGGTACAAAAGCCCCAAATATCCGGACTCCACAACATATGTGAATCACATTATAGTAATTCAATATTAACAGTACAACCACAGAAAACACAGGCTCGACACCAGATGGGTAATAAGAATAAACAAACGCTCCATATTAAACATACGGCATCCTCACACGTCCAAACTATACAACATATGTGAATCACATTACAGTACAACCACAGAAAACGCTCCGTATTAACAGTAAGTGCAAATATCCATATTACTAACGGTAAACAACGTATAACTAATGGAGACACGGTCACGGCTCCAAAACGATACAGCTCGACTCGAACGGAGCTACCTGGATAAAATCAATGAACGCAAGCGCCTACAACGCGCGTCTCAAATGCCGCAAGCAAAGCAAGTACGGCTCCAAAAAGAAAGAGCTCGACTGACGGAGATACAAAAAGAGAGTACAGAACCCTACACGTCCACACTACACAGCATAGTCAAACCCGACATAGTAGGGAAGGTGCAGGCGCCTACAACACGCTTCTAAAGCACTGCAAGCAATAACCCGAGATAGTACAGAAGCCCCAAAGATCCGGACTCCACAGCATATGTGAATCACATTACAGTAATACAATACTATATGTACTCACGGAAAACACAAACAGAAGAGGCTTCGGCGTCCTGCCCCACAGTCAAACCAGAGAAAGTACGGACTCCCCAAACGTCCACAAAACACAGCATAGTCACACCCGAGATAGTACGGAGGGCACATGCGCCTATACACCGCAAGCGAAGGAGCCACAGCTCAGAAACGAAAGAGCTCAACTAATGTAAATAAGTGATTTTAACAGTAAGTGCAATTATCCATATTACTAAAAGCAAACAACATATAACTAATGGAGTCACGGCTCCAAAACGAGAAACACCATTAACCCGGCCGGATTACCACAACACAGTCTTAACCTTAAAGTCGGGACAATAGTCATGCTATTATTTTGCCATGACAATCAACAAATCCCAAGGACAGACCATGGACAGAGTCGGCCTTTACCTCTCTGAGCCTGTATTTAGACATGGACAACTCTATGTCGCCTTCTCAAGAGTTCGGCATTCATGTGACGTTAATGTTAAGATTATAATAACTCCATACCAAGGAATACTCATTCAAGGACAACACGCCATCTTTACTACAAATGTTGTGTATAAAGATATCCTATGTACGTCATCTACATCTTTACACTCCAATATATCTCATACATAGATCTGCGCAAACTCAAAGACATTCTATACTTGCATAACATAATAATTACACTGCTATTCTCATTTACATATATTACATGGACCTACAGATATCGTGACAATGGACATGATACATATGTAACAATTACCGAGACAGACAATAATCTCTTTCAAATGTATTTCGGGTTACCCAAGACCAGGGGTTGGCGAGCGAAGCGAACAGGGGGCGGAGCCCCCTAGTACTGGTAGATTTAAGAAATTCTTTAATTTCTTGTGACGTCTGAAAAACATTTTAAAAGTTTATTTTAAATTCTAGTGTGCATATAATTATACTTGAAATTTTAATCAAATTTCTAGTGTGCATATATGCATTAGTTTATACATTTATTATCCACAGTCCTCAGAAAGAAATCTAATAAAGTTTCATTATTAAAGTCTTAGATGCACAGTTGATATTTATGTGTTACGACTAAAAGAAAAAATTCTTAAGAAACTGTATTAAATTATAAAGGGGAGGTTATGTTCGTAAACTTAAAAGACAAATATTTCATTATATGCAAAGATGATGTAACACTGCACAACTGTCTTCTTCTTTCGGCTGTTCTAGACAGAAAACGAAGACGACAGCAGCAGCACCAGCGATGTTTTAAAGTGAGAAAATGCAAGTACGCTCAGTGTGAATTTGCAGTAGTAGGGGACAGCCAATAATAATACCACGCAACAGTGCCCACCCTAAAAACGAGACGTAAACAAGTAGGGAGAAACATACCAACCTTTGAAAACAGCGGACACTGCATGTTATTACAATTTAGTATTTGCATAAATCTTCACAGCACAAAGGACTCGAATAACCTTCATGTATTTCCTCATGATCTCCACACGCAAAACATACCAAAACCTTGTTAATAACTTATGAATAAAATACATTGGCATAAATGTAAATTTCTGTGGATGGCACTGATGCCAATGATTCAGAAGCACTTATAAATGTTTCAACCTTGGCTCATTGTACTATTAAAAATGCAACTCCAAAATCCATTATGGCGGCTGAAAACATAACACACGAAAGCCTGGCTGAAATCCCTTAGTGTGACGTTATACTGAGGTCAACCCAGGCCTTGGCTCCACCCCTACGAGCAGCAACAAGACCACGCCTACACACTGTGGAGCGACACTATTGGCTTTTAGATTAGCGTGGGCGTGGAAGGAGGTGGGGATAACAATATTGTGACCTCACGATCAGCTGTTCGCAATATACTAAATTCTGATCTGAGGATCAGCTGAAAGCTGCAATAACAAAAAAAAATCTGCAGGAAGAAGAAACAAGCAAGGCGAAAATAATAAATATATATATTTATTATATATTACAGAAGGTCGCAAACCGTGTAAAGCTGCAGATTGATCTTCACATGGGCATTGTCTTGTCTATTTAATACTGCATTTCTTCTAAGAAGAATTTATTTTCACGTATTGTGAACATTTTTCGTTTTAATTTTTTATTTTTTTAGAACAACTACCTCAATTATAAGGCTACCTAAAGCTGTGCTTTAAGACATTTTATCCGATATTTTATCGACAGTTACGTTTACACCTTTTATGATACGACAAGAGCAGGTAAGCACTGAAGAATTTCTATACAGTTCTTTATGGGCAGTTTATTGAAAATAACTAACTGCAGGGCCGTCGCATTCGTGACTACTGGACTCGGTATAAACAGATTCGGACTTTTATTTTACCAGGTAATCATATATTACCTCAGATTACACTGTACCTTCAAATTGTTCGTCGCAAAAAGATATCTGTTTGGGTAGACTTTCTAATCTCATATCGCTAACATCATTTGCTGTCGTCTTTCGATTCTCTCGATCTGTGGGCTAAAACAGATTAATATTGACCTGTTTAGTCATTGCGATTGCTATGTGCCCCTTCATTCTCAGTTTTTAACACCTTTATACGTCTGGCGTTCCATCTGGCGTGCTCTTCTTTATATTTACCGTTGTTCTGCATTTTAGAGTTCAGTAGTTTTGTCTTTGAAAGCTTAATGTCGTAGAAATCTGATGAGACTTCCTTCAGCTGTAGTATGGAGGGTTTGTGTTGTCAAGGAGTCGGCAACAAAGGGCCTCTTTTCATTCCTTCTCTCTCCTTATTTGCATTTTCCCGATTCTGGGAAATCGGGAAACTAGGCGCCAGGCTCGCTTCCTTTGCTGTTCTTCTTTGGTGAAGGGAAAATATCTTGCTTTGGAAACTCCGTACCCCGAGGTCACTGTGGTTGCACCGTCAGTGCCTCACCGGTGACATCTTGTGTCATTGACTAACCCCATCCTCCATTCCCTACCATTATTATTTATATGGCTTGTCTGTTTTGTTACCATCTTCTTATTTACTTTCTTCACTTGCTATTATTTCAGCCGCGTTTATTCGTTGTTTGCACTAGGATGGAAAAGCAGTAATAATGTTTTATTCAATTCTCATTTTATGCCACCGATTAGACACTGATTCGTTCTCACATACATTCATTTTCTTCTTCATCGAATGGGGTGTGTATGTGTGACAATGTGTAGATATATAAATATATTTTTTTTATCCTTTTACATTGATAAAGCGATTACGTGACGCACGTAATTAGCATAGGACGCACTCGTAAAAGAGGTGTGGTTGGTCGCGCTTGGCCACGCCTACACAGTACGGAATGAAATCATAAAGAGCCGGCCGCTGCTCCCGACTGCCAATAAATAGTGCCCAGTCTCCTCTCTTCCTGTAATTTGTATGCTTTTGGAAGGTGCTGTAGCATATCGTATATTTCTCTCGCACAATTACTACAACATACGTATTTGAAAAGTACATCCCGTTGGTTAAAAATGTCATATGCACACAATAAAGTGTACTTGAACGTCTCACAAACTATTGATAGCATTATAATACCAAAGACATATAACAACATACACTAAATTCCAGACGATATTCGGACGAATCAGAAAGTATAATAGAATTATCCTACACCTGATTAAGAGTGGAAGAAGACTACAGTCAGAAGCGAATAACTCATCGTTCTAATTTAAATGGCACCCCTTTGTCTCCCTAACAGCTGGGATTCTAATTTTTACATAGAGTGTCAGCTTGATCTATTCAGTGTGTTTACAGTTTGTACTGAAGGATTGGCCCATATGCACATGAACACCCATCTGTGCCGCTTTATTATTGATAATTTTCAGAGCGTGTGGGGGGGTCGTCAGGAGAGCAGGTTTTTGATCGTGGAGTTTTAAGCATTTCATGAGGCCCAGTGATCCCTATATCAAAATATAACGGGAGTTTCATTATGGATTTTGTATTGACTATGAAAGGCAAAACGTATGATAAACACTGAACGATGTGAGAATGCCTTGTTACCAATACCATGGGCCTGTCTAGTAGGCTTCCTTTAGCATTTTTATTTGTATACAGTGGTATGAACGTGTTGCCTGTGCATTGCCATGTTTAATGGTTGGTTTCTAATGAATACCTGCACTTGACTTTGCTTCATAGAAAAAAGTGCTGCTAATAACGTGTCATCAGATTAGAACTCTTTTGGAAAACATAAAGCTATCCTAAGAATTTGCTGTGTAACCCACTGGTTTACATTTCCCTGTCTCTTATTTCATTTCATCTTTATTGACACCCATTCAGTATGGGGCCCAAGGGAGAGGTGGGTGTTAATAAATTTGGGAAAGGAGCCACTTTCTTTGAATTTACAGTCCTAAATCAACTTAACTGGATTTCTTATTGAGAAAGCCCATGAAGCCCAAGGAAAACCTAAAGTGTCAACTCTGGAGGTTCAGAAGTCCGAATCGTTCTGGCCTTCTAGCACTGAGTGGTGGCAGTGTTAACTAACTCCTTTGCTCTACTTAATTATTTTATTAAGTAAAATGGGGCGGCGTGGTGGCTCTGAGGCTAAGGATCTGTGCTTACCAGAAGGTTGCCGGTTCAAATCCCCGTCACTGCCAAAAGAGATCCTACTCTGCTGGGCCCTTGAGCAAGACCCTTAACCTGTAATTGCTCCAGGGGCGCTGTACAATGGCTGACCCTGTGCTCTGACCCCAAGGGGTATGCGAAAACTAACAAATTCCTAATACAAGAAATTGTATAAGGTGAAATAAAGAACAAAAAAAAAAAAAAAAATCTGTGAAAAGTGGCTTTGACATGTAACGGTCCACTGTTTCACACCCAATCTGAAGTCCATCAAGTTTGGTATGTATTTAATATTTTAATGTATAAGTTTATGGGTTTGTTCATTGCCTTCAGCTTTATTTCTCACACAAGCAGATACAGCTTAAAAAAAAGTGAAAGTGTCTTTTTTTTTTTTTTTTTCTCATTTAACTTATCAGATATTATTGCCAAATCAGCCACGCAGGAAGCCACATTTAATCTATATAGCAGTTCACATCTGCTTCCCTCACAGTTTGCACAGAAGAAATAATTATGTAATAATAATAATAAAGTACATTGCAAAGTCAAATTGCATGAGGAGACCTCAATGAGATTTTTTTTTTTAGTAACTGCCCAATGTCGCATCTCTGGAGGACGTGCATTGTGAGCACTGTGACTTCTAAGAGACCTATGAAAACAAATAAATATATATACATATTTTACATCATTTTGATTGGCCTTAATCCAAAAAATAGAAACTGCACCTGGTAACAGTAGGCAGGAGATATGCATTGGCAAGACAAGTGTGAGGAATGCAAAAGTAGAGTATCACAGTCTAGGAATAAAAGCTCAAGCCTTGTTATTCCCAGTGCAATGGCTGGCATTGAATAATATCTTAATTAATATTCATCCTCGCAAGCCATTATAACGTGCAGAGAAGAGCTTAGAGCTTGCCTAGTGTGCATTTATGTTAACAATGCCTGACTGCTGTCCATCTGTTTTTTAAGCAGCATTCTCATCCTCTCCCCTTAAGGGAACTGGCTCAGCAGAAGTGCTTTGTTTGAATCTGCTATGCTTGGGTCTCCTATTGTCATCTTCTCTGTTCTATTTCATGTGGTAAATCATAAGTACTAATTGCATGGATAGTGGGACCGAATGATAAATACTTGACCCACGCCAGGAAGGTCTCCATTTCAGGACATCCAGGAAGATGCTTCAGCTATTGCCCTGCAAAGGGAGTGGCACTTTACTAGTCACTGATGGGTATATGTGTGCCATACAATAGAGAGACCCCCAGTGTTTTTTTAAGAATCTATTATGCTACACTAGTGACATATTTTTACTTATTCATTTACTTTGGATGCAACACATTACAAGTAACCAAAATGACATCTTTGAAATTGTAGAATTTCTTTCTGAAGCTGCAGGATAAGGGTTCAAGTGGCACAGATAATTACAAAGTGATGAGGGGTGATTTTGAATCTGATTAACATATTTAAATTAGGTATGTTGTAACTGGCATGCCATTCCGGGCTGGGTACCACCAACAGTTACAAATGCCATGCCATAGAGGTGAACTAGGTAGTCACCTAGGGCAGTAAAGGGGAGGGGGATCATTTTGTCAACTCTTATTCTTCCTCGTTCTGACATCTAGGTACAACTTGCGTTGATCATCAAATGGCCACTCACATGTGACTCGCACAAAACCCCAAAGAGGAAACTCCCTTTCCATCAATAATAATATGTACATAAACTCTGTGGTCTGGGTGCAACGTTTTAAATTTTGCCCAGGGCTGCAAAAAAGCTATAGAGCTGGCACTAATGCCAGGACCAATAGTGGGTGTGTAAAATATATATGGGATGAAGAAGCAGTAGGTTGAAGTTACTCTGTAGTTTGAACACTTGGTGGTAACTAAGATACTATAATATTAATAAGTTGGTGCCTGAAGACTGAACCTGTTTTCATTAGGCTGTGCCCTTGTATTATTACATCACACTGAAGAAGATGGATGATAGCTCCCCCAGGTAAAGGAACATTCCTTTAGCTCAGTCAGTAAGGCTATTTGTATTTCTACTGTGCGGCTGGGCAAGTCAGTGAGAAGTTGTGTGTTTGAGTCCAGGAGAGCGCAGGGGTGGGTACAGCCCAAATCTCTAATAATACATTCAACTGACTTTGAAATAGTATGGCAGTAGGATGAGAAAAGGTAGATTAAGTATAAGAGTGGGGGAAAAGATGCTACAGCTCTATAGGACTCGCAAAAGAGTAACTAAGCTAATGAAGCAAAGTGGTGCTAGGCCAAAAAGACAGAGTGTAATGAAATCTGAACAATGGAGCTCCGTAAGATATCACAGAAAGCAGGAGGCCCTGTTAATTAAAAGTTGCTAAACAAGAGCAGCTGTATGGTTTTATTTGATTTTATGCAGACATCTGGGTGAATGAAAAGTCTATTCACAAGTCTCACCACACAATTATCACAGCCAAAAAAAATCATGGCCATGAACAAACATGTCACCCATATTATAACAATAAATAAGACAGTACCGGATAACAATGGTAAACATCCTAATAATAGTGTAAAAATTGGGAAAGCAAAATGTTCCATAAATCATGACCTATCGATAACCTTGAAACAACCAGCTCACAGGTACAAAGCAGAAAGCTAACTTGTGAGCAAGCATGAAACACATCCGTAACGTAATGACCTCATGTCCTGTATCTGAAAAAAATAATGCAACATAGGTCAAACTTATTTAATGAGAGGATTGCTTCATCTCTGGTCAAAAAACTTCAGTACATCTATCAATCAAGCAAGAAATGAAATTGAAAAGGGCTGGAGCATAAATCTAGACTTAAAAGTCCACGAGGTATGTAAAACAATGTCCTAAAAACAGAAGATGAATCTGTGAGGCTGAATACGACATAAATGACTACACGGAGTGTAAGGAGATAGCTTAAATACATTTGAATTTAACATTCAAGTATGCATTAGAAAACTGGAAAGTAATTACAGTGTCCAAGAAACAGCATGCAGACAACCTCAAGGCCCAACATTCTACCTGCCAACACCTGTGCCAGACTTTCTTTTCAATGTTATGGTTAAAGATGGAGACAGGGCCCGAAAGAGAATATAATGTTAATTGTTTGGATCGGTCTGGTCCCTGTTGCTATGTTTATTTGTTGTTATATTATTAAAAACTGAATGAGGGGGAAAAAACAACATTGACAACAAATTGGAGGAAAACTTTGTATTGCTGTCTTTGATGAAGTTGGCATGTGTAAAATTGCAACCCAGTAGCACATGCATGTTTACATCAAACCATAGGTCAAATTATGTATTTGTGATATGCACATTTCCCATGTGGGGTTTTTTCTGGTTATTCAGTTTCTTCACACATCTAAAAGACTTGGCAGTTGGTTTGGGTTGTTAGGGGAGGGGTTGGCTGACCTGGAGTGAGTTTGCCCTATGATTGATTGACATTCCATGCAGAGCTGCTACTAAATTATTATTTATTTATTTTTTGCATGCATTTATAGGTTTTGTTGGGTTTATATTTTGTGTCTTACAGAATTGAATATGAAATCCTACTAATAACCTACAAAGCCTTAAATGACCTTGCGCCAAACTGCATCAGTGACCTTCTCCATCACTATGTGCCTGTCCGCCCACTAAGGTCCTCTGATTCTGGCAATTTTGTTGTGCCCCACACTAATCTACACTCCATGGGTGACAGGGCCTTCAGCTGTATGGCGCCAACACTCTGGAATGACCTACCGAAATTAATCACGTCAGCTGACTCCATGAAAACTCATCTGTTCAAGAAGGCTTTTAGCTCTACTTGACTTTATTACCCTTCTTTCAGTTTACCTTTATGTCAAGATGCTCATGTAACCTGTGTGTTTGTGCTAGACCATCAATTATGTTGTCTGTTAGGCTTTTTTTCTGAATTTACTGTCCTAATCTTCTTTATTTATCTGGTTTGTACAATGCTATATACTGTATACCCTGCTGTTCTATCTTAAACTCTGTGAAGTGACTTGAGCATGGGAAAGGCGCTATATAAATAAAATGTATTATTATTGTCACATTGAAATTCTTACTTGCATGTGGTAAGCAACATGTCGGCACCCACTGGCACCAAGATTAGGGAGTAGATCTACCTTAACATGAAACTTTGGTCTTCGTTACCTTATCTCGAAATTATAGTCATTATCAGCTTTGTCGGTTGTGTGGTTGCCACCCAATTAACTGCCTCCACTTCCTTTTGTCTTTAGCACACCTAATGCTTCCATCTGCATGCCTCCCAACTTCGATACTATGGCCAGCCATACTCCACAAGTGTAATCAAGTCAGGCTGCTCCTCCTCTCCACACAACTCTCTTCAAAACTCAACATGTTTACCTTTCCATTCATCCATCCATCCATTTTCCAACCCGCTGAATTCGAACACAGGGTCATGGGGGTCTGCTGGAGCCAATCCCAGCCAACACAGAGCGCAAGGCAGGAACAAATCCTGGGCACAGCACCAACCCACCGTAGGACACACACACCAAGCACACACCAGGGACAATGTAGAATTGCCAATCCACCTAACCTGGATATCTTTGGACCATGGGAGGAAACTGGAGCACTCGGAGGAAACCCACGCAGACACTGGGAGAAGTGAACCTGGGTCTCCTTACTGCAAGGCAGCAGCGCTACCACTGCACCACCGTGCCGCCCTTACCTTTCCATTTCTTTTACAATTTTATGTTCTGACTTCATCCGGTACATACCACCTTCTCATAGCATACACATGCAGACAGAGTTTGAACAAGCTTCAGTGCCAGTGAGGCTCCAATTATTATTCTGGTATACTATAAAAAAAAAAAAAAAAAATCCTTGACCTAGTAAACTTAAGAGCCTTCATGTCAAAATGAATGTTTGCAGGCTTACCCTATTTCAGACACCTCAAGAAGTGTCAGATCTCTTCACGTTGGCTAGCCTTTAAAGGCCTTTTGCCTGCTTATCATTTTTAATAAGTGCATTTTAAACTTCTGTTTTTAGCCACTAGCCCACACATTTGGTGAGTCAAGGCGACACAGCGCCAGCTTGCCCTGCAGGAAGCAAGGATGTTGGCTTGTGGTTTATATTCTGCCTGATGATTGTGCCATCTGACCACTCTTTGGTTTGAAATATTTTCTAATACAGCCACAACATAAATGGACTCTGGTCATAAATGACCAGGCTTTCATAACTGATTTGAGAAGAAAGGTTCAGCCTTTGAAGAAAACTGCTTAAGAAGAATCTTACATTATGGCCTGTCTGCTCATGTCCTCCATCTGGGTGTTTTTGGCCATGCTATGCTCGGAGGAAAATTTGGAAATCTAGTCAACTGTGTGTTTTCACCTCCCATATATAATGTGCCAAATGTTACAAGAGAGAGAAGAAAAAAAAAATTGGTTAGCTGTGAGATCTATCTATCTAAATAAAAATAGTGAGAGGAAGATTAAAAAAAAAACCTTTGAAGATTATGTAGGGAGGGATAAATAAGGAAATGTTCCTTGGATGACACTAAGATCACAAAAGGTCCATTGTGGCTGTCCACACAGCTGCCTGCTTCATTGTGGCTGGCAGTATCAGCTCTGATCCATGGTGTGGGGGCTGGCAGTGTCTATCGAACAGATGTTCCCCTCTGACCTCCAGTACCTTGGGATTTAATATTTGGTCTTCCTGCTTTGCAGGATTGGCCCTTTTGCCTGCTGAGTGTCCTCCAGCTGGTCTACTAAACCAGGGCAGCCCACCTCCTGGAGTGGCCACCATTCTGAGACTTGGGGGAGGGGATGGGATAGGGTCCTAGGCACATCAATGTACTGTTGAATGGTTAAATGTATGGGCTGAGGCTGTTTAGTGTGTTCTTTGGCAGATACTCTGCTGAACTTGACATTTCCAAGGTGATTGTATATATGTCTCTTTCCTGGGTATTTATGCTGGAGACGAGTCCATATGTCCCTCTAAAGCCAGTAGCGACTGGCTATTCTTGGAACTGCTTCTTTACCAAGTGCAAATTTAATTTTGAGAAAGATTTTGGAAGAACAAAAAAGAGATCTGATTAATTTCCTTATTTGTTTTTAATAGCAGTGCCTTAGTAGGTCAAGAAGATTAGAGAGATCTTTTTAATTCGCTGACAGCATTTAGCAGATTAGTAAGAACTGCATGATTTTCGGCCAGGAATGTGAGCTGCATCCAAGGTTTACTTTCATATCACTGACAGTCTGCCTCCAAAAGGAAAAAAAAAAAGAATGGGTCTAACAGAAGTGGCCTCAGACTTGACCCCAAAGCTGTGGCAATGGAGGGAGGGGGGCACTGATGTGTCAACAGAGGAGCGTGCATATGCATGCATGTAAGTGAGGAGAGAAGGTGATACTGGGATAACAAGATATAGCTTTTTTTTGCCACATTAATCAATACATGTGAATCTTACAGTATTTCTCATGCTTGAAATAAAACCTAACCAGACTTTCTCCTTCATACATGGATTTTAAGTGACACACTTTTTAACATGTACAATAAATGTTCATTTACACTATATACATACATTGTGAGAGCATCTACTCTAAAAGGCAGAAGTGGACAATTCCTTGCTGTATTTGGCAATAAAAATATCCTCCTTAAGGGTCCAGCAGTGGTCAGCAAGCTTACTAGGTTTCCAATTGTCTTCGTGACACTTTTCCATTTCAGAAATGCCCAGATGAAACCACTTATGAAAAAATACTTATGGAAAAAATACTCAGATTTCCAGGGGGAAAAAAAGCCCAGATGAGAATGTAAGAAATTAATTTTTAAAGATGTAAACATACAGCCGTTTACACTTTGGTCACCAGCCAACATGGAGGTGTACCTCAGACAGGGAGCGACCTCCAATACGTCCAAACGTGCTCCAGCCTGAAAACTCAGGCACAACAGACTTATCTTCTGAAAAGTTATACAATGTTCACAATCAGCAATAAAAATGTTGT
The DNA here is from genome assembly GCF_900747795.2 of Erpetoichthys calabaricus. NCBI lineage: Eukaryota > Metazoa > Chordata > Cladistia > Polypteriformes > Polypteridae > Erpetoichthys > Erpetoichthys calabaricus. The sequence goes on along the minus strand of NC_041403.2, from coordinate 116,814,724 downwards.
AATCTGGAATTTATTTTAAAAAATAGCCTTAAAAAAAAAAAAAGTACTTTGTGGAAGTAAATCCACAAGACCTCTTTGTGTAAGCACACTGACTCTTAACATCTATCATCTACAAGACTGCTCCTCAGATCCAGGCTGGCTGCAGGCCTGTGCACTTTTTACAGTGGTTAAGTGCCCAGTATTGACCGTCAGTACGTATTTTCCAGATGAGTAGCATGTAACATGGGGCTTGACTGCTCAATTGCGTGTTACTCTGGTGAAAAGCTATGCACTTATCGACTTTGATGATGTCTGCATTTATTCCCAAGGAACTAACTGCTATTCGTGTGTCCATTTTGAGAGCTAGATAAAAACAATGGATATACACAGAGAATCAAACCTATGCTTCTTAACTGTAGTAGGACAGACAGGTTCATGCTTCTTCTACCCATACATCCATTAATTTTATGAAATGGGTAGCCAGGTGCTCGTACCTGGGCCAGATTAAGTTCACCATTTAACTGACTGCATGTACATTTGGCATGGTGGATGAAATCACCGAGAAAATTCAGGTGGACCTTGGGAGAAACTGCACATATAACAGTGAGAACCCAAGTGCCTGGAGCAGTGAGACCACAATGCCTTTGTACTGCCCCACAAAAGTTTTACCATAGTAAAATATTAAAGAAATGTCTGCGATCTCCAGTTTGTTTTTTAAACTGTTTATTATTTTGTGGTGTGATGCTGAAATTGAAATATTTTAGTATACTGGAGGAGCTCCTCTTACTGTATTGCTCAGATGCTGATGAACACTGTGTTCAGGCCTCGGGATGCAGTCTGGGTTTCAATCTTTGGCAGACTGGATGATTGTGTGCTGGCTCAAAGGATGAAGCCATTTTTACTCTGGCTCACCAAACACATAAATAAAAATATAGTGACTTTTGTGCACTTTTCTCCAGCTTTCTCCTCTTTGGTGTCCAGGAAGTCCAAAGGTCTGAACCATTCTGTAATTAAGAGTGAATTAGCAGGCTGTAGGAATGGATCTGTATGTAGGCAGGCATCTGTGCAAAATTGTGTGAATTCAGTCTTGTGATGTTCTCCAGTATCTCATCTTATTTTGTTCCATTTATATGGGCGTGGGAGTTTTAAAAAATATGAAATTGACACTAAACAATGTTCTTGTGGTTGGACTGGAATTTCGAATACTGAGCAGCTGGAAAGCATGTACAGTCCAACAGTGACGTAGTTAATTTTATACAGGGCCTTTCTTTTTCAACATAATCCAACCCCCAAAAAGCCGCCTATGTAGAACATAATAAGCAAGCCAATGTAACAAGTGTTTCCTGCCACACTCCCAAAATGCCTTTCCTTCCTTGCTAGACACCTAAGTACAATTTAAATGGGTGACGGAGTAAACACAAAATAGGTTAATGAATAAAAATAACTGCACCGCTTAATAAGAGACCTGATCTCTGTGGTGACTCTTCTGTAAAGAAAGATAGCTTAATTTGATACTCTATCTTGACAGTTGATAACGTGAATAAACGATGTAAAGTAAAAGTGAAAGAGGGTGAACAAATAAAACAAATCTATAAATAATTAAACAACAACAGTACTGAGTTAGTAAGGGATCGCTCAAGGTGATTGCTGTTCCCTAGAGAGAGGGAAAATGAAAGCTTTATTTGATGGCTCATTTTTCTTGACAGTAGATAACAGCAATGAAAGATAAACAAAGCTTTACGTTCTCAAACCCGATTAACCCAGTAGGCGTCAAGGGCAGGCCAGAGCCCAACCTAGTAGCATTCGGCACAGAGCAGGAAACAGCCCTGGAGGAGATGCCAGGTGATCAGAGGGCCCACTCACTAATTTCCCACCCAAACAGAACCAATTTGGGATCCGTAACTTATTTAACCTGCAAGTAATATTTAAGTAAAACACAAATTATCCTGCCTTAATAAAAGAATAAGTATCTGTGTGTGTGTCTGTCTGATTGCTATGTCTCCGTCATTCCAACAGATGGTGTATCACAAACATTAACACTCTTTTTACAAATCTTGTACCAAATGGCATGTAGCAGAGCAGTGGTGTAGCCCCCAGTTGTGGGCCCCTCCTGTCTAGCATAACTCTTAGTAATTTATTCGCAACTAGAGCCTACGGGCAGGCTGGGCTGTGGCATCTGCAACTGCTGTGACAAACAAACCAGCTCTCTAAATAAAATTTGTAATGACTTTTTAAGTTGTTTTATTACACCCGCTGTAAGTTAGCTAAAATAAAATAAATTGTAGGAATGGAATGTGGGAGGTGTGGGTAGCAGTAGTAGTACATACATCTATATAAAATGTGGACCCGCTTACATCATAAAGTGGTCACTCACCAGTCTTCACAGTAGTGACCCTAATGCATAGTAAGCCATACTAAGGTACACAATAAAACAGATTTGTTAAACTGTTAAAGCTTACAAAAGTGTAAGTGACTGACAAGTCACAAATCATATTACTTCTAATATCACTAGTACCTTAAAATACTCGCTTGCGTGCCTTCTGCTGCACAAAAGTCTCAACAGTGTTTGACACGTAAAGTTGTCCGACCTGCTTATTTTCAAATGAGAGAACAGCCAAGCGATTAAGTCTGTCTTGTGATGTGGTGCTTCTGAGGTAAATTTTTGATGGGTTTTAACTTGAAGAACGATCATTCACACACAACAACAGTCACTGGTATAGTCATCAGTAACACGTAAGCCGTGCAAACATCCCTGGAAGTAGATAACGGTGCACAGTGATCTATCAGCAGCAGTACAGCAACTTCGAAAACAGTTGACTTGGTTGACTGGATGGATTGAAAACAAAAGCACAAAATGACAACAATTGAGCGCAAAGCGGCAGTGAAATGTCACTGCTATAGCATTCAACGAGAAGATCGGCAGCAGTATACAATTTGTATTGAGCCATTGAGGTCAGAGTTGATGGCAACAAGACATTGAATATTGAAACCATTGTTTTAGTTATTAAAATTTTTCTATAAGTCTATATGGTCCTGAGTTGGCCCCCCAAGTTCGTAGGCCCTTGTGCTTTGCATAATCCATTGCTATGCCAGTGTAGCAGAGATGTACGCATTGCATGGTGCACTGCAAACATTATCGCTGAGGTCCTTGTTGATTACTTAGATTTCAATTTGCCTTGGATGGGTAGTACAGCTAGTTAAATGATACATTTGTAAGTTGATAGGTTTATGTGGTCATGATTGTCACATCCATCCATCCATTTTCCAACCCGCTGAATCCGAACACAGGGACACAGGGGTCTGCTGGAGCCAATCCCAGCCAACACAGGGCACAAGGCAGGAACCAATCCCGGGCAGGGTGCCAACCCACCGCAGATGATTGTCACATGTATAATGAAACTCTAATTGGGCATGCGACACATTAGCACACTCCTGTGCCATGATTAATGAGTATTAGAACCTTACTTTAAAAGTTCTGTCTTTCTTACCTGAAAAATCTCACAACACAGTTTAAACAAACGATAATATCATGTAATAATTTTGACAGATGTCTTAAGTAGCAAGAGTGCTGAGTTAATAAGGGACTTGTTCACCATGGTGGTTGCTAATCCCGAGGGTGAGAGAAGTAAAAGATTTGTCTGATGCCTCATTTATCTTTAAAGTACAAAATAAGAATGCAACAAGTCAAAACGTTAAATTGTCACTCTGAAGCAATAATAAATAAAAAAAAAATATCAACAATGCCAGTTAATGACGGACTTGATATCCCCAGTCGGTCTTCTCTAATGCAAGCATTTGAAGTTTCATTTGATGCCACATTTTTCTTGGCAGTAGATCACAAGAACTAAGAATAAATTAAAATGGGTGAGTGGATAAAATACAAAATGAATGCATTGAAAAACAAGTAAACGAGTAGAGTGTTAGAACAAGCTTTATGTGATACCCCATTTATCTTGGCAGCAGGTCAAGTGAAAAAGTCCGAGCTCTGTGTTGCATATTATCTCATACTGGGCACTTTCACCGGATGGCCATATTGATTCGGCTGCAGGGAAACCCAAAATATTACTCCTTATTGGTAAAGGTAAAAGCCAAATGATCAAGTAAGATAAAAGCTGGGAATAGCAGTGTTCAGAAGCTGGTACATAAAATAAGACATGGTATGTCAGTAGCAAGGGTCCGTGGGAAATCCCTGTTGGAACCTAACACTGTAGCTTGGAGAGTACAAGTAAATGAAAGAATCCAGAAGACAAATACATCCAGATGATCTTTATATTATGCCTTTCACATTAATATCCCCCACACAAAGTTTTGCGAGTATAACACAAATTTGAGTTGCTCAGGGTACCATAGTTGGCCAGAGGTGGGAATCTCCACCTCTAAACTTGTGGATTTAAGTCCACTGACTACCCTACCTACTGTATGTTACAGATTCTAAATTAATACATGGTCCTTTTCTGTCTCTAATTCAGAAGATATGTATTAATTGTCGCATTAATGAAATCGGTAACATAAAAGGGCATATTATTTGTCCAGTCACAAGATGACACATGGGAGAACTTGTCAGAAAAGCATGTCCTTCTATTGCTTTCAGCAGAGTTGAGAGCATTTTTGTCCTATTTGTAATAAAGGGACAGGTCATTAAGAAAGGAAAATTGTAGCTGCTTTGCTTTTGCCTCAGTTAGGATCATATTAATTTAGTTAAAGAGATTATGCATAACCAATAAGTCAGATGACAGGAGCTTGTACTGAATAATTAAAAATTACTAAATTCAAAGACCAAATGGGCAATTCACTTCATTACAAGTGAACAGGTTTTAGAACTGGATGGATATTATCCCATACTGGGCACTTTCACCGAATGGCCATACTTAAGGTGGAAATCGAGAAGCACTACCCTCGCATGCAGAGTTAGGGAGTTTGAAATACATTACCAAGTCGTGTAGCTGAAGTAGGGGCCCTAAAAATACCTGGATGAGATAATAAGATCATGTATCTTACCAAATCTACTTGATGAACTGAGTGATCTCTTCTTCTTTGTATAATGTATGTTATTATTACTGTTATATATACCTATGATAACACTTGGCTTCTATTTTTTAATTCTGCAAAATGAAACTGCTTTGACTGGTGGTGTCACTTCAAAATGCTTCAGGTGCCAGGCTTGAATTCAGCCACTTGCATGAACATGGCATGTCCTCCGTATTGACTTCCTCCTTCCTGTGCTATTTGGTTGACTGATGATGATTAACCAGGTCAGTGTTTGAGAGCTTTGTGATGGTTTGGCAGTCCATTCATTGTGTATTCCTTAGTGAGTGGGGGTGCTGATGACAGACCGAGTCAACATATATGTACCAGAAGAGTTGTCACAGCTTCAGTTATACAAGGTTAAAAATATCAATGTTCTCTATCATTAGGGCAGCAGGTGTGTTAGTGACAACCCAGACGGAATTCTTTCACCAAATGTCTGGTACTGCTTGTGTCTCAGTACCAAAAGCAAAGTCTTCTGGACCCCAAAACTTATAATCTTTACTTGTCTTTGATGTAACTGTACTGTTCAGTTTTTTTGTCCTGTTCTCGATTGTGTCTGCAAAATCATTGGTTCTCCTGTATAGATCTGTTTTATATTCTCGATCGCTCAATGTAAACTATGAATACCCAAATTGGGTGTGCCCACCTTGATATATAAGCCTCGAAAATTCAAATCCTTTATTGTAGAAGTTTCAGTGGTGTTCCTATTCAGAATTGTCCTGGTGTAGTGGCTGAAGCACTCTATGCTTTTGTAAGGAAATGTGCTAAATATAAAATTTTTTTTTGCTGGATGGTGCTACAAGAAACTTAGACTCGCCCCCCCCCCCCCACTAGGACAGGGCCTCCTTCTGTTTGAAGTATGCAGGCAGTTTCCATATTCTCTCATTATATAAGGTGACATGATCAGCTCCGAATGTCCAGGTTTTATGTAAACCTCATGAGACTGCAACAGGCTCCAAAACTAGCAGACATATTTTCCTCCTCATTTTTGCATAAGAGTTTTCCATCTACACGACCTGAGGTCTGCTAAAAACTGTTACAGAAAATGAAAGCCTTGATTTTGCAATTATTCAGCTACTAACAAGCATACACATCTGTGTTGCCTGTGCTTCTGTTTCAAGCATATTAGTCTCCCTCATGAAATGGGAGGCTTAAGTATTTCATGAGAATTTCTTCACTTGGACGGGGCACTACAGGTATGTGGAATAAAGATCTTTAAAGCTATTAGCAATTGATGAAGTACATTGGGCTGAATACATACTGCATCTGGGTAAACCGGATGCTGAACACTATTGCATTGATGCCAAATCAATGCTTTACATGTTAAATTCCCAGTTTACCCTTACTTGCTGTCCTCTAAATTTCCACAATCCACACTTGTTTCTAACTATTGGCTTTCCTGGCTTTTTTACAGTTTCAGCTCTTAATGTCTTTTCCTTCTTTCCTTTCTCTAGGTCTTTGCACTAGTACCAAGTGAAACCTTACAACTGCACTGAAAACTGCCTCGCGCCTGAGCTTCTGGCCAAGAAATTATCAAGACTAGCATGCTGTGATTCACACTGGACCTTTTTACAACAAGTGGTGATCTACAGTGTACAACTTTTCACCTTCACTTTCACCAGCTTAACGGGCACAGCTACAATGTTCCAACGACTAAGCAGCCTCTTCTTTGGGAGCCTGGATCAGACACCTGAAGGATCAGCAGAGCCCAAACCTAGTGTGTCCGATGCCGATGAAGATGGTTGGCTTCTTGTCAACCTACCAGGTGAGTTGCCTCGCCAGGGTCATAGCACTATGGTATGGTGAAGGAAGGTAAAAATACACTGGAGTAATAAAACCAAAGTTAAGTGGAATCTTTTGGGCCTGAAAACCAAAGCAAAAGGTGATCATGTAGACCTTCAAGGCCTTATGTTACAAGCTTATAGCACAAATGTTCAACTCTACTAAAAATTAACACTTCTTTCATGAATTGCCATTAATAGATAAGGAAAGCAACTATCTGTATAGAAGTAATAGACCAAATGAACTTCAGAAAGGTATACCCCTGTCCACTGAATTGCCATTAATAGATAAGGAAAGCAACTATCTGTATAGAAGTAATAGACCAAATGAACTTCAGAAAGGTATACCCCTGTCCACTGTGATTCAGGAAATGCCATGCAGTGAGGCCTGCTGCTTAAGTGTGATCTTCTGCAGTTTTGCCACCCCATGTATTTGGCTTGGAAGTACTGTGCCAGTTTTTTTCTTTTTAAGTTAATTAGTGCTATCATACTTTAGAGGATTAGATGCTCAAGAAGTGACCACATTCCAGTGTCACTCATTCTCCCCAGTTTCAATACAAGTGACCACCGATTAACACTGCTTGGGTGCTACTCATGGACCTATGGAGTTACAAGTCATTTCCCCTCTACGCTCTGAACAGAAAGAAATAATCTTGGCCCTACATGAAAATAATGACTAGTGTCCTGCAAACACTCAAAACACCCACCAAGTTCCTGCTGTACGATAATGTAAACTAACTAGCCACTCACCCACTTGAACCAAACGTGCCTCTGCTTCAGTCTGCCAATGCCATCTCACACAATTGTCATGACCAAAGTTCATCTTCTAGAATGTGAAAGCCAGCTGCTCATCCACATCAACCAGGGAAGAACCTCCTCACAATTAGGTTAAACCTGAATCTAGTTTTAATTCCATTTTTTTTCCCTGGGAAGTTTTTCAGAAATGCATAAAATTTCATTGCCTCCTTCAGCCCAATAATCTGGGTGAGTCTTCAACAGGGCTATGTCCATTTTAACATCACAGATTTTTTTTCTGTGGTATCATAGTACCAACAAAACAGCTGAAACACTGTTGTACATTTAAGTGCTTGAAATCCAATTTGAAAAACTTCAGTTTAGCAAACATTGGATAAAATGGACAAAATATTAACAATACAAGTTGCACACTGATGGTAATAAAGTAAATTGCATAGTGAAGTAGTGTTTAGTGGAGCTTCAGTCCTGCATTTGTATCCCAGGCCCAGTCACCATCTGTATGGAGCTCATTGACCTTGTGTTATGTATGGCTGTGTGCACCCTGTCCAGTGCAGGCTCCTGTTGGGATACTCCCAGGCCCCCATTACGCTGAACTGGGGTATGTGGGCACAACAGTGAATGGATGGCCACAGGATCATCAACCATGCACCTCTGCCTAAAACCACAAATGAATCCAGGAAAGTGCACTACGTTCCTTCTATTGAGGCAAAATCTTGTAGTCCACTTTATTTATGCTCTCCATATATTGAAAGAACATTCACTTTCTATTTTATAACCCATATACTTAATGAATCATGGACAAAGGTGGTTTAACATGTAAATATATGGTAAAAAAAAAAAATAGAAATCTATTTTTTAAGCATTCAGAATTTGAGTAGACACATTAACTTGCACAACAAGCCCAATAGTAAGGCCAATTTGATCATATTAGTTTTAAAAATAGAAGGTACAGCTGGCCACTAAACAAATCTGAGGATTTATCTAACAGCCTTCCTTGAATAGTTAAATAAAAGCAGTCCTGAGCAACGTAAAATATGTTCTTGATCGCCAAACAGTTGAAGTTGGTAATGCATATATTGTTAAACACAAGCAGCACAAATGGTGGGAATGAAGCCACACATAGCTTTGGAAGTGCGCACTGGCACAAGGCCACATTCCCTGGGTTGGTAAAATATCATTGGAGGACCATCCCTTAAATAACATATTCTAAACTATTCTAACGGTCACCTCTAACCAAATAAGTTTGTTAAATCAAAGGTGTACTGTTCTTGCTTTTATGAGCACACAAGTGCAGTGAACCTCAAACTAAGTGTGACACTTAACATGGAACAGGTAAAGTACACACTTACAAGAATGGAGCTAAAAAGAGAGAAAAAAATACTTGAGACAAGTTTGTAAAAATATCCTTAGTGTCTGGTACATATGTTGCACATGCAAGGCCTCGTGTGTAACCGAAAAAACAACTGGAATCAGGACATTGGCCGACAAGGTGCAAAAATGGGGCTTCACCTGTTTCTAGCAGCTACCTTAAGAAATAAAGTAGGACCGTCACTATATTTGAACATGCTCTCTGTCAACTATAAGAACTTTCTAATAAAGTGTATCTGCCATAGTGCCAATATTTTTCTTTTAAAAATAAGATGGGATAACTTCAGTACAATCTATTTTGTCCATAGATTATCAAACCTGCCTGTTGCAACTCAGGGTCATGAGAGCCACAGCCTACTTCAACACCATTAGGCCCATAGTCGGACATATTAAATAATATACCCATCCTTTTCAGGCAAACTTTGTCATAAAGTAATGTACAAAACACAGAATGCAGAATGTAAGAGAAAATGCTACAGTCTGTCAGCCATGGGGAACAGGTGTATCCTCCATGCAGACAGTAACCAGCCCAAGACTCAAACCCAACCTCCTGAATCTTCGAGGAGACTGGGCTGCCCCCAACACCAACATGCCACCCATTGTGAAATTACAAGAGTTCAATAAGGAACTGGGACAAGGTTACTATGAACCAGATCCTGTCCCAGCATTGCTGGACCCAAGGCAGGAACCAAATGTGGATATGTTGCCAGCCCTTCATAGGGGAGATTTGCGCATCATAATTTAGAGTTGCCAGTTCATCTAACCTGCATGTTAGACGACAACTCAGAGACACGGGGTGAAAATACAAACCCAAGAATTGAACCACGGAATCGAGGGGTGGTTCAAAAGTGAGGGGTGAATTTGAGATTAGTGGATTTCAACCAAGGAAATGGAGTGAAATCCCACTTCCTGACTTCAAGCCAGGGGGCCTGCATAGGAGCCCCATAACATATAATTCACACATATCTTGGCTTAAAAATTATTTTACTTAGTTTTTTCAAAATGGGCACAAATTGTGGTCTGTGAGCAAATCATGGCATATGCCTCCCCCTGTATTTCCTTCATCCACTGGCCCCTTGAATAGTCTTTTTCTCCATAGATATTGTCATAACTTCCAAGCAAATGGAAATTAACAAATAGAGCGGTGGGATTGATGTGCTCTCATAAGCGTCCATGAGGAATGGCTGCCCCCTACCCTAGTGTTTATTGTAAAAGAACTTTTATCACAAACATTTTGTTGGAGGGAAAAAAAGTTCACTCTGATCCGGTCTTGCATTTTTTTTTTTTTTTTTTTGCTTGAAACAAAAGGAGAAGGTATTCCAGTAATTAATGCTGCCTTTTTCTTTTTGTGTCTTCCCCTCCCACCCTCTCTCTTATAATGAATGTATGCACCTACATGCTACTTTTTTCTTTTAATCTATGGATCCTTGCTTAACACCTATGGTTGCTCCTTCATTAAGACATTCACAGAGCTTGCTCTGGGGAAGGCAACTGGGTTGAACAGGAACATGAGAGGGACAGGCCCCAGAGACTCTCCCCTTCCTCATCAGACCATTCAGGGAAGGTAATGGAGGGGTATGCAACACACCCACCCTCTTCTACCGCTGGCCGCTGCAGGACACGCCCCTCCTCCTGTTCTCCTGATTGGACAGGGTTCATAACTTTGGAAAGCCCAACCTCCTGCCCACTGGGCTCTTCTCCTCCGACCCCGGGGTCACAGAGTGACTGCAGCGGCAGGTTCAAACCCCGCTGGATGGATGAGAGTTGGTATGTCACCCCTCCCCCCTGTTTTACTGCAGAAGGTGCCACACCAGAAAGCAGCCCATTGGAAGATTTGCTCATTGAACATCCCAGCATGTCTGTCTACATGGAATCTGGCATCCAGTCAATCAATGAGGAGATCGAGACACTTCCACTTCACGAAGTCAACCTCAGGTAAGTATTATTAGTTGGCTACTTTGAACTAGAGTGTTGTAAAACAAGTGTGATATTCACACAATTCAAGCACCAGACTATGCCATAATTCTGCACTTTCATGCACCTACATGGCCCAACAGACTGGAGGGCTCTTATGGGCTGTCACATTTTCATGTCACAGTGAGCCATCCTAGGTCAAACTTGCATCCAAATACAGTAATCCCTCCTCCATCGCGGGGGTTGTGTTCCAGAGCCACCCGCGAAATAAGAAAATCCGCAAAGTAGAAACCATATGTTTATATGGTTATTTTTATATTGTCATGCTTGGGTCACAGATTTGCGCAGAAACACAGGAGGTTGTAGAGAGACAGGAACGTTATTCAAACACTGCAAACAAACATTTGTCTCTTTTTCAAAAGTTTAAACTGTGCTCCATGACAAGACAGAGATGACAGTTCTATCTCACAATTAAAAGAATGCAAACATATCTTCCTCTTCAAAGGAAACAGAGAGAAAAGCAAACAAATCAATAGGGCTGTTTGGCTTTTAAGTATGCGAAGCACCGCCAGTACAAAGCTGTTGAAGGCGGCAGCTCACACCCCCTCAGTCAGGAGGAGAGAGAGAGAGAGAGGAAAACAAAGTCAAAAATCAATACGTGCGCCCTTTGAGCTTTTAAGTATGCGAAGCACCGTGCAGCATGTCGCTTCACGAAGCAGCTGCACACAGAAGGTAGCAACGTGAAGATAATCTTTCAGCATTTTTAGACGAGCGTCCGTATCGTCTAGGTGTGCGAACAGCCCCCCTGCTCACACCCCCTACGTCAGGATCAGAGAAAGTCAGCGCAAGAGAGAGAGAGAGAAAGTAAGTTGGGTAGCTTCCCAGCCATCTGCCAATAGCGTCCCTTGTATAAAATCAACTGGGCAAACCAACTGAGGAAGCATGTACCAGAAATTAAAAGACCCATTGTCCTCAGAAATCCGCGAACCAGTAAAAAATCCGCGATATATATTTAAATATGCTTACATATAAAATCCGCGATAGTGTGAAGCCGCGAAAGGCGAAGCGCGATATAGCGAGGGATCACTGTATGTACTTGGTTGCATTTTGTTTAATAATTAACTTAACATGAATCTCTTCACCTTTGAGATGTGGAGGACAAGAAGAAAAACACACATGAGCAGAGAGAGCTTGGCACTGACAGTAACCAAGATGGGCATTACACCAAAGCTTCAGTGCTATCCATTGGGCCACCCAAGATCTAAAAAATGAATCTGTAATCAGTGTTCAAATTTATATATGAGCAAAAACTGCCCATCTGCATTAGGAATCATAAATAAAATATATAAAAATGATACCTTTTCATTAGAAACTGAATTTCAGATTATTTGTTGTGCTATAATATTGCTTGTAAACCATATTGTGGTAAATTTAAAAATAGATAAATTTAATATGAAACTGTATTTGACTAGAATAGTTTTAGAACTATTTTTTTCCCTCATATTTAAGTCCACATTGTTTATGTAAATATGTGGATGTGTTTGTATGCACTGGATGTACAGAATGTGTGTATGCACTATAGCATGTACTTTTTAATGTGCTGTTTTTGTTTTCCTTCCCTTTCTCTAGAGTGGAACCTCTGCCTTCAGGTGGACAGACTATTTCCAGCAGAGCATCACGGGGCTCTGATACGAACATTATGTCAAAGGTCAACCAAGTTTCTAGAGTCCAACGGGCCAAGGCACGGGTTGAGAGACGGCAGCTAAGCAGAAACCTCATGCAGCGGCAGAACTGCCTCCGCGAGAATCTTCCTCAACGTCGCAGTCGTGGCAAGGGGAGCTTTGTGCACCAGCCATGCCGGCGTCAGTTTAATTATTAAGTCAGAGGGGCTGTTTACACTGAGGGCCTGACACTTCCATCCTTCCCTCTTGCCATGCGTACTGCCCTCAGACCTTCTGAAGTCAGGCACCGGTTAGCGTCTCCATGATGTTAGTTTTAGTGTATGTTTTCTGGCTGTTGCTAACATTATTTTTTCCTTTTAAGGGACTTTCTTTTTTTATAACAGGCCTACATTTTTACCCTAGTCCGGCTGTTTCATCCACCTTCCAAGAGCTGTTGTGCCTAATCTTACAAAGGACAAATGGAGCATACAGCTACATTCTTTGTAAAGGCAGTCCTGTGTAGATTTCCACAATTTGTCATTCAACTTGATGTCTTCAGCATCATCACTGGGTTGTAGAAGCAGGATTAGAACTAAAGTGTCTCCACACTCTGAGCAAAGGCAGCTTTGTGCCACACTTTACTTCAGTAGCTTACAGAGAAATAGTAGGATAACTATAGCTGTTACTTGTATACGTCCAGTTTGTGTTAAGTGCGTACAAAAATAATTGTAGCCGTGACAAAGTAGAAGCGCCTTGGAAGACGTGTTAAAACATTAGAGATAAACAGCATTATGTTCCTATGAGAGTGCAGCTCTGGATTCAAAAAATATCATTTAACTTGTTATTTTTAATTATTCTTAGCAGACACTTTATTTAGAAATTCAAAGTTTGCTTATAATAGGTTCTAACCATTTCATTCTTCTTCTGCTAACTTGGGTGGAAGCACAATAGAAAAAAAACATTTTCCCCAAATGTAAATGTGAACTTCTTCTAAACCATCAACTCATCAGTGTTCTGAATCTACTTTGTAAAATGTACATTAGACAATCTTATTTAGGACATATTGCAGTGGGTCAGCATTCTGGTCAGAGTCATTGTAAATATCTGTTTTAAGGTGGACTGCAGCAGATTTGGAATTGATGTAGTTATGTACTTCCTACTCCAGTCTGCACAAATTACAACTTGGCAGACTGTTAATTTAAAAAAAATAACAAATAAGAAGGAGGTTTTAGATTTTTTTTTTTAAATTTTGACCATGATTTTTATCATTTTAGAATTTTAGTAATGTAGTTTGAGGAACCATTTCAAAGCTATCATTCTTTTATTGTGAAAGAAGGTAGCCTCTAGTAGAAGGAAAAAACACTATCATAGGAATTACAATAATAAAAGTCCAATAGAAATATGTAATAGATCTGCAAAAAAATTGGAAATTTAAAAAAGTAGAGTGATACTCTCACATTAAAGCCTTTACATATTAGCATCAAAGGTGTCGATACAAGCTAGAAAATTCTACACATCCAGAGTACAGTTGTTTGCTTTACTAAAAATAATGTAACCACAAGCATGGCTGTAATAGCCATATATAGGTCTCAAAATGGTGTCAACAATAACCAACACTGAATGCAAAAGTGGGAAAAATATGAAAATGTTGTTTCAAGCAGTGGTAACAGGCTAGTGGTTTACACAAACTAGTGTGGTATATTTAGCTGGCTAAGTTTACTTTGGACTGAGCATATGAGCTTTTCATCAATTTTAATTCCACTAAAATTTTCAATCCAAATGAAAAATCCCAATTTTGCAGACAAAATTAGAAATTTACAAACATGTTCTTTTTAGTTATTCTAGATGCTCATAATGGGTCCAGAATACTTCTGTTTCCATACTGACAAATCATTCCTCTGCACTTCCTGATGGAAACACAACATCAGGAAAAAAAATTCAAAATTACTAGATTAGGGAAATCGAAATACTTCTAAATCATTCATTCATCAACTTTCTGTACCTACTTATGTCAGTGGGTGCAAATCGGGTCCCATCATAGCACACACTAAACAGGTGAATGTTAGACTTGTCAGTCAACCTAATCTGCGTGTTTTTGGTGAATGTCATTAAACTGGTGTCACCCAAAGAAAACCAAAGCAGAGTATTAATCCACAGCCCCTCAATTATCAGAACTGCTCAGCATGAGGGACCTTTGAAATAACCTTGTGGTGGAAACAAAATAACAATCTGAGAAATCATTAACTAGAAACTAGGGCCCTTATTGGGTGAATTACTCTACACAACTTGTTACTCATTTAAATGCTTGAAAAAGCTATCAGTTTATCTGAGCAGTCTTCTGGTCTGTGCATTAATAACAAACAAAAAATCCAAAAGTATTTCAAAAGCAGACATAATTCTTAAAGTCTTTCGTTAGCCCAGTCAAAAAAGTAAGAAAGATAAGGTCAAGTTAAAATAATAATTCAGTACAGACAACATGTGGTAAAACAAATAACATAGATAAAAGTTTTTTCCCATTTGGAGAGAAAAAACTGGGAATTAAGAACATTTTTATAACATCATTATGAGGCTAGCACAGTGATCAGCATTATTCCTCACAGATCCTACATTCAGTGGTTGTGTGGCATCTGCAATGGTCTTTCTCCCACATGCACAAATTAGATTTACTAATGTTAGATTAATTGGCACTTGTAAACTGGCCCTGTGTGAGAATTTTACATGACTATGCCCTACAATGGACTGGCATCCCCCTCCAGGGTGATTTCTGATTTGCCACAGTGTAGTCAGGACCCTCAATTAGATTTAGTGGGTTCAAGGATGAGATGAGAACTATTAGTAAAATGTCATGCAACAATTTTAATCCTGCATATAAAATGTGGGTTTCTTAAAGAAAAATTGCATCTATCATTCCTTCATTAGAGGAGATTTATTATAAATGAAACTACCAGCATGAAATAAGGTGTGGCTTCAAGTTTATTTTACAGCATTTAAAGTTCAAGTCTGCAAAGAGTGACTTTCTTCTCAAATGGAGCTCTTTGCACACATCTGTTGGCAGGTGCACACAAAGAAATTGCCCTGATTCCATCTTGAGAGATTAGTTAGAAAAGGTAAATGCTGAGAAGGAAAGAAAAGCATGTTGATGATGGGAATGTGGTGGAGAGAGACATCGATGGGGAAAGATGTGTAGTTTAGAAAGTATTACAGTAAGAGTGCTGGCTAAATAGGAAAATAAAACTTGAGATGCAATACTGAAATTGGCAGAGTGTGACTCAAAACATACCGTTGACAATGTTTTAGAAAATCCTGACTGCAGTCTATAAATTCCACAGAGTTCTATTTTTAAATTCGTATAATTTGAATTGAATACAGGACCTTTCACAAGGGTTATCTGGATGTTAAATATGTTCACACTATCAATTTAGTCAACTCCAACGTAGGCAAGCTTGATGCTGAGCGCACAGGCCTGCACTGACAAAGTGAGGTTGCTACTACCACAAATCAGTTAATTTGGCTTTTGCTAAATGGTGTAAAATCTGAACAAAAGGGAGGAGTAAATAAGATTCTGTTTACAAGACTCTGCTTGCACTACTCGTAAAGGGGAAGTTCACTTTCTTATGACATTAGACTTGCTTCTTGCTACAAAAAAAGATAACATGTATACCTAATTAAAGCAGACCTTGTTCCTGGTAGTTTTGGTAAATCAAATATTGGTAAGATTTTTATCTTTTTTAGTAGTTGTAGTCTGTTTTTCACATCTTGAAATGTAGGAAGCCACAAAATATAAATGTATGACTTCCACTTTGAAAATTTATCAGAAATTGATAATACTGAAAACCCTACATTGTCCTACCTCTTCAGAGTTTGAAGAATGGTAGCTAAAAATGTGTGGAAGATTTCTGCTGATAAGGAGGTCCTTGATTAAAAAAGAAACCAAAAAATGTTGACATTTAAAATGTTTTCATTTGGCTTGCATCAAAATTTGATATACTCTTAATAGTTAGGTGTATTTTAACTTTGGTTACTTAAAAAAATGTGGAAGAAGAGGGAAAAAGATACACTAGCAAATAAAATAAGTACTTGTATCAGAAAGGGTGATTTCCTGTCCCAACTCTATTGAACTGTAAGTATATTTGCTCTATGTTAACATAAGAGTACCAGTATTTAGCACAACTCACCTCTGTAGGAAGGCAAGTCTTCTGAGCAAGGTACTATTTGTGTCTATGTTTCATGCTGTCAAATGGTGTCAAAACTGCCCAGCAATATACTGAAAAAAACTAAATATAGCCCAAATATTCTTGCGATCAAAAAAAAAAAAAAAAAAGAAATTTGTCTTTTTGTACAGCCAACAGCTATTTTAGTTTAATCCATCAATAAGCTGTATAGCTGCCTTTGCTCAGTTCTGCCTGTCTTGGTGGAGGTAGTGGGATCACTTTTTAATATCTCTTTATTCCAGCTACAGTGCTACTCTTACAATATTTTTATATTCAGCCTCTCTTACTGAATATGCTTTTATTGCTACATATGATTGCATAGTCTGGGAATGCTGAGACCCCATACTTGTTTAGATCATGGTGACTAATTAGGGGGCTCGCCAAAGGAAATCTGTGAATAGAGTTGGGCACCACAACCCACCACATAAAGTGCTAGCAGTTATTTGGGAAGCAGTGCTCTCCTTAACAACTTTTTCCCAATGAAACATTCTAATATTTGACTAGTCTAACATTAACCTACACGCCATTGTAGGGTGTGTTTTCTTTGCCAATTTATACTTGAATAATTTACCCAGGTACTTCATGTAATGAATGCTGCATGCTTATTAATCTCAACAATGGAGAAGACTGTTCTCCCAGAACTCTTCATTAATATGCTTGCTCTGAAAAAGGAAAATTGTTAGAATTATTAGTAAACCAAATGAAATTCATGGAATGAATTAGTCACCTGTGGCTTGCAAAATTTCTTACATTCTTATGAATTTGTTGTGTAGGTCTTGAAATTTTTTATTAGTGTGATGGATCTGTGTTGGGGGGGTTGCAGTTTTTGATATATTATGAATTTTAGTATGCCTTCCCAATCTGTTTCTGTTGGTTCACATTCACTTATTTGAGCTACACTCCTCAATACTCACCACTACTCAGTTTGATTACTTTTATTGCTCAAGTTAGCGCATTTCTTTCACAATATGGATCAATGCAAGAGCTCTGGAGGCTCCTATGCTGGGGTGCCTTTTAACTTTTTATAGACTGCATTTTGTAGCCATCTGTTTTAAAAAATAACATGTTCAGCAGAAGGAGTTTGATTTAATTGAGCTACTAGAGGTTTTCAGTTGGAATGTAAAGTTAAGGAATGTGAGGACTGGACTTGAGTGCATCTGAAGTGTGGGCAAAGCCCACATAGCTGAAGATGAAATGCCTTTACTTCCCTGACTAGAAACGTTTTACCACCTTCTCTGTTTCTCTCAATTTTTAAAATGTTATTATTAGAAAAAATATCTATGGTGCTGAAGTATATTGATATATACTTATATTTGTAAATTATAGAAGTTACAGATGTAAGTTTGCATATGCCGTTTTACATTTTGTGAATTAAGCTTCAGATGTGTGCAGTGCAGAGTTTTTTTTTTCCCCTTTTCAGATAAGGGTGTGTGAGTGAGAGGAAAATGTTGAAGTCAATTTCTGTCAGTGTGAGTTTTTGAAAGATTTTTTTTATCCTTTTTTGTTTTTCACAAGATTGACGCCTTGGCACTCAGGGACTTTGGATGAAAGATAAATAAATTAATAAATAAATATATATATTAATTATAAATATGTGAAAGCTGTCATAAGGATTAAAAAGTAATATTACAGTCTGTGTATTAAGGTAAATTTTTTATGAGTCATGTAGGAGTGTATGTCCATTGGAGTAATAATGCTAAGCAGTATTTTTGATGTATAGGCGAGTGCCCTCTAGTGGTAAAACCATGTATGGCAGCTTTAAAAATTGATAAAAAAAAGACTGCATGTAGTGAATCAAAAAATAAATACTGTACTGTATCTTTTGGCTGACCAAGAATCTGTGGCTCAGTAATAATTGCATGAAGTGTTTCAGTAAGGAAGCCAGCAGAGTCATGCCCCATTTTCCATTTTGTTTTACAAGGCAAAAAATAGGAAGGAATGGTTAACGTGTAATTTTACTGTGGTGTTCATTAATCTCATTTGCCATTGTACCTTTTAATGAATCCTCCTATAGTGGATAGCAATTTGTATTTTGAATGGATATACTGAATATGAATCACCATACTTAAGTACAAAGTCACCAGATCATTTAGTTTTATAACATTATATTAATTTTCTCCTGTTTAATATAAATGGAAATCTTTTGTCAGTAGGTAGCACTTTTTTTGGTTCAGGTATGGCAGCCACAATAGACCGTATATATAAATTTGGTTTCAATACAGTTATTCACTTTGAAAATTTTCAAAATTAAAGAAAATATTTACTTTTAAGAAAATATGTTTAATCTTTTAACTTAAGTTTCTAGTCATATAAAATTAGCCGATTATGCTGGTGCTAAGGCTGGGGTTTATAACTATAACAGATGTCACATACTGTTGTGGTTTTGTATTTATGAATGCAGCAGCACAGACTTGATGATGATAAATAAAAGGTTCTTCCAGTCTGCCTGTGAATCATGAATTTTTAACTTAAGTTTTGTTTATTTATTTTGAACATCTCTTAGATTTATGGATGCAAACTGAAAATGTGTCCGTATTCTATGAAACGGATTGGGATTTACACACAATGTACATATTGTTCAAACATTTGACCTCTTTGAGAAGCCTGGCATTTGGGCTGAATTAGGACCATGTGGCACTGATATCGAGTCTTTTTATGGAGGTCCCATAGAATACTGAGGACACAGCCTACAAAACATCTAGATTATAATTCAACTTTTAATACAAATGGCAACTCCATTTACAAAAAAACTGGATTCAAGTCCTAAATGAAGGGATTATTTTGTGAGGCCTTTAAGGGGAGTTTTTAGAAAAGACGGTAATAAAATGTGGTGGATGAGGTTTCCTTAGACTGTGAGGAGGCACAAAATCTCATGTCTTGGAAATTATCTAGGATTACAATTAAAAATCTCCTGTAATGTTAAAGAAATTCTAGTAGGAAATATGTTTAATGCAGCCGAAATACTGAAAAAAAAATTAAAGCTGATCACCTCTTTTGAGCTTCTGCAAGGTTTTAACGTCCCTTGAGGACAAATTGTCTGTCTCAGTAATAATAGCTGTCTTTTTAATTTGTACACTGAATGTACTAATTACTGAAACAAAACTGTGGCACATTCCCTCAATTTAAACCATAATGCATTTAGTACAGACTAGGATTTTATTTTTCTTAGAAAATACTCTTCCTTCCATTTAGTTTTAAGGTCACAAGTAGCCAGAACCTATCCTGTCGATATTAGGCACAAAGCAGGGAACAGTAGTCGAGAGTGTGAAAGATACATTCAGCAACATACCCACAAGGGCAGCTTACAGATAAAATCAAACTGTATGTCTCTGAGAAGTTGGAGGAAATCCTGCATTTTGACTGGGCCTGGATTCAAACCCAGTTCCCTGCAGTTGTATGGCAGCATCTCTCACCAGTGTGCCAACCCTATACAGTATCTTTAAATGCTCTTATAAAATAAACTGATAAAATATATGCAGATTATCACTTTGGTTAAAAAATAGAAACTAAATATACTGATATGCATATAAACATACTTGCTGCAATTGATCAATCCTTTTACATTAAAACAAATCAAACACCTGCCAATTCAGGCATTTATTTTTTTGTTTTAAACATGAAAATTAAATATGACAGGTACTTACTTAAGTGTGGGAGCTGAAAGCCATTATCCAGTAAAGAACTATGTACTTTGAGGGTGTGAAGCACTGGAAAAAGAGGTCTCACTTAAACCTTTAGTACTATGGGAAAAGTAAAACAATTAACAGTTGGTTCAGTCATTGCATATTCATTGTCATTTATTCAAGAAAGTAATCTTAGCAGAAGTAAAATAAGTGAAAAAAGAACACTTCCTTCTATTAATTTTGTGTGCTTAGGCTTCTGGTAATCCAATAATCCTGATGAGGAGCAAAATGGCAATTACAAAGTAAGAACATAAGTCAGTGTTCTGTGCAAAAAATATTAGGAATTTTACAACAAAAACATTTTAAACACAACACAGGTCTGAATAAAAGTTTATGTCCACTACAGCATTATTGCAATGGATAAAAAGCAGCTTGGAAATACTTTTAGTTATCAAATCAAATAAAATGTTATTAAGATTTACCTTTAGTTCCATTCTGAATTTGGCATATTAGCTGAATGCTAGTCATGCTCACTATAAATTGGGCCAGTGAAGGTGGATACTTGAGTGTGTGCCATGGTGGATAATGCTCCTCCTTCTTGAAAGGGAAAAACAGTTGTGGAAAACAAATGCAAATCTCAGAATTTTGTCCCACTCCACAGCAAAACTAGTAAGCTCATAAGCTGCTGGGTTCTGACATGTAACACTGAGTTTGTATTAAGCTTTCCTCCACCCCACCCCACCCCCCCCATCTAAACTGTTGCTAATCACATTAAAAAGCTTTTTTTCCTGAGTGCCCGTGTCGCATGCATTGACCTTATTTTTATAGTACTGATCACCAAGTTAACTGTGACAACAAAACAACTGTTACGATGCTGAACACCACCCAGGTGACTACAGATACCAGAGTACACATATACGATGATGATCTGCTAGGGCCTTAAATGTTCAAAGCAAAAAAGCCACTGACTAGCAGTCTTGGATCTTTGTTTACTCTAGTGCTAGTAGCAGAGCACAGACTGATAGATTGGCGTTATAATTTTGCATTCTTACATTTCATGATTTTGTCAGTTTCCTTTTTTTATAAAATGACATTTTTGAAGGGGCAGAATTCAAAGATTTCAATATTAGCTCCATGATTGACTAGCATTACGTATTAATCATGGTACATACAATAACAGTAATTGAACTTGACTACTGCACCAAAGCTTATCCTACAAACACTGTGATAGCTAATACATGTCAGAATATGGAGGTGTGTTAGGTACTTTATGAATTAATTATGATTTTATATAAAGAAATTCAAGAACCCACCTAACAAAATGATTATAAATTTCATTTTGAAATAACTATTAAAAACCTGCTTTTGTAAGTTGTTTTATTTAATTTTTTATTTCACTTCAAACATAATACTAAAACTATGTCAAACAATTTGGTCATTTGCCTATATTAACCCACATTTTTATATTAAAATTAATAAAATCCATGTATTAATTGAACAAAAAGAAAGACACATTTTTAAAGAAATACAAGTAGTAACATTTATTGTGGCATTTTACACAATTACAAGATACAAACCCTGAAATATTTTATTCTTTCTTTCAATCTCAGTTGCATGTGTTCTCTGTCTCTGGTCCATTTCTACAACAGGTTTATGTGAGAAACAGGTTTATAAAAATATTTACAACAAATCAGGCTTTTTATAATCAACACACACAAGAATCTGCATCAGTTTGCTTTCATTCAAATACAGTACTTAAGACGTAAAAAAATATTTATGAATGCTCTGAGCAAAATTAAAGTAATGCATTATAAGTTATTTAAAATCTTGTCTCAATATCAGAAAAGATGAGTGGAGGAACAAAGCCAGGCAAATAAATTTGTGATGATTCTTAATGAAACTAGACAAAAAGGGGTGAATTACATTCTGCCTTCAAGTCCAAAACAATGTAGACATGTATAACCAGCTTTTAAATCTAGACTCATCATGTGAACAATTTGTTATCGATTTTAGCCTCATCCAGAAATGAAAACTGCTTACTTTTGCCTTACCCACATATTCATTTTCTCATTTTGCAAACCCTTCTAGGTCCTCAGTTTATTAAATGGTTGGTCAACAGGAAATGTTGCCTAGAGTCTTGCATATATTTCTCTAAGTTCTCACGAGCTCTCCACTAAGGAACACAATACCATTTTAAAATGTCTAAAGTAGACATTGCCTGTTTAAGCAGGAATTTCAGATACAACCTTCACAGCACCTAAAAATGTATATAAATGCATTAGCTATGCTACAAAACAAAAACATATACCACAACAACACTGTCACTTTAATATGACTGTAAAGAAGAAGGGTGTTGGAAGGGTACATTTAAAAATGCAGTGCCATTTCAAATGATTAATTATAAAAATACTTGGCTGCCATTTTTTTTTATAGAAACCTTACTATCTGCAGCAAACTTGTTACACTTGTGAACAGGAATACCACTATAACCCTATCCATTTTGAAAAGAAAAAAATGATAACTGACAGAAAATTGGTACAAACAAATAAATAGACTGTCATAAAGGGCAAGTAAATTATGGTTAAATGAATGTTTTTTTTTCCCCTCTATTGAAGGAATTATTTGAGTTTAGGGGTGAGCATCTTAGTTTTATCCTTCTAAGAACAGAGTCCCCACTAAGCAAGTCTTGGGAATATAAAGATATAGATAAGATGTGAAAGCATATTATTTTCATAATAAATAACAAAAAAAAAATGATGTCCTCATTCTTTAGCAAAGTCTGCTTGTGCATTTATTATATTATTTCAAAAGAAAAACTGTAGTACTGTACATACACATTTCATTTTGCTAAACAAAAACATAATGAAATGCATAATGTCTGTAGTTGTGAAATACAAGAAATTCAAATGCACTTACTACATAGGCATACTGATGATGAATAAGCTTAAAAAATACTAGAGATGCTAAACTGGGTAACTTGATAACTTCCTTGACTGGATTCTCTTTCACATCTCACAATGGTTAAAACATATGTTGTTTCTAGGTAAAATATTACAGTACACATATCTAGTGCATCACCTTGAAAGAAGTACAGTATGACTGGCATATGTATAGTTGACATTTAAAAGGGAAACAGTTGTATTTTTCTTTTAATGGCATTAAGTACTTTTTCCTGTGGCTACTTTGAAAAAATCATGGTGTAAAATGATGCAGCTATATTCTTATAATAATAAAAAATAAAAATAAAAAAGTGGACTTGTTACATCACTAATCTAGTATTGAGGTAATGGAAGGACTCAAAATCCCAAGTATCAATGAGGTGGGCATGAGCTAACCATGCCATGAATGGCCAGCTTATCCCCTTTACCACGACATTGATTCTTGGGATCAAGCTCCAACAGTTCAATACCAGATTAGTTGCATCACCAGCACGCACTTCTCTGGCTATTTATGTGAAATTTTTTTGAAAATCCCACATGAAAGAGAACCTTTCACTATTAAAATAGAGAAAAATGTGACTGTTACTCTGCAACTGTTGTTCTTCTATCAGTTATTTGAGAGACTGAAAAAATAAAGCCATTTCAAAATTATTGTGCAACCAGCAATATATAGGTATGTGTCTACAATAACCGGAAGGAAAGCAGCTGCATAAACATATACTTTACATATTTCATATATAATATGTATAATATGTACAGTATGGTTGTGCAGCTGTATTCTTCAACAAATAAACACATGGTATATAGGTTCAATAGTACACTGAAATGCCTGCTCTACTTCAGAACGATGCAGACTTGAATCTAACATAATGTTGTTTCGATTCCTCTTAATGCTACAATATTTATCACTGTGCATTTTAAGCAGCTGCAAATAATGTTGCAAAAGTATGCCAAAAATATAGTTTGATGTAATTTGTATAAGTTAATTGTATAACATATGTATACCACATGACTATTTCTTATGGGCAATCCTAATCTGTATATTAGATAAATTACATTTATTTTAAAATAATGTAAAATTTTCTGCAACCAATAGAACAATTATTAGTTTCTTTTATAATGCAAGATACAGCTTTACTCCTGCAGTGGAATTCTTCGTCTCACTTTCTTATAAAGCTTTCATGCAGTAACAAGAATTCAATTTTCACAAATCAGAATAGATCAATACGTTACATTTGGATGGCATTTTACTCTTAGCATCAATTTATATATTTTTCTGTTTCTTTGATGGTATTCACAGGGAACAGATGACATCATTCTAATTGCACTTACTTTCTGGGTGTTTGAACTGAAAAAGGACTGAAAAATAAACAATAGAAAAACCAGTACTATGTTTTTGTTTTTTTTTTTGTATACATACTACTCTTTCAAAAGGTGTGCTACAGTAATTTTACCAACTGCACAGATTTGTTAAATTAACAAAAATTTAGAGCAAACAAGGGCTTCTTAACAAGAACAGGAATTTTCAGGGTGTTGACTGGTTTTATCATGACCAGAGGCTGTGGCTTTACCATCTGATTTCAGTACTTACAGGTTTTCTGCCCAAATATATTCAAATGTGCATAAGTACAAGTAAAAGAAGTAGTGAAGGACAATACCTTGAGTGTACGTCTTAGAACACAGGAATAGATTTAATGACATTATCTTTAATCAGAAGGCATTCACATTTTTCCCAGAATAATCTAAAACAACATGTGGAAACCTGGAAAACAATATACCTAAATGTACTCTTTACAATCTTCAGACTTACTTCACTCAAACAATAACAACTTCATTTCCTTAGACATGTACAACTGTGTCTGCAAAACCTTACACATATACTTCAGTATATCTGTATTTACATAAAAGTGCTGTTGAACAAAGAGAATATTAATTATTTAGTCTTGGGAGACAAGCAATGCCTCTGGCAGTTCTTCAACTACCACTGTAATCTTCACATGAAAGGTAATAAATTCTGGAACTTCTACATATGGTAAATTTCAAACACTACTTTTTCATTAAAATAATTTAACCTGAATTTATAACTTACAGTGGTGTGAAAAACTATTTGCCCCCTTCCTGATTTCTTATTCTTTTGCATGTTTGTCACACAAAATGTTTCTGATCATCAAACACATTTAACCATTAGTCAAATATAACACAAGTAAACACAAAATGCAGTTTTTAAATGATGGTTTTTATTATTTAGGGAGAAAAAAAATCCAAACCTACATGGCCCTGTGTGAAAAAGTAATTGCCCCCTTGTTAAAAAATAACCTAACTGTGGTGTATCACACCTGAGTTCAATTTCCGTAGCCACCCCCAGGCCTGATTACTGCCACACCTGTTTCAATCAAGAAATCACTTAAATAGGAGCTGCCTGACACAGAGAAGTAGACCAAAAGCACCTCAAAAGCTAGACATCATGCCAAGATCCAAAGAAATTCAGGAACAAATGAGAACAGAAGTAATTGAGATCTATCAGTCTGGTAAAGGTTATAAAGCCATTTCTAAAGCTTTGGGACTCCAGCGAACCACAGTGAGAGCCATTATCCACAAATGGCAAAAACATGGAACAGTGGTGAACCTTCCCAGGAGTGGCCGGCCGACCAAAATTACCCCAAGAGCGCAGAGACGACTCATCCGAGAGGTCACAAAAGACCCCAGGACAACGTCTAAAGAACTGCAGGCCTCACTTGCCTCAATTAAGGTCAGTGTTCACGACTCCACCATAAGAAAGAGACTGGGCAAAAACGGCCTGCATGGCAGATTTCCAAGACGCAAACCACTGTTAAGCAAAAAGAACATTAGAGCTCGTCTCAATTTTGCTAAGAAACATCTCAATGATTGCTAAGACTTTTGGGAAAATACCTTGTGGACTGATGAGACAAAAGTTGAACCTTTTGGAAGGCAAATGTCCCGTTACATCTGGCGTAAAAGGAACACAGCATTTCAGAAAAAGAACATCATACCAACAGTAAAATATGGTGGTGGTAGTGTGATGGTCTGGGGTTGTTTTGCTGCTTCAGGACCTGGAAGGCTTGCTGTGATAGAAGGAACCATGAATTCTACTGTCTACCAAAAAATCCTGAAGGAGAATGTCCGGCCATCTGTTCGTCAACTCAAGCTGAAGCGATCTTGGGTGCTGCAACAGGACAATGACCCAAAACACACCAGCAAATCCACCTCTGAATGGCTGAAGAAAAACAAAATGAAGACTTTGGAGTGGCCTAGTCAAAGTCCTGACCTGAATCCAATTGAGATGCTATGGCATGACCTTAAAAAGGCGGTTCATGCTAGAAAACCCTCAAATAAAGCTGAATTACAACAATTTTGCAAAGATGAGTGGGCCAAAATTCCTCCAGAGCGCTGTAAAAGACTCATTGCAAGTTATTGCAAACGCTTGATTGCAGTTATTGCTGCTAAGGGTGGCCCAACCAGTTATTAGGTTCAGGGGGCAATTACTTTTTCACACAGGGCCATGTAGGTTTGGATTTTTTTTTCTCCCTAAATAATAAAAACCACCATTTACAAACTGCATTTTGTGTTTACTTGTGTTATATTTGACTAATGGTTAAATGTGTTTGATGATCAGAAACATTTTGTGTGACAAACATGCAAAAGAATAAGAAATCAGGAAGGGGGCAAATAGTTTTTCACACCACTGTATATGTGTTTTATGGTAGCCATTCAGGCCATCAGTTCCTCCACTTGGCTGATTTTGATAACTTATTATGAGTATTAAAAAAAAAAAAAAAATCACCATATCATCATACCACTGATGGCAGAACACGAAACAGCAAAGTAAACAGCAGTGATGAGCACAAAATTCAACCCTGGGCTCTATACATTATAGAAAAAATTTACAAAAGCTGTGAGAATACTTCATTAAGGCCTAACTGGATTGCTATATAAATATTAAAGCATCTGTCTTATAGTCTGCCTTACAGGCTCAGTTCATGATGCTTCAATAAGGCAGAAATGCACTACGGTTGAGATTAAAAAAAAAAAAATTAACTTTTGATTCCACATTTCTTATACTATATGGCTGTTTTTGTCCTTTAGGTTTGATAGGGATGACCGATTTATCTGATCAAGTTCTAATAACATATGCAATGGCACAACAGTTGTTGAAACAGCATTATAAGCAAGCTTCAGACAGCTATGACTTAATAGAGCAGGACCTCAAACTGTTAATGATACTCCAACTCAACTGCAGCTTAATACAAAGAAGGTGGTTTAAAAAAAAACAAAAAAAAACAAAAACCTAATTCAACTTTTTCCACAAAAAATCATACATGATGTTTAACATTTCTAGAACATTATTCAAAAGAAAAAAAGCAGTAACCTCTAAAACTCACATTGATGCGGGAAACGTTATCATTAGAATTAACATTGTTAAAAACAAACTGTACACAATTATAATTTCTTTAAAAAAACTTTGCCCACAAAAATATTAAAAATAATACACAAACATTTACAATTCACAGGTTAAGAATACAGGTGCTTTACTTGGATTTCCTACGCTTGGCTTGAGTTGGGCTGGCGCTTGTGTTTGAATCTGTAAAGAAAACAGGGATTTAGCTTAGAATGCAAGTGTAACTATATGCTGAAAAACCTGAAAGTTGAACATTTACTAATACCGAATAGTACACTGAATGAGTCTTTTAAGAAGTATATTTTAATTTCAAGAGAAATCTTTTGACACGTTTTACCAAGGTGTAAAATGTTATTTGACAAATAGCAATTGGTTATACAAATACCCAAGTACAATTTTCAGTGTTGGTATACTATGAAATACATTACAAATTTAACAAAGAAAAAGAATTATACTTTTAAGTTTGGAGTTGTGTTCCCAAACACATTTGCTAGTTTTTGATTTGATTTGATATACTTTGTCAATCCCCAAGGGTTATTTCAAATTAGCCATCAAATGC
Source organism: Erpetoichthys calabaricus (assembly GCF_900747795.2). Taxonomy (NCBI): domain Eukaryota; kingdom Metazoa; phylum Chordata; class Cladistia; order Polypteriformes; family Polypteridae; genus Erpetoichthys; species Erpetoichthys calabaricus. The sequence goes on along the minus strand of NC_041403.2, from coordinate 116,786,488 downwards.
TAGAAGTACTCCTGGGTTTAACTGTACATCAGTGTTACTTCTGCATATTTTTATTTACTGTCTCTGGTAATGCTGTATTCTTTTGCCCTTCTATAAAAAAGAACAATGGTCTTGTTACAGGACTTGCGTTTCCTCATTTGATAAAAATTATAACTATTTCCAAAATTAATATGAATATTCAAACCAGATGTCATTTATATCCATACTTGATTACAAGGTAATAATGTATGAAAATTTCAATCAGACAAAGAAAGGAAAAAGAACAATAAGAACTTAGTATTTTTTTAACTACCAAAACGTAAAAAAAAAAAAAACAACATGATGTGGGAGTTTTTATGTGCTGACTAACTGACTACAACACATATTTTACAGTCACAAAGATACTGTATTACTTAAATTAAGTCTACTGGCCATTTATTTTTTTTAATTTTGGTTTTCAAATGTGCCATTTCTTTATCATTCTACATTCCATCCATCCATCCATCCATTTTCCAACCCGCTGAATCCGAACACAGGGTCACGGGGGTCTGCTGGAGCCAATCCCAGCCAACACAGGGCACAAGGCAGGAAACAATCCTGGGCAGGGTGCCAACCCACCACAGGACCATTCTACATTCCAATTGCATTAATGAACTCCATATCTCTCCATAAACACATGTAGATAGCACACCATCCATCCATTTTCTAAACAAACTTCCATTACTGGCTCACTGCAGAGAAACAATCTATCCAGGAAACAACTGGAACATGGATTTGATTCCACTGCATTACAAAATGCACTCAAACCAACACACTCTCAGACAAAAACAATTCAGTTCTTATTGACAAACATTAGAACAACATGAGAATTCAAAGACAGGGATATGGCTGGAAATGTGCATCTTTCACCCTATAATTGTAAAGCAGCAAGGCTTACAAGAACACAAAATGTACCACACACATACACAATGATGAGCACTAAATTTATCTATCTAACATTACTCTAGAAATATGGAGTTGGCAAGCTGGTACTGCATGTAGTTTGTCTTTCAGCCTCTGAAATTTACTCTGCTTAACATACTGACATCAGATATTTAACACTTTCAACCTTGCCAGTATTTGTCTTTCAGCCTCTGAAATTTACTCTGCTTAACATACTGACACCAGATATTTAACACTTTCAACCTTACCAGTATGACATGAATTTTTTTATGAGGGCAGCCTACTATGAGCCTTATTTTATGCTAAGACATATCTAATAATTATGGACATTTTGATTAACGTTTTATTTTATTTGTTTTGTGTATGTTAATCTTCATCATTAAATAAGCAAAATTCATAAAGGTTGCCTTCTCGCCAGTGGCAAGACAATAACATACTCATTTTCAAAGGGAGACATGAACTAGAAGTGTGTATTAGGTTGATTTAATCTCTCCTTTATCTTGCTACAAGAAAACATTATCCATCAGCAGCTGAATAAGTATGTATGTATGGGAACACCTGAAAAAGCAACCATTTTCATTTCTGTTCTGCTTGTCCAACTATGCACAATGTGCTGCAAATAATAATGCAAACGAAAAAATGTGGGGGACCTGCTTAAGTTAACTTCCTTATATTGTACATAATTATTTTAAGCAACTATAAATATACTTCCTTATATTTCCATTATCAAAGTAAGTTTGTGTTTTTTGGTTTTTAAGTCTAGATAGGATATGACTTTATAAATCATTTTTCTATGGAAATAATCCAGCCTAAGATTCTCTGTAAAAACTAAACAAATATCATTTACACATATCTTTTACAGATCAAATGCTGTCAAGTTTAGTGACTTCTTAAAGAAGACACAAAGAATAGTCTTGGGATCTCCTAGCAACATCAGTATGGTGTGAAAAGGTGCTAAAAAAATAACATCAGCACATAACCTGATTATGCAAACTGAAGACGAACATTGCAACTTTACTAACTAGTTATGCACACATCACATTTCAAGGGTATTTGCACTCTAACTTATCAACAAAGTATACATAAAGGAGTGACAAAATAGATGTGTTATCCTGCTATAAAAATAAACTGGATTTACCTGTACTATAGTAAACAATTATTTACACTTAAAAATAAGACAAGGAGACATAATGAAAACAAAGTTTTCACTAAAGATTTTCTGTCCCCTTGTATTTTACTTTTGACCTTTTCTATTTTGAAGATTGTGAACAGCAGGAAAAGACATAAATGAATACAAGAATTTATAAAGTATTTTCTACTCTTCTTATACTTTATTTTTGAGATTCTCTATTTTGAAAATAAACCAGAGGAAAGAACAAACACTTTCTTTCAATACAAACAAAAATGACTACCTACATAAAACTATTCAAAAATTTAGAAATGTAAGTGTTATTTCAAAATGAGCTACTGTATCTGTAAAAAGTTGTCCATTCTTCTTCTAAACAATATATCTCACAAAAGGGCTGTGTTATACTTGAGAAAGACATGTGGTGCACTTTTCCTCAATAAACTTTACACTTCAGATGTAAATAATGCTTTCAGAATCTAATCAATTTTTTTCTTAAATGCCTTAAGAACAGTCAAAAGTGCTGAAAGTTTATAGGCTTTTTTTTTTTTTTTTTTTTAAATCACTCTTTCAAACTTTTACCCCAAAGTAGAACAGAACAACACTCAGCATGAACAGCAACTAAATATACATTTTAACTAGAAACTATTTACTAATTAGCATAGTCAGTCTACACAACTCAATATACGTACTTAAATATTATACAATACTAACATCAAGTGACCTGCTAAATTTAGTCATGTTTTCATGTTGAGATGGTGCAATGATGCTCCAATTGATCAGATACTGACCTAAATCAGCCTATTTTTCACTACTAAAGACCCTATCAGTAAATTGGATGATTATAAAAAACTTTTGTTTTTTTTACCGGACCCTGCTTTTCTAGGTTTTACGGTAATTTAGCTGTAGCACTCATTTGTGCAAGGTATTACAGTAGTTCAGTTAGCGAGTAAGTCTTTTCTATTTCTGCAAACTTACAGTAAATAAAGAACAGCAAGGCAAACTGTACAAGAAAAGGAGAGAAGACTGGAATATTAGCCTTTACATTAAAGGAAATGGACTAAAACTGAGGAAAAGCAATCAGAGGAGTCAACCTGCGTAATTTGTCAGTCAAACAGCAGGAAAAACTACTTTAATGAATTCAGACCTTTTTATTTTGTCCTTTAATTAACACAAATACTGCCTGTCTCAGCTTGTCACTCAACAATAAGCCTACAAAATTTTACTTTGCTAATAAAAAGGAACAGGTACCACCAGTGGTTTATAATTTAATTTTAAAAAACAACAAAGTTAACAGTTTAATATAGAACATAAGGCTTTTACTCATCTGGTCATATGGAAAGCTTTGTATAAAAAGGTTTTTCAAAAGATAAAGAAAAAAAGTCTGAATTGGTATTAGACTCTGTCTGTTCAGTAGCATGAAATCACTATCAATCCTGAAAAAAACTGACTGGAGTATCTCTAACCCGGAGCAACTACAACTTTCCATTATTCCACCACAGAATGTCTATTACATTGTAAGATTAATGAATATTTATACAGAAGCAACTATTTGGAAAGGAAATACTCTTAACATGCCTTTAACTACGAGTAAGACAACCAACAAAAAAACCAGAAAGACACACAGAGAAAAAGATGAGCTAAAGGCTAACACATGCACTATGAGGGAAGCATTTTATCTGGGAACATAATATTAATTAGAACTATGAATTCGCAAACATTATTGAACAGGAGCCATGTAGTTTAATATCATGTGACTCATTATGAGAAGGGAAAAAATAATTAAAACTTTGTGTTCATATATTTATTTTTCAATCTTCAGCACAAGCATAATAACCTCTTTAAAAAATAAAGAAAATGATAACACATCTGAGTGTTCTGTCCACTAGTGTGAATGTATAAGGAAGTTTAAATAATAAAATGGCATTCTCAATTAAGCAGTTTTAAAATTATCTGTGCAAACAATATAGAGACCAAGATATCTATTCCCACTACAGACTTCATACTGTAAAACACTAGAATTCTCCGCTCATGGCACATTAAAAAGTAATTTAACTAAAAAATTTAAGATGATGGGGATGGGGAAAAAGCACACCTACAACGCAGACTACTGCAATTTTAAATTACTTAATTACTTGGTACATTTGTATGTACATTTGTACAAAGAAAAAAAAGAAGCCAAGACACTCACACAATGAATCAAAAAACAATTCAGCATTAAAGATCTACGAATTTACTTCAAGGCCAAGATGTGGATGTTTATATCAAATACACTACAAAAGATTTTGAATTACCTCACATTAAATAAATATGAACTAGGTTTCTACCGGGCGGCATGGTGGCGCAGTGGGTAGCGCTGCTGCCTCGCAGTTGGGAGACCTGGGGACCCGGGTTCGCTTCCCGGGTCCTCCCTGTGTGGAGTTTGCATGTTCTCCCCGTGTCTGCGTGGGTTTCCTCCGGGCGCTCCGGTTTCCTCCCACAGTCCAAAGACATGCAGGTTAGGTGGATTGGTGATTCTAAATTGTCCCTAGTGTGTGCTTGGTGTGTTTGTGTGTGTCCTGCGGTGGGTTGGCACCCTGCCCTGGATTGGTTCCCTGCCTTGTGCCCTGTGTTGGCTGGGATTGGCTCCAGCAGACCCCCGTGACCCTGTGTTCGGATTCAGCGGGTTGGAAAATGGATGGATGGATGGATAGGTTTCTACCATTACATCACATGCTTGTACTTATTCTTGTGATTGCAAAATTAACACAATTTGTAGTGACTGTCAGAATGCTCCCCCAGTCAATATTCACCATTAAAATGCTAGCATTTACTTTAAAAAAAATGACAAAAACAGAAGGCATCTTACAGCTAGTTTTATATTTCTGCTAAAACATGCTTATAAACTCTCAATTTAAACAAATCAGGAGAATAAACAAAAGCTCTCTAGGGAACTTGCACTTTCAGGGAATGGTGCATTGTTCAATTAAGTTGTCTTTACTGTTCCACTGTACAGAAAATATTCGCATGGTGCTGAAGTTTATTAATCAATCAACTTTTATTTTACACAACATCTTGGAACAGTGTGTACCCACTGAGAACTTTGTCCTTTTGTACATCTAATTAACATACATAAAATGTTACTATGCTCAGCTGATTGTAAATTAACATCATCCTATCAAGTAATAAATCCCGTGTACAAATCCCTACTTAAAGCATTTTATTTTAATATACAATTACTTTCTGTAATTTATGGGTTTTATTAAATGACTAGCGGTGTTACCTGGCTTCCTCTGGAAAATTTTCTAAGTCAGTGGGCTTTGATTATAGTGCCATTGGTTAACCAGATGTATCAGAAGTACTATGTAACTAACCAAGTACTTTTCTGTAAAGAACATATTTATTTGTTTTTACCAGGGGCTAATATTATTAGTTCACTTAAGCCGCATCCTGTTGAACATGCTACATACAGTCCTTGGTGGTGCTGGCATTAATGCGATTGCAGCAATACTCTGTATTAAGTGGCATTCGGTAATGTTACAAAGGTGATTTAAAGTTGATTGAAAGGTATAAAATTCTAAAAATCTTGACTCTCCATTAGCATCAAATCATAAAATTAGTACCAACTCAGTATACGGTGGATTTGAAAAATTTCCACAATAGAAAAAAAAATGTAAAAATTACTTTTACTAACTCAAAACCCACTGTCCTGTTTTCTTCTTATCACAATCAGAAAAACATCACCTCCATCAGCTGATGAAACAAATTGCACTTCATTCTGTTCAATTGTGGCTTGGCTCCATTGGTTAATTTGAAGCGTTTCTTTTTTTTATTTTATTTAATCTTTATTTATTTATTTCAAAATTGCTTAAACACTGACAACAATGTTGTTTTTTTTTTTAAAAATGCAAGTCTATGCACTGATAAAAAGATCTGTAGTATAATCAGTTTATCTTATATTTATTGTCACAAGTGAAACACCCAAGCCGAAGAGATTGACAATGGCACGCAATATTTTTGCAAACCCCCTTACCCCCCCCTTAAAATAGTACTCTATTCATAAATGGGGGATGGGCGTTACCCCTAAATATTGATATATCGAAATGGCATTTATTTTAGTGGATACCTACTACCATGGATGTTCCATGGAGTGGAGACTGCAATATTATATCAACAAGGGTTAATGCTTTATTCAATCTATAACTATACATTTTTGGTCAAACTTGCTTTAAAATTTCTAGTTTCTCAATGAAAATCATCATGACACACAGACAGATTTCCAGTCTCAGCTAGAGTATATTTGCCAACTCTGTCTTCATCCTATTCTCACAACATTTCTATATGTCAAACAAGAAATTCCCACCAGCAAATATGTTAAGAAATACATTCCTCCTTTGATTGGTATATGATGTTTTATCCAGTCCCACAAACCTGCATTTCTGAGGGAAGGCTGAGAACCCTCTTGTAGCCTGTGCAAAAGGAAAGGAACCTTTGAACACGTTCTATGCAGCTGCTCTAAAGCCCTGGGAGAAGGCCACTTCCACTGATGCCAAGATCAGGTGCTGAAAACAGTGGCCCAGACAATTTGCACAGATATGCAAGAACTGTCAGGTGACAAGAGTAGTAAGATTTGAGAAGGTGGGGAGAAACCTTAGACACCCAAGACAAGCTTCAACAGATGACCTCAGTATAGTTACCAACTGGCAGATGAGTGTCTACCTAGTGAGGCAGCTCAAGTTACAAGTTCAAACAGTCATGCCCTCGTTGAGGTCAGGCATAATACTCCTGCCCGAGTGAGCTAGACAGGTGATTATGCTGGAACTAACTGTCCTCTGGAAAGACAGGATCTGTTTGCCCTTCGAGGCTGGCAACAAGGGATTTGCTGGCCAATCTCTCTGCCAAGCCTTCAGTCATTTGGGCATTGCAACCATAGAAGAGCCATCAACACTACAACAGAGGTTGCTGAACAGGCCTCATGACAGTTCTTGATAAAGAGAAATGATCCAGGACTTGCTACTCTGGCACAGGCTAGGGTCTGATCAGCCTCTGCTGGGTCACCTGGCACATCAGGGAAAGGGTGTGATATTATTAGACCCGAAACACCCAGTGACCCCTGGAAGATCACAGATGATGTGTCTGAGAGCATCATAAGATGTTTTCAAATAGCAAAGAATAAAATGTTTATTGGACCAAACTGGATTAACACTACTTAAGCTATCTTTCTTTTCCTCTTATTTCTTTGCAAATAATTTAATAAACTATTTCACAATGAACACAAGTAGGAGAAAATGCTATCATTTTACTTAAATGAGTGAAGCAAAAAATTAACTGATGCTACAGTGAACCAGAAACTCTGACACATCAATAAACAAGCCTATGAATATATCAAAAGAAAAACCTGCACTGTTAGTAAACTTTTAACAATGCAGACAGAAAGCCAATGAAAGTATTCTATTAAGTAACAAGTTCCTTTAAGGGCAAAGATGGATGTCAATAGGAACTAACTTTGAGAAAGAACATGGTATTAGTGACAAGTATTACATTTTTCTGGAGGGCATATTTCACCATTTAATAGCACCCCTAAACATAATAGTCAGTAGCTATTACTTTTTCTTTACAAACTACAATGTTTACAATTATCATATATGTTAGGAAAATTTTGAGAATTAGTGTCCAAAAAGCAAATGCCACATCAACTGCAGGGGACAATAAACAATTAAGCAAGTGTTGCAGAATGTTGACAAGTCACTGTTTTTAACTTGACCCACAACAATAAGATACTTTTCATAAAGTTACTGTCCTCTGTTAATGTAAACCACTCATCTATCAAAAAAGCGAGATTAAGTATTGTTGAACACATATTCAAGACAAAGACTCGTGGAACATAATCTTTAAGTATTAACAGGGTCGGAATCTCTTAACTTCCTTGTTATTCTTCATTAATGGGCCTAATTAATTAATTAACTGTACTCAATTCAAAATTATCTTTGTCACTTTAAAGTATTTGTCATGGTGCTTTAAACAGTAGAATGGCATTTCCCCATTAAGGACATTGCATACAAATTTAAAGGATTACAATTTTTCAAATATTCAGTTATTTGCTTAGTTAGAATCTAAAAGTTAATAAGTTAATTTAAGTCATACACAAACACAAATAAAAAAATTACATTTTTTAATTCTTAGAAGAATGGAAGTGTATCTTTCTTGTTATCTGTAAATGTAGCAAACAGAATGAAGTGTATATACCAGAGAAAATTAGGGGGACTTGTATTCATGACTGAAATAATAAAGCACTTCTTCACACAAGAGATCATGGTAGTCTGGAACAAATAACAGAGTTATACTGTAGAAGTCCCTGACAGCACTTGGAAAACATATAACTCTTTAAACTATTAGGAGAGTTTAAGATGTGTAATTCCAAAGTAGTATGTATTATTTTTTTCTAGAAAAGGCAGATGATGCATTACCATTTTCACATACCAGTAAATATCATAATTTACTTATACATTGCTCAAATTTATTTGCCTGCCTCCACTGCTGAATTTTGAGATTTCTTCACTGTTTTACTCTTTCCTGAACATTTTTCTAGGTTTTTCAATTTTAAATTATTTAATATTATTTTATTAACACAAAAAGAAACAGTTAGGGAATCACCATATGTGAAAAGTTATACTGACACATTGTCTTGAAAGACGTCTTCTCCCTAGTTTGATATACCTTTCATGGTGGGAACCAGTGAGGGACTAGGTCTGGCTGGTCTTTTACGCTGCCCATTTTCAACAGTTTCCTGTGGAGTGGACCCTTCATCTGTGTCCCTCTCAGCACGAGAGCCTCGCCTGCTTGGAGGCTTTGGCTTTTCAGGGGCACACTTTACTTCTCTGGAATAGTGAAACAGACCATATTAGTTGCATCTTAGTAAGTTACAATTTACATATATTTTAAAGTCACTAGTACAGTATATGTTCATTAAGAAAAATTATCAATACCTTTCTCAACTCTTTACATTTTGAACAGAAATTAAAAGCATTATAATATGTACCAATATATATTTCACATATACACATAAATGTGGAATGCAGCATAAATATGATAATGACCAAATCATAAACATACTGCTTGTTATTCATGCATGATAGTACACACACAGAGGCAGAACCTCTGTGTTTTTCCCAGTTGATTCTGGGGTTCATCAGGGGTGTGTTCCTGCTCCTACTCTGTTCAATGCTTGTATGGAATGTGTGTTGGGCAAGGTCGTGGGGTCCAGAGGCTGTGGGGCATCTGTTGGTGAAGAAAGATTCATGGATCTTGACTTTGCTGACAATGCTGTGATCTTCGCGGAGTCAATGGAGACTTTGATTGGGGCGCTTGAGGTACTGAGCAAGGAGTCTCAGTGTCTGGACTTGCGAGTGTCCTGGATAAAAACCATGATCCAGGTCTTTGATGACCTCTTGGGCACAGCCATCAGCAGTGCGTCTGTCTGTGGAGTGAGTGTCGACCTTGTCGAGAGGTTTACTTACCTTGGCAGTGACATTCATGTTTCTGGTGACTCTTCCTGTGAAGTCAGTAGATGGATTGAGAGAGCATGGGGGGTCATGAGGTCATTGGAAAGGGTTGTGTGGCATTCCTGATATCTATGCAAAAGGATGAAGGTCCAAATCTTTAGAGTCCTGGTGCTTCCTGTATTGCTATATGGTTGGGAGACATGACGCTATCCAGTGACCTGAGACTAAGACTGGACTCCTTTGGTACTGTGTCTCTCCGGGAAATCCTTTGGGTACCATTGGTTTGACTTTGCGTCGATTGAGCGGTTGCTCATGGAGTCCCGAATGAGGCACATTACCTGCATTGTGAGGGAGCGTCAGTTACGGCACTACGGCCATGTAGCGCATTTCCCCAAGGGTGATCCAGCTCTTAAGATCCTCATTGTTGAGGACCCGAGTGGCTGGACTAGGCCAAGGGGTCGCCCACGTAACACCTGGCTGCGGCAGATAGAGGGTCATTACTGGAGGGTGGGACTGGACCGCATGTCTGCCTGGGGGGTTGCCAACTGGGATCCCGAGCTGTTCTGTCGTGTAGTGGGTGCGGCAATGCACTGTACCAGTGCATGCTCCCCAACTTGACTTGATAGTACCATTATTAATTAAATTCATAGTAAACTTGGTAATCATCATAATAATACATTTTATTTATATACAGGTAGCACCTTTCCCATGCGCAAGGCGTAAGAACTGATCTTTCCAACTTTCAGTCCTTTCCACTACAATAAGAAATCATCTCTCTATTATAAAAAAAAATCCTAGGAGAGAATGACTAGGGAGACGAGACGTGATCTTCACCACTTAAAAGACCCGCGAGACGAAAGAGATTGGCCACGGAGCGTCTTGCAGGGACCTTAAACATGAGACTTTGTGCCAAGAGATTGACTCAGGACCATCTCTCGGGAATGTAGAACATGAGATTCTTGCAAGACTTACAACCAATATCAAATAAGACCACGGGCAGCAAAACACTCAGTCGTGTCAAGGCTTTGAGCACACACAGATCCAGGGCTCTCAGCGCATATAAAACGTATAAGAACAATACGTTATAGATAAAACATCGACGACTAAGCGAAGAAGAAAGAGCAGTGCGGAGAAAAGAAACTTAAAAGCACTGGAGAGAAAAAAAATGCAAAAAAGAAAAAGAATAATCGAGGTGCAAATTCAGAAAAGTAATAATCAGCCCGGAACAAGTGGAATTGAAAAAAAAAAGCACATCCAATCGGGCTCAGAATTAAAAGAAAGAGTAATAGACAAAGTAGAACTTCATAAAGACGTTCAAAAACTTTGGTGCTTTACACATGCAGAGCAGGTTAGAGATTATGAAAGCAGTGGAATTCGAAAGGGTCAAAAAAAATGATGGCACGATACACATGCAGAGAAAGGTAAAAAATATGAAAGCAGTAAAATTCAAAAGTATTGTAGCGTCCCTGGCAGGTTGAAGCCTTTTTTTGAGTGACTGTTAGGTTTGATTGAGGGAGGGCAGAGTACAGCACGGAAGACTGACAGCGGGGTATTGATTGAAAGGGGGGGGTATCCCGGGACGGAAGGAGGGGTTGGAGAGGGTGCTAGAAAGTTGTGTTTGGGGTTATGAAGTCGGCGTTATTTTTCTTGATTGTTCAAGTAAAACTTTTGTGAGACTTTACTATGTCGGTCTGTTTTTTTTTTTTTTTTTACTTCTTCTCTTTTCGAGCCAGACACAGAGGTCACTACAGTATCAAAAAAAGATAGTAAAGGTCGCATTTGTACAAAAAAAAGGAAATTATTACTCGAAAAAAGGGAAAATAATCATCACGGACCAGGTGTAATTGAAAAAATAGCAGGACAAAGTGAGGTCAGAAATAAAAGAGAAAGATTAAAAAACAAAGTAAAATGTCATAAAGAGATTAAAAAACAAGGGGGCCAAACACATGCAGAGCAGGTTAGAGATAATGAAAACAGTGGAATTCAAAAGACATGCACAGCAAGATACAGAATATGAAAGCAGAAAAAAACAAAAGTGTCAAATCAAAGTAAACATCATATTAGCACAAACGAAGAGAAATTATTACTCGGAGAAATAATGAAAAGGCGAATAGAGATCGAATATATGGACATAGGTGATATGTCCGAAGTACGTAAATATTGTAAGGCTTTGAAGTTTAAGTCAGAGAATTTCAAAAACGGGGTTTACCTCACATGCATTTATTGGTTACTTTGCAAAAAAAATTATTAACTGCTGATGATGTGGACCGTTTTGTCTGTGCTGAAATTCCAAACAGAGAAACCTATCCTGAATTATGGTACAAAGTCATTAAACACATGTCTCACGGACCTCATTTAAAAGTTTCAGCATGTTGGGACTCTAAAGATTCCAAATATTGTTTTTAAAGAAGTTCTGAAATAAAGGTGAAACTAATGAAATAGCAACAATTCAAAGAAAAAAAAATCTTAAAAGTGTGTATCTGGAAAACCAAACATGGGGGTTGGCAAGCGAAGCCCCTTAATATAAATTATAAATATTATATTTCAGAATGAAGTAAAAAAGTAATTTCCTCAATAATTGCACACTTGTAACAATAAACATTTTCAGGTCTTCAAACCTAACTTTATTATTAGATAAAGGGCACCTGCACGATTAAATAATAAGTTATTTATTGAATGAAGAAAATTATACAATTATTAACACTAATCTTTACTAAACCAAGGGAAGCCAGCAGTTCTCTGAATGTTTTTTAGGATGTGGAAGAATTTTCTGGATGATTTTACACTGCGCCTGTAAAATAATTCTGCAGGTAGGCTACTTCTGGGCAAACCACTACTCTCTAGAGATTACGGCTCTTGTGGCATTTCAGAACCTCAGAAATTGACTGTAGACCTTTCCTGAAAGACAGGTAGCAACAACTATTTATTAATCTCCTCAGAAATGTCCCTTGGCAGTAAAGCTATGTTTGATTAATATTTGCTGTAAACTTTGATTCTGATAATAAGGTTCAAATTAAGTTGAAGTGATATTGATTGTGGTGAAATGTGGCCAAGTTCATTCAATTGACTGTAATTATCCCTTAAACTGGATTGATTTAAGAAGGGTGCCAGTGTCAGAGAAGTAAGTTCACTTGATAAATTAAACAATTTAAAATGTGTTATTTTTCACTCATGTGCCATTTAATATTAGTTTTTTAGATGGAAAACCCTTATTGTCAAAAATGTTAAATAACAGTGGAAATCATGACAGGGTGAAATACTTGTTTCATATCTCTGTATGCATTGTGTAACAGTTTCTATGCATACAATTAATTTGGTTAAAGGACTGAATCTACAGAATAATTACACAAGACTCAAATTACTTTGTATATTATTTCTTGTGAACAAACCCAAAAAGTATGAAGGGATACACACATAAATAACAGTACTGTGAAATGTGACAATAAATTCATAACAAAATGATATATAAACATAAATAAATGTATCATTAAATATACTTTTGCTTATTTCTTTATGTATTTATTTAGTTAGGTCTTCATTTATGTATATTGTACATATACTGTATATTGTAGTGACACTGCATGCAACATGAAACAAGCCTGTAACTTATCAAAGTTAAAAGGCATGGGCTCCTTAAAGTACTGTTTTTTGAATTATTTAAATTGTCCACAGTGTGGAAATATGCACTTTGCTTAACTTGAGAATTCTGTGACTCATGTACATGTTTAATGTTGTGACAGGTATAAATGCTATAAAAAGTTGTCCAGAAATTCTGTGAAGCTCTGAACTTATCATTTGGCGTCTATATCTGAAGTATCTATACTAATAAAAGGCAAAGCCCTCACTGACTGACTGACTGACTGACTCACTCACTCACTAATTCTCCAACTTCCCGTATAGGTAGAAGGCTGAAATTTGGCAGGCTCATTCCTTACAGCTTACTTACAAAAGTTAGGCAGGTTTCATTTCGAAATTCTACGCGTAATGGTCATAATTGGAATCTGTTTTTTGTCCATATACTCTAATGGAGGAGGCGGAGTCACATATCGCGTCATCACGCCTCCTACGTAATCACGTGAACTGAAAACAAGGAAGAGATTTACAGCACGAGTCAAACGCGGGAACGAAGGTAAATGACGTTAATTGTTGAGTGTCTTTTAATACTGTGTAAGCATACATATTAACACATGTGCAATTAAACGTGTGCATTTACGGGGTGATCTCTCAGGCTTAAAAGCTCCCCTTTTATCAAACGCGGGAACAAAGGTAAATGACGTTGTTGAGTGTCTTTTAATACTGTGTAAGCATACATATTAACACATGTGCAATTAAACGTGTGCATTTACGGGGTGATTTCTCAGGCTTAAAAGCTCGCCTTTTATTAAAAAGGTAAATGCAAACTGTTTTCATTCTGAAGGGCACAAACCACGTTAGATTTCAGCCGTTAAACACGCAAAAATGTCGGTACACCAGATAAATAAGCGCAACATATTATCTATTGTATGCTTACAATACATATAGAAATGTGTTAATCGTTAACTAATAGTATGGGATGGTGTTTTTCGACTCGCGCCTTGATTTAAACGATTGCATGTCTTGGTGGGTTTGCGTAGCTTATTGTCAATATCTTTACACCTGTTTTTAAGACTTATTGACTGAAACGGGCTTTCACGAAAAAAGTTAGGGCTTTGCTACAGGATACACCCTCCACAAGTTAAGCAAGTAAAAATAAAAGGTATATATTTCTGTTTTATTTAAACCTTTTAAGTTCGTATGCATAGCCCCATTTGGCTGTTTTAGTTTTTTTTTTTTTCTTTCTTCAGTAATATTTAATCTCCTTAAAGAAAAACAACATATGCATTTTACTTTTTTTGTATCTCTTTAGTAATATTTTAGTGTAAAAGGATAACCAGTATTTAAACCTTTTATGTTACTTTATAAAGTTATTTTACACAATGTTGAAAAATTAATAAGAAAGCTACATATTTTGGCAGCTGCTGCTTTAATTTTCAATGAAATGAAAAAAGCTCTCCAAGAGAAAACCTCAATGAAGAAGAAACAGTTTGCACTATCTAAAAAGGAGAAACCCTCATTTATAAAGGTTTGCTGCAGATGACTTAACCGAAAATAAATGAATAGTTCCTATGTGTATAATACATATTTATCTATTTGACTTATGCCTTTATTCCAGCAACTTGCAACATCTGAGGTACAATTTGTTACATTACGTTTGTTTTTTGCAGCACAGGCAGGTGAAGTGACTTCCTCAGGGTCACACAGTGGTGTCAGTACCAGGATTTGAACTGACAGAATTACTGAATTATTACTGAAGAAAGAAATAAAACGAAAACGGGCAAATGGGGCTATGCATACAAATGTCCATCCATCCATTATCCAACCCGCTATATCCTAAATACAGGAGCCAATCCCTGCCAACACAGGGCACAAGGCAGGAAACAAACCCCGGGCAAGGTGCCAGCCCACCGCAGGGCGCACACACCACGGACAATTTAGAATCGCAAATGCACCTAACCTGCATGTCTTTGGACTGTGGGAGGAAACCGGAGTTCCCGGAGGAAACCCAGACAGACACGGGGAGAACATTCAAACTCCACGCAGGGAAGCGAACCCGGGTCTCCTAACTGGCACCTTTCAATGCGCCACCATACCGCCTGCATACAAACTTAAAAGGTTTAAATAAAACAGAAATATATACCTTTATTTTTACTTCCTTAACTTGTGGAGGGTGTATCCTGTAGCAAAGCCCTAACTTTTTTCATGAAAGCCCCTTTCAGTCAATAAGCCTTAAAAACAGGTGTAAAGCTAAACTTGCAGCACCGCTATTCAATTACACTTGCCTAACGCCTCTCCTAAGGGGAAATACTGTGGGATCTGGGCATCTGTCAAAGCACCAATCACAGGCCCGATTACAAACTGGGAAGCTGTGATTTGTCGTCTCCCTCCCATGTAACAATCACAGCCCGTGTTACAACGCACTATGTATGTATGTGTATATGTGTATATATATGTTGATATGTGTGTATGTATATATATATATATATATATGTGTGTGGATGTGTATATGTAATTATGTATATATATATGTATATGTAGATATGTATATGTATATATATGTTTACATAACCTCTTTAACACACTACTTCTCCACTGCGAAGCACGGGTATTTTGCTAGTCTAATATAAATGTGGCACTTCATGGTGTAAAATCTATGCTCACGCATTGGACAATTCAACAATAAAAATATGACTTGCTAGAGCCCACCCTCTTAACTTTGATGAGTGAAAAAGACAGTTTTCATTTGATGACTTATTTCATGTTGAGTGTGGGGTCAATGGAATAAAGAATGAAAAATATTGCATATATTGTATAAAGAAAAAGCAACAAAAAAATTTGTAACCCAATTAATTATTCATGGTCACATATCAGTTGCCACATTTCATTTATTTATTTTTATTAGAAATATTGTTCCACAAAAAAGAAGCAGTAATGCTGTCGTAAGGGGTAAAGAATTTGAATGGTTTATTCTCCTCGCATTTATAATTAACCTATCCTTTAGATGGCAGTGCATCCACACATAGACTGACTGAGATGATCAACTGATGTTGCAGTTTGAGTTTTAAGTGACAATAAACACTCATATAAAATGATTCAAATAAAATAGAAGACTAATGTACATATTGTATATTTTATCTAGTCAACATAGTGAAAATGGATTACTCACAAAAGTTTGCTACTGTTTTTGGTGTTTATTCTCATTAGTGTCATATTTTATTGTCTAATTTCATATTTCCAAATATTTATGATGTATTTTACATTTAGCTCCAACAGTTATATAAAACTACATTTGTTAATATAGCACTTCAACATTATCTGTTCTAATGCAACTAGGATAAACAACCTTGCATCAATCTATCTATCTATCCATTTATTTACTGAAACCTCTTAATTCACCAACCAGGTTTTACAAAGCTGAAGCCTAACACAACAGCATGAGTCACAAGTCAGGGATCACATTTTCATTATGCTGGAGTCAACTTCAGAACATATTAGCTAATTTAGAATTACTGTTTAACATTAATGGCAAAAAGACACAATCCTGACAGGAATTTAAACTTCATGAGTTGTGAGACAACAGTGCTAACCGCGTCTGCTGGTTGCCTAATTTAAAGGTATTTTATATATTATATTAATCAATGTAACCACCTGCATTACACAAATACAGCCTGATTTGGATACAGAATCAAATTTACAGACTAAATAGATTAGAAAATCCTACAATAGCAGAAAAAAGTTTGGTAGTCTTCAAGAATGTCCATCTGAAACTTTCAATTGATCATTAAGTGCCAGTCCTACCAAAAAGACCTAATTTTGCAATTTTCATACATTTGGGGAATACACTATGTATTTCATTTGAATGTTACTATGGGCATGATTTCAAATTGGTTAATCTAAAAAAACTTACCCCTGCTCTGTTACAGTAGCCGATTCTTCTGCAAAACAAAATGTGGAAAAAAAAAAAAAAAAAAAAAACTTATCACCAAAACACAAAATACGAGTTATAAACCCTTTTTCTTACAAACTTGCATGCTTCACATCTCTAAAGCTAAATTAGTTGTTGCTTTTCATAAAGAGCATAATAATAAACAACTTTTTCTCAAACTTACAATGTTATATTGCAGAACAAAAAAGTCAATGCACTGCTACATAACCACTTTTAGATTTGTTATTAGCAAGGAAAACATTTTTAGTTAGCTAAATTATTGTAGAAAAAAAACAAAAATGTTTATTTATGTAACTAAAAAAGCAGTATAGTTGTGGCCAAAAGTTTTGAGAATAACACAAGTATTGGTTTTCACAAAGGTTGCTGCATCAGTGTTTTTAGATCTCTTTGTCAGATGTTTCTATGGTATACTGAAGTATAATTACAAGCATTTCACAAGTTTCAAAGGCTTTTATTGGCAATTACATTAAGTTTATGTACAGTGGGGCAAAAAAGTATTTAGTCAGCCACCAATTGTGCAAGTTCTCCCACTTAAAAAGATGAGAGAGGCCTGTAATTTTCATCATAGGTATACCTCAACTATGAGAGGCAAAATGAAAAAAAAAATCCAAAAAATCACATTGTCTGATTTTTGAAGAATTTATTTGCAAATTATGGTGGAAAAAAAGTATTTGGTCAATAACAAAAGTTCATCTCAATACTTTGTTATATATCCTTTGTTGGCAATGACAGAGGTCAAACGTTTTCTGTAAGTCTTCACAAGGTTTTCACACACTGTTGCTGGTATTTTGGCCCATTCCTCTATGCAGATCTCCTCTAGAGCAGTGATGTTTTGGGGCTGTCGCTGGGCAACACGGACTTTCAACTCCCTCCAAAGATTTTCTATGGGGTTGAGATCTGGAGACTGGCTAGGCCACTCCAGGACCTTGAAATGCTTCTTACGAAGCCACTCCTTCGTTACCCGGGCGGTGTGTTTGGGATCATTGTCATGCTGAAAGACCCAGCCACGTTTCATCTTCAATGCCCTTGCTGATGGAAGGAGGTTTTCACTCAAAATCTGACGATACATGGCCCCATTCATTCTTTCCTTTACACGGATCAGTCGTCCTGGTCCCTTTGCAGAAAAACAGCCCCAAAGCATGATGTTTCCACCCCCATGCTTTACAGTAGGTATGGTGTTCTTTGGATGCAACTCAGCATTCTTTCTCCTCCAAACATGACGAGTAGAGTTTTTACCAAAAAGTTCTATTTTGGTTTCATCTGACCATATGACATTCTCCCAATCCTCTTCTGGATCATCCAAATGCTCTCTAGCAAACTTCAGACGGGCCTGCACATGTACTGGCTTAAGCAGGGGGACACGTCTGGCACTGCAGGATTTGAGTCCCTGGCGGCGTAGTGTGTTACTGATGGTAGCCTTTGTTACTGATGGTAGCCTTTGTTACTTTGGTCCCAGCTCTCTGCAGGTCATTCACTAGGTCCCCCCGTGTGGTTCTGGGATTTTTGCTCACCGTTCTTGTGATCATTTTGACCCCACGGGGTGAGATCTTGTGTGGAGCCCCAGATCGAGGGAGATTATCAGTGGTCTTGTATGTCTTCCATTTTCTAATAATTGCTCCCACAGTTGAATTCTTCACACCAAGATGCTTACCTATTGCAGATTCAGTCTTCCCAGCCTGGTGCAGGTCTACAATTTTGTTTCTGGTGTCCTTTGACAGCTCTTTGGTCTTGGCCATAGTGGAGTTTGGAGTGTGACTGTTTGAGGTTGTGGACAGGTGTCTTTTTATATTGATAATGAGTTCAAACAGGTGCCATTAATACAGGTAACGAGTGGAGGACAGAGGAGCTTCTTACAGAAGAAGTTACAGGTCTGTGAGAGCCAGAAATCTTGCTTGTTTGTAGGTGACCAAATACTTATTTTCCACCATAATTTGCAAATAAATTCTTTAAAATCAGACAATGTGATTTTCTGGAATTTTTTTCTCATTTTGTCTCTCATAGTTGAGGTATACCTATGATGAAAATTACAGGCCTCTCTCATCTTTTTAAGTGGGAGAACTTGTACAATTGGTGGCTGACTAAATACTTTTTTGCCCCACTGTATAGAGTCAATATTTGCAGTGTTGGTCCTTCTTTTTCAAGACCTCTGCAATTCGCCCTGGCATGTTGTCAAACAACTTCTGGGCCAAATCCTGACTGATGGCAGCCCATTCTTGCATAATCAATGCTTGGAGTTTGTCAGAATTTGTGGGTTTTTGTTTTTCCACCCGCTTCTTGAGGACTGACCACAAGTTCTCAATGGGATTAAGGTCTGGGGAGTTTCCTGACCATGGACTCAAAATTTTGATGTTTTGTTCCCCAAGCCACTTAGTTATCACTTTTGCCTTATGGCAAAACTTTCTCAGAAACTTTTGGCCATGACTGTAGACACTGCCAAATGAAGACAGGTTAATTTTATTTTCAAACCTGGTTTCCAAAATAATGCAGATTAAAACATACACACACAGAAATCTGTTACTACATATATTGTTCACATGTAAGTTGTGGCTCTTTTTTCAACTTTAAACTGATTTCTGAAAAAGGACCTGTCAATTCAGATCCACTAAGGGGTATCACTAACTAAAACATATCACAAAATAATTACATTTACAGTAAAGAGATTGACTTATCCTCAATAGAGTTCAACACTTAAAAATGACAATGCAGTATATTATTGACTAAGTGATATAAGCAAAATTAATTATGGTTTACATTAATGGTCTGAAATTGTATGTTTCTTAGCTTTGATAAGAATAATTTGAACACTATTCCTAATTTACAAAATACAATTGACAATCACTGTATAATGCTAACAAAATTAATGCATTTCCATCCATGCATTCACTACTTTTTTCATTTAATGTTTGAGAAGACTAAGTGCAAATACAGTAAATTACATACAGCATACTGCATTATTTTAGCCACTCACTTGCCTTTATCCTCTTTTTATAAATGTAACTAGATAAGTATGATGATGTAAAGTAAAAACAAAGTATCTGCTGCTGTTCTGAAGGATGAAAGTGAAGATATGTATATATGAAAACCTGACATATTCAATTTAAGTCATATTTAGTACATGAGCCTCGGAAGTGACATTAGTTAAAAAAAAAAAAAAAAAAAAAAAAAATTCTTATTTCTCAAGTGCACATTTTACACTTTCTTGTTCACATGTGAAAAATGTTTTTTTTGGATTATATCCTTTTAGGGGCTCCATTCAAATCTTTTACAGATTCTGACACTTTTCAGATGACCGAACCTTATACAAGGAGCTAACAAAGGAACCTGGATTAGTCTAACAGTAAGCAGAGGACACTAATCCAAACACAATTACAAAGAGGGCCACAAGTATGTGGGGATCTAATATAATATAATAGAAATAAATAAATAAATACCAGCCTGGAGAAAAAAAAGGAGATCGATTATGATACAATCTAAAGATTTAGCATTTGGACAAATGAATACAATACAGTACATAATTTTAATTTTTTAAAAAGTTAACAGGAGCACTAAAAAATATAAAAAAGTTGGGTTAGAAATCCTAGGTTTTGGATAACAAGGGACTCAAACAACTATCAATTAGAAGATCAAGATGGCATGTTTATAACACTAGACCTACAATTAGCAAGATTGAAAAAATATTTGAGATACTCAAGTTCAATGAAACCACCTCTAGACGTTTATAAAAATAAACTAACAAGAGAGAAATGCTTCTCTAAATTAATACTTTTTAATCAAGATTTAAATGTCGTTACAGAATTAGATGTTCGAATATCAAGGAGGAGGCCATTCCAGAGTTTGGCTGCCATAACAGAGAAGGCTCTATCACCTTTTGTTTTTAACCTAGTGCATGTAAGCACTGATCAGATGAGTTATGAGATCTGCCTGTATGATAAATGTTCAACATATCTTTAACATATATTGGAACCAGACCATTCAGAGCTGTATAAGTTACAACTAGGATCTTAAACTGGATCCTGTAACTAACTTTCAACTAATGTAATGAGACTAAAATAGGGGTGATATGTGCAGTGGATTTAAAGCTAGTGAGGAGTCTTGCAGCAGCATTTTATATCAGGTGCAGCCTAGACAAACTGATTTTGTAAAGGACTGAGAACAAGGAGCTAAAATAATCCAGCCATGAAGTACTAAAAGCATGAATTAATTTCTGTGTCCCCAAAGTCCAATATGGGTCTGACTTTATAATCCTTAAATGACAAAAACAAGACAGTTATTTAACATAAAACTCAAAAGTGTAACCTAGAAATGAATAGAACACCTACATTTCTGGCCACAGTATCAAAGTTAAGAGCTATGTTTCCCAGGGAATCTTTAACCAAATCAGAATTTATGCCTCTGAACCAGCACTTGTGGAAAATCACAACTGCAAATGCTGTACTATAATCAGAATCAATATGTGCCTCTTGAGCACTGCATTACAATCACAGTCCACGTCACTGCATCACACAAAAAAGCACAGCGATTGCAACCATATTTATTACAATTTTTTTGTGGAATTGATTGCAAAAAGTATTGTAGAGCTTATTGTATTTCCTAGCTTTAACAAAGCACCTTTTTCATCGTTGCCCTTTCTCCATTTCTTACAACAAAAAGGCAGAGTACCCTTTTTCTCAGGCCCTAACTGGACAGAAGGGCATTATAGCCCATCTATAATGAAGAGAATAGGGTAGGGGCTTGAACCGCTGAGGCCCAACCTTTGTGTATGAAGAGGATATGTAGTGAAAATGTACAAAGAAATGAAACACTGTGATCAACCCGTAATAATGGAAACTTGACACGGATGTGAATTCTTCTTCTTTTGGCTGCTCCTGTTAGGATCCTCTGCATCTTGTTCTGTTCCACCCATCACCTGCAAGTTCTCTCTCACCACATCCATAAACTTCCTCTTAGGCCTTCCTCTTTTCCTCTTACCTGGCAGCTCCATCCTTAACTTCCTTTTCCCAATATACTCAGCATCTCTTCTCTGCACATGACCAAACAAATGCAAACAATACAAATCGACACGGATGTGAATAGAGAGCAGAAAATAAAACCCTTTAAATAAAATAAGGCATTTCATTTGTAACTGATAAATGTTGTGGGAAGGAAAAGATTCTTGCCCATGACAGCAATATGAGAAATCCTGAGTTTCTAAAAAGTTGGGATTATTTTGGTTAATAAATCAGTGTTACAAAAGGAAGTTCAATGTTAAACTGTAAGTTAAATGCAAAACTGTGACCAAAATTAAAATTGCCTAGCAATGTTATTTTAAAAATGCATGTCAGATAGAAAAGTTTTTATAAACTCTATACTACCCTTCAACATTTAGAATAAGCAATCTACAGGGATGCTAAAAAAGGAAATATCTTCTGTATCAAACTTCCTCAAGTTTGTTATAGAAAGTATAACTGAATTAACCCACACACTTTTCCAAGTCTCAAGTGATCTGTTGTAAGCAGAAGGCTCTTCTTTAAAAAGACAACATTTGCCTTATAGCAACTGAGATAGGCCAATATGTTTTGTTTTACTGCAGGATTTAGTCTTTTTCTATTAAATCTAATGCATTTATTGAGCAGTCAGATATGTTATGGTCTATATTTTGGATGTCACATTTTTTCTAAGTAATTTAGAGACAACATTCTAAGATTCATAATGTTAAAATAAATGGTCCTAATGACACTTTACATGGAGCACGAATGCTCAAATAATGGACAAGCAAATACAAATTAAACCCATGTTCTCAAACATGATATAAGCATACATGCAGATTAAGACCAGAATATGGTTCATGGTAATATACAATCAAGTCCCGGAAAATGCCAACTTGTCACCAAAATCAGGAATGTACTTTAGATACTACATACAGTTTTTCCACTTTCATGGTCAAGACTGCTTTACAAAAAAGTGTGTACTCAAGCCTCTGAACAGTCTGAACTCTCAAAGGCACAGACTCAAGGTATTGAAAAAAGAGCAATAGGATGCTGGCCCACATCAACACTCTTTCACTGTCGTAAATCAGTTTGATGATCAATTTCAACTCTGAATAGCTTGTTCCTTGCTTGATTCTGCTAAGAAATTAAGGTGGTATATTTTGTTTTGAATAATATTTCATTATTCTACAATGAAATGTGTGCAGGGACTAGGCTGATTTCTGCCTTGAGCCTCAGGCTGCAACAGCTATTGTGACTTATGCAGTGAAAAAGAATGGATGGATGGAGTTGCATTGTTTCATAAATACTAAATCAGTATGAGCATTCTCAAAAGCATGCAGCCTTTACCACAATGTTTAACACGTTCCTGTTCACAAATAAGGACTTGCCAAAAACGCGAATGATGCAACTATTTTAAAAATCCATTTCATAACACTTATATTTTGTGTCAAAAACAAGCAAATAATATTTTATATATATATATATATATATATATATAAAATATATAATATATATATCCATCCATCCATTTTCCAACCCGCTGAATCCGAACACAGGGTCACGGGGGTCTGCTGGAGCCTATAATATATATATATATATATATATATATATATATATATAATATATAATATATTATATATACAGTAATCCCTCCTCCATCGCGGGGGTTGTGTTCCAGAGCCACCCGCGAAATAAGAAAATCCGCGAAGTAGAAACCATATGTTTATATGGTTATTTTTATATTGTTATGCTTGGGTCACAGATTTGCGCAGAAACACAGGATGTTGTAGAGAGACAGGAACGTTATTCAAACACTGCAAACAAACATTTGTCTCTTTTTCAAAAGTTTAAACTGTGCTCCATGACAAGACAGAGATGACAGTTCTGTCTCACAATTAAAAGAATGCAAACATATCTTCCTCTTCAAAGGAGTGCGCGTCAGGAGCAGAGACTGTCATAAAGACAGAGGAAAGCAAACAGATCAATAGGGCTGTTTGGCTTTTAAGTATGCGAAGCACCGCGGCACAAAGCTGTTGAAGGCGGCAGCTCACACCCCCTCCGTCAAGAGCACAGAAAGAGAGAGAGAGACAGAGAAAAACAAGCAAGCAAAAATCAATACGTGCCCTTCGACCTTTTAAGTATGCGAAGCACCGTGCAGCATGTCGCTTCAGGAAGCACCTGAACAGAAGGTAGCAACGTGAAGATAATCTTTCAGCATTTTCAGATGAGCGTCCTTATCGTCTAGGTGTGCGAACAGCCCCCCTGCTCAATCCCCCTACGTCAGGATCAGAGAAAGTCAGCGCAAGAGTGAGAGAAAAGTAAGTTGGGTAGCTTCTCAGCCATCTGCTAATAGCGTCCTTTGTATGAAATCAACTGGGCAAACCAACTGAGGAAGCATGTACCAGAAATTAAAAGACCCATTGTCCGCAGAAATCCGCGAACCAGCAAAAAATCCGCGATATATATTTAAATATGCTTACATATAAAATCTGCGATGGAGTGAAGCCGCGAAAGGCGAAGCGCGATATAGCGAGGGATTACTGTATATACCCCTTACCTGTTTTTTCAATACTGGACACCCCTTCCAACTGCAGTTCATTCACAGTATTCACTATAACATGTTAATACATCATTTACAAAGATTGATAAAAAAAAATCTAAATAAAAATGGCAAACAAGCTTTTATCCAGAGATTCAGACATAAAACACTACATTACTTGCAAGCAGTTGTTATAAATATTTGAGCTCTTTGACACATATAATGTTATCTAAAATACATCAGAAGGAAAGTGATTACTGCAATCTATAAAGATATACACATTACAAAAAAAATCAAAATAAAATTACCTGCATTTTGTGGTTGTTCACTCACTCCCAAACAATTCTTATCGCCTGTGTCTGAATGAACTACAGGTTTGTCACTCACTGCCACTGATGCAACAGGAAGACATTCACTGGATGGAACAGATGTAATTGCTGGTGCAGTAAATGATACTGAGTTAGTTGGTGCAGTTAAAGCTGGTGCAGCTGTTGAAGAAGCAGTAAGCTGGTGACCCCTGAGCTGGCCTCCCTGATGAGGTACAGAGGCAAATGCAGGCAGTTCTCCATCAGAAAGGGTATGTTGGGCACTATATGAGGTTAGAGGATTCAAGTTTCCAGAAACCACCCCTGCTTGTGTACTAACTTCTGAAAGTGCTAAATGGTCCTCAGTTTTTTGGGGGGTATCAGGAACACTCTGAAAGGCTTTGGTCATTAGGATTTTCCCAATCTTGTCAAGCTGACTTTTTACAGTACTTGAGGATGTAATGGGACTCTTTCTGATATTTATTGTCTCTGGACTGGTGCAAGGTAGTGGGGAGCCAAGAGACTGGGAAGTAGAAGCAAGACTATGATTAGTTTGTGGTGAAGGCAATTCTGAAGGCTTTGAACTAGACTTAGTTACCGTAATCTCTGAACTAGACTCCTTAGTGATGTCAGTAGATTGTGGCTGTGAGAAGGCATTCATAGGTTGTCCTGGATTATTAGGTAGGTGAACTTGCCCAAGGACATATGGATGGTTGGGCTGTGAATTAGTGGAGTTACTTGTTCCTCCTTGGGTAGTAGGCACATGCGAGAATCTAATATTTGGCTGAACTTGCAAAGGGCGGACAACTGTGACAGGCTGAGACACAGAACTAGCGTTCTGCTGTACAGAAGCAGTTGGGAGTTGACCAGCCTGAGAACTCTTCATCACTTGAAAGACTGGATTAATAAAAACTGGACCTGTAATGAACTGAGCAGGACGGGGATTCTGAGAGGTTGAATTGGCTATGTGCCCTTCAGATGTCTTCATATTCTTAGTGGGCACAGTGACAACTGTTGAAACTAAAGCAGGGGCAAGATGTGCGGCTGTTGTAGATGAGGAACTGATAGAATTCGAAGCCACAAAAACTGTTATTTGACTAGAAGGAATTGGTGTTGAGGATGCTGGCTTCTGTAAAACACCAGAGGTGTTTGGTTCAGAATTGGTGTTTGGTTGCAGTTCATGTGGAGAAGAGCTGTTAGATTCTGAGACTGAAGGAGCAGCAGATGAGAGAATGGCCTCCTGCTCCAACATAAAATTTGGAGCTTCTTTATGAGTTACCTCATCCTCTTTAGGTCTATCCTGTGCAGGTTTAAGGGTCACATTGGGAACACCAGAATTGTCTAACAGCTGGCTAAGGGAAGTTGGGGTTTCCCTCAGAGCTGGAGGAACTGTCATTTTGGGATCATCTTTACCTGCTAAAAACTTTTTTACCTTATCTTGTGTATCTCTTTTAGATGAGTCTTCATAAATAGTAGGGATCTTTTGATCCTTAGTTGAAGAAGGGTTTTTTAATTCAGTAATACAAGGATCTCTTGAGATAAGTGGTGCTTTCCTCACCTCTTTAGGAGCCACAGGGTTTTCTTTATTAATCTCTATAAAATTTGATACAGAAGGAAAAGGATTCTGCATTTGCTGTACTACCATTGTGGGAGGATTTATGCTGCTGTTAAGAGAATTAGGCAAAACAGATGAACCCCCCATCATTAAGTTTTGCGGGTTCAACAAAGGTTGGTGAGGAGGAGATGAAAGAGTCAGCTTGGCTGACTTTGCATTCTGACGCCCTGGACTGGGCGTAGTTTTACGGCTAGAAGCAGGACTGGAACGCCTGCTGTTGCTTGGACTAGCTTTTTTAGCAGTTCCTCCTGTGGAGTGTTTCTCTAATTTACTAGCAGGAGAGGCAGCATTACTTGAACTGAAACCTTGCTGACCATTACTGTTACTTAATGAACCTAAATTGGGTGGGGCTTGTCCAATTGCTTTGAGAGTGGTAGGATTTAAGCCCTGTTGATCAAAACCACGGTTTAAATTGGGTTGTCTAGGTGGAAGAGGTATATTTATTTGTGGTGGAAAGAGACCTGCGATAGAAGCATTAAGCCTTTCTGGAGAGAGGTTAATCTCAGAAGGTTCTGTGCTGGGTGGACGGTTGGTAGGAGTATGAGGATAGTAAGGCCTAGGACTGGCACGATTGGGAGTTTTGGGACGTGAAGTCTGTGTTGTGGTAGGAGCATTTTGGAAATGAAGTGCATGTGAACTAGGCATTGATGTCTGTTGTTGAAGCTGTTGTGGGCTTGCTCCCTGATGCTGAGGAATAGGTGAAGGTCCAGGTTTCATTAGAAGCTGACCAGGACCAGAGCTGCTTATTAACTGAGTATTCCCAGTAACAGTCTGCTGTACACTTTCAGAATTAGCACCATCCTGTAAAGAAAGCATGACAGTATTTTCATCGGAATTCAAAGATGAGCCAACCTGTCCCGCATCTTGGAAAGACATTCTTCTTGCAGCATTTGCTAACTGAGGATTTATCATAAGAGGGAGCCTGGACTTATCCTGGGATGGGGGAAGAGTTCCTGGACCTTGTAGGCTTATCATCACTGACATATTACCTTGCTGAGACACAGGAGGCCTTTGAATATCCCCAGGATTTAAAGGTCCTCTGGGTTGTGGCCCACCCTGAGGCAATGGTAACCGTACAGACTTTGGATCCTGTTGCATCATTAGCATCATCATCATCTGTTGCTGCTGCTGCTGCTGTTGCTGCTGCTGCTGTTGCTGTTGTTGCTGCTGCTGCTGTTGCTGTAGTTGGTGTTGGTGTTGGTGTTGTTGAGCATGCACCTGATTCATCATGCCCTGTTGTCCTGGATGTATAGTCTGCACTTGCTGTTGCTGTGGGCCATGTTGCATAAACTGAATGGGCAACTGCTGCAAACTTCTCTGGTCTCCAGGCTGTCCTGGGAATCCTAATGGCAAAATTAGAAATGTTAAATATATTGTTATAATTGGAGACAAGAGGGAATGACAATGACACATTAAACAACAAGCATTTCAAGAAAGCTATGCATAGACCCTCAAGAAGTTCCGGGGTGGGGGGGGTTTAGGGGGGGGGGTAAGGATGATATCCCTAATAGGATGAATACAACGGTGATGACATAAGCAAATTGTGAATCAACAATGATGAACATCCTGAAATACATCTTTGGCAAGTTATACAAGAACAAGAACGACCTTAAGACCCATTAGGACAAAATGAGATGCCGAGAAAGGGAGTATGAAATGCAGAACAGGAGAAATTTCTGGTGAGCTGCAGGAGGGGCCCAGTCAGGGACCACCCAATAGAGCCCAGAACCTCCACACAGCTTAACCCCCTATACTTGGTACAGCATTCCAGAAAAGGAAGGAAGATTAAGTGGCACTTAGCCCAAAGACAAGGTGAGTGTTGCCATTTTGAGGAGGATATCTGCAGTATTACACAGATTGTATCCAAGGGTGATGCAGATAGTCAGCTTCATAGTATGGCAACCATTATTACCAGGTATTCTGGAAAGCAGTTTGGCTACATAGGGAAGCAGAACTCTGGAGTCTCCTACACCAAAAACTGGAGAGTCACCCAAATACAAGAGTTGTGGAATGAGCAAAGATGCACAACAAGAGCACAACAGAGTAACAAAAACTGCCACTTGCCAAGTTAAGGAATATCTTACAGAAGAGGCTTATGACCTTGCGAAGAGCAGAGGGGCACAGGAAATGAAGAAATAAGAAAGCCAGGAAACAAACTGCATTCCTCACCAACCCATTTGGCTTTGTTAAAAATCTGTTATAGAATAAGCGTGGTGATCACTTATCATACTTTTTAGGAGAGGTAGTTAGCTCCTTAATATAATCTTGAATGATTCAAAAAGAGATCAGGAGATTGATCCTCACAAGGCTCTGATTGAGCCACCAGACCCAAAGTTAACTTCAGCCTTAGAGAGCCAAAGTTGAAAGAGGTTCAGAAGGTAGATCAGCCTCAGCTCCAGGACCCAATATTGTGCCATATATCATGTATAAGTTCTGTGCAGAATTCCTCCGACAAATCTAGAAGTCTGAGATTAATCTGGTGAAGAGGGAAAGTTGGTAACCACTGTAGATATGCATATGTTGTTTGGATTCCCAAGGAGGGAGACTCAAAGAACATCAAACAGTTCCATATCATCTTGCAGTTTAGCGTACAAGGAAGATATTCTTGAGTGTCTTGTTAAAAAACACTCCACCGAATTTACCCTACAAAATAAATACATCAATGCATCAGGGCAGAAGGGGGAGTGCTTTCTGGATATCCAGTTTTCTCACAGCTAATTTAAGAAGCCTGTGAGGAAAAGGAAGACCTTGTTATTCCGTGTTTGGATCTTAGCAACACTTATGGGTCCATGCCACACAGCCTGATCAAGATTGCTCGGCACAGACATGTTCCTAGCAATGTTATAATCCTTATCTTGGATTATTACAATAATTTCAGGCTAATAGTCACTTCTTGGTCTACAATATCAAGCTAGAACTGTTTGGAAAAAGGCATTATCACAAGCTATCCAATCTCTGTTACCCATTTTGCCCTCGCCATGAACATGATCGTCAAATCAGTAGAAATGGAGTGTAGATGTCCCAAGAACAAGTTTGAGGTGCACCAATCCCCAGTCTGAGCCTTCATAGACTGTCTTACAGTCAAAACATCATCAGCACCTAATGTCAGATGGATCAATCCTACAAGGCCTAGAGATGCTCATCTCGTGGACAAAAATGAGTTTCAAACCTAGACAATTCCAGGTCCTTGGTGCTGAAGAGGAGATGACTAGTGGATAAGTTCCACTTCTCAGTATCTTGATGCAACTATTCCATCTATCACAGAGTAACCAGTGAACAGCCTTTGGAAAAACTGACTTCAAGCCTTAAGGACTCTGCTTCCATCAAGAAGACAATCAAAGACCTTGATTGTCTCACAAAGGTGGACAAATAAGGCCTACCAGGAATTTTCAAGGCTTGGATTTATCAGCATGCCAGCATGCCCAGGATATTGTGGCATTTCCTTGTACATAGGAGTTCTTTATATGAACAGTTGAGTTTGTAGAGAGGAGGATCAGCAGTTACCATCACAGGAGGCTAGGTCTGCCCAGTAGTTTTAACAGCATGGCAGCAGTAACATCTTGCGGCTCCCTTTCATTGGCCTAACAATGGAGCTTACGGTGTAGCGGACAAAAAAGGCACTCCTGTACAGAGACTCAAAAGACCCAACTGGCACTGAGGTCAGAACAGGCAGGAAGTGGACAGCAGCCAAGGCATTGAAAGTTGCAGAGTTTTGGCTGAAGCAGAAGGAGTTAGTGGGGAATGTGGCTACATGTACAGATGGTCTTGGTTACTTCCCCAGGAGGCAGAAAAAGAAAGACCAGGGCAAGAAGAGACACAATCTTATCCAGGATGAGGTACAAACATGTGTGGAGGGAGAAAGAGCTAGCTGGATGGTGAGTCTGGTCAAGATGGAAATCTGAAGTGCAGCACAAGGTTACAGGAGAAAGAATTTTGTGGGCAGATTACCACCGTGATTGCTTTTTGATCATGGCCGCATATGATGATCTACCAAGTCCAGCAAACCTCTATGTTTGGGCAAAGAGTGAAAAACCATTTTGTGGTACATTCTCTGAAAGAGGATCCCTCTAACATATTCTTAGCAGCTGCTCAAAGGTCCTTGTAGAAGGTTGATACTGCTGGTGGCAAGATCAGGTACTCAAAGCATCTGCTGAGATATTACCCTCAGCCATTGCCACCAGCCAAAGAAGATTATCTTCTTTGTCAGGGCTGGAGAAAAGCTCGCCCCACTGCCAAGATTAGCAGTAGGCCACCTTACCTCAGCTGCAGACTGGCAGGTGAGAGTAGAATTGGGCAAGCAGTTAAAAGTTTCGTAAACACAATATCATAGCAACACTTCTGTCCAAACATGATCATCTTCTTAAGCTCCACCAAAAAGGGGATCATGTTAGAATCACCATACCCCAGGAACAGCACATGGAGAGGGCATATGACAAAAAGCTAGGCAAGTACCAGCAGCTGTTACAGCAATGTGTGAGCTGGAACATTCAATGTGAGCCAGCAGAAGTAGGCTGTCAGGGCTTCACAGGTCAGTAGCTTTGTAAAGTGATGACCCAGTTGGGTGTAATAAGGCTTACAAAAGAAGAAGGTGATTAGGATAACCAGCAATGCTGCAGAAAGAGCCACTAGATGGCTCTGAATAAAGAGGGAGGCCCAGTGGTCAACTGCTGCTGGGACATAAGTTGGGGATTGATCACCCCCAGCTGAGTTGACTAGATGAGGGTGTCTGATGTTGAAAGAACTAAAACACTTGAGGACTCCAGGTTACATTACTGAGGATGTGTCCCAGCACATCTGCAAGATGTATTGAGTAAGGTGATGTCATGTATTGTGAAATAGCAAATGCCAGTTTAATACATGTGCTATAAAATATAATGATTAATGCACCATACATAAGTACACTAAACGCTTACTATCTTCTGATGGTTCAAATTGTTGGCTTTGATATCTGTTTACTGACAATTTTTATATTTAAAGAGTGGGATTTCAAAAACTGATCATACAGCATCACAAATTATTTAAAAGAAAACGTATAGCAGGAAATGTTTTTTAACAAACTAGGTGGTTTTTTTCCCTATTTTTTATTTATTTATCAGGGATGGAGAAAAACTGTAATCAGAAGTAGGGAGAGTGTGACAGTAGGGGATTGCATTCCAGGTTTTTTGTACAGTCACAGAGAGTCTCAGAAGGCAAGTTGCTTTCCTGACATACCGGGAATCATCATTGGTAAGGAGGATAAGCTCCTAGGAAGAACAAAGTTAATCAACCTCTTACTGTCCACAGCCAAACAAATGACAGTTAAGGGTAGGCTGCCAATTTTGTGATACAAGTTTAAGGAATTAGATGCTAGTTCGTCTTGTCTAAAGTTAAGGTTTGCCTGTGTCACATGCCAGTACAAGTAAGACTGAGGACATTAATGCTTAGTTCAAATCTTGGTATAGGACAGAGAAGCATAGTTTACAAAACATTAGGGCTACCTCTGGAACAGCTAAAATACCACTAATGCGGTGCTACACCTAAACTGGAGAAGTGCCAAAGTTGGGAGGCATATGAGTAGGTTAGTCAAGGATTATTTAAACTAGGGAGTTGTTACGAAGGGAATTTAATAGAGGATTTAGAAGAAAAGTTTATAACTTCACATAAAGGAATGGACCCTACTATTAATACAAATAATCAAAACTTTTTTTATTTTTTTAATCTCCAGTTGGTGTTTGAAGGGAGTTGTTGTTGCCTATTATAACACTCTTATTTTTCTTGAGCTTCTATAAAACTTAAATTTCCCCTTGATACAAATGAAGCACTTTCACTATACATACCTATATGCCTATATAAGGTAACTTTGAAATTACTAGCCCACAGTTAATAAACTAAATGTGTATTTTAAAACATGCCCACCTTAAAGCCAAAACTGTGCAAAATGAAACAAATGAGCTGGAGCTATGCGTAGCTGCACATAATATTAGTAAAAAAAAATAAATAAATAAAGTTTATAGGGGGATATCATAGTAATGGGGGATTTTAAGTACTCAAATATTAACTGGGATAGCACTGTGAATAGTAGAGCTCCATAACAGGATTTCATTGATACAATAAATTACTGCTTTGTAACACAGCACATTAAAGCCCCAACAGGAGGAAGATGTGCAGATTAGGTTAAGTGTTGATTCCAAATTGTTCCTGTGTACATGTGGGTATGGGTGTGGGCATGTGTGTTTGCAAGTGAGCTCTGCTACAGACAGGTAACCTGTCTAGGGCTATTTTCTTCCTTGCGCCCAGTGCTGCCAGGACAGGCTATAGGCCTCCTCATGACTCCTAACTGGATTTGGGAGGTTTGAGAAGGTCGTTATCTTATATAAAAATGTGCATGTGATCCTCGTGCAGCAGCCATGTTAATCATCTTTGTATCTGTCCAAGGTATGCAAACACCACCAAAGCAAGCATTTGGACACAATAAACCCACACCAGATTATTGCCCATATTATCCCTGTATTGCTATGGCTTTTTGCTTAGAGTACTCTAGTTTTCCTCATCAAATCCCCAAAGACATTTATGCTACAACAACTGGCTACTCCAGATTGTCCCCAGCATGAATGTGTGTGTGCCCAGAGATGGACTGGATTCCCATCCTGTGACCGATACTGCCTATGTAGATTCTAGCCCCTTGAGACCCAGAATTAAGCAGGTTTATGAATGAATAATGTATCTTATATCTTGACTGTTCACAACTCTAAAATTATGTCCCATGCTGCAAAGTACTGTCTCATCCCAGGAGCTCTGCAGGACGCTCATGGGAATGCAGACATTTAATTGTTACTTAGTAAGTACTGCAGTATTCCTAATATGAAGCCAGTTATTCAGAAGTAAACAGAGGCTGTAAAAGAAAAGCACAGTAGCTTCTAGTAATGTATACGATCTGATCATTCATATAATTTTGAGAACAGTTGTAACAAGGTGTTTAAAAGGGTGCAATCCATTGGAAATTGAAAACACCAAAGTATGGCTTTGGTTCCACTGATAAAAGCTAAAATAAAGAGGATTTTTTTTTTTTAATCTGGGGCAAATATTATTATTAATGAGCTTAGAAGTCAGTTTCCAATGTCATAACCAAGGGGGTTAGTTATGAAATAAAATTATATTTAAAAAAATAAAACAAAAATACAGTTGTCATTTTACCTGAAGGTCTATTTGCAAAGTCTGCAAGCTTTGGACCTGCTGGCTCCAGTACTATTCCTTGTTCTCCAGTCAAGGGCTGTGTCTCTGAGTCATCCACACCAAGAGGTCGTACTTCTGGGCAGCTAAAACACAAATGCATTATGACATCATTCAAATGTTACACAATATCAATAATATTTTGTAAACCATAATTCTCTAGTTTCTATCTTTTCTGGTTATATACTGAATAAAGAATACAATTTCAAAAAGTAAAAAACACACAAAAAATGTTTGAAAACTTCATCACATATTTGTAGACACAGATAATTTACAAAGGACTCTGCATAAGTGTGTATATAAGCAAGTACCATACAGCATATTACACATAAATGCTATATATATTAAGTATAAATAACTAAAAAAGCATTTTGCTAAACAAAATAAAAATGAAACTAAAAGCGGAATGAAAAATTAAAACTAAAGGAAAATTAATTATTGCTGAAATAAAATGAAAATAGCTGGAAATGAAAATCTGTAATTTCTATTTTTTTTTAAACAAATCAATTACCCGTACCTTACTGTTCACATATCTTCTCTCTAAAAACACTGCTATTTGAGGTCCGCTTTATGCGGGCAAGTAGCAAACAACATTTTCCAGTAGTGCACAAAAAAAAATGGATCACAAAAATCCACCTGACAAAAGTTTACGAAATTTGACTCTATATTGAAACAAATACAATCATATTTTATAAAGAAACCCTAACATCTGATCAACACTCAAGGCACCTAAATAAAGTGCAGGCACAGAGAGGACATTTTAAGAACAAAACTGTTCAAGCATCCCTTGTGGTATTTAAAATAATTAAATAAATAAAAAAAATTTATTTGCAATGATATGTGAAATGGGATTGGTTTCAAGACAGCGGGGGTAAAAATGCAGCTTCCTGTAAAATGTGCAAAGAGAAAT
The DNA here is from genome assembly GCF_900747795.2 of Erpetoichthys calabaricus. Classification (NCBI taxonomy): domain Eukaryota; kingdom Metazoa; phylum Chordata; class Cladistia; order Polypteriformes; family Polypteridae; genus Erpetoichthys; species Erpetoichthys calabaricus. Next base: position 116,751,893 of record NC_041403.2, on the reverse strand, counting down.
ACACAATGGCATACAAAGCATGTAAGTGTGAACTGCGGTACTTGGTGCATTATAATATGAATAGTAATGAAGTGTTTAACACTGACTGGTGCCCTGCCCGGGGTTTGTTTCCTGCCCTGTGTTGGCTGGGATTGGATGCAGCAGACCCCCATGACCCTGTAGTTAGGATAAAGCGGGTTGGATAATGAATGGATGGATGGATGTTTAACACTGAGCCCTCTCATTGTTTACAATAAGCCTAAACATTGCCTAAAATGCAGCATCACCAATCATAAATATATAACCAATGTTATTAACTTTTTGAAGGTGGCTATATATTTATAATTGGCGATGCTGCATTTTATAGTACTATTTTTGGCTTTTTGACAACTAACTTTTTTGTACTTAATTTTGCTTTGCACTTGATACTATCATGCTCTAGTTCATTAAGCAGATTCAATTATGAATAAATAGATGGTTGTAAAACATTATTTGATACAAAAAAAATGTATTTCTAGTCAGTAGTCCAAAACATGTTGAAGCAAACAACTCATCTTACACAATGAAGTCATTACAGAGTCATGATTTATAGCAATTTTTAATCAAATTTGAATGATTTTTAATAATCTAAAATTATTAAATACTCTATTTAAAAAAGCATGTGGTTAAGCTGCCTTATTGTTTTTTTATTTAAAGTCATGAGCTACATTCAGTGTGTCTGTTCAGCTTGATAACTGAATGTTTTGTGCCTGAATAAATAAAAAAAAAAAAGTTCTGTAAAGCATTAATATTTCAGATCATTAAATTAAATTTTATAATAGTAAGTAGTGCTCTCAGTCTTTAGATGGGAAACTGCTGTTAACTGCCTCTCCTTCTTTCACTAAATGGCTATGCATTACATGGTTATGTAGTCTAATGTGCATGACAGTGGTTTGAACATGGTCAGTCAGGTCAGGTCAGGTCACCACACCCACCACACGACAAAACAGCTTGGGATCCTGGCTGGCAAACCCCCAGGCAGACATGCAGTCCACTCACATCCACCAGAAATGACCCTCTATCTGCTGCAACCAGGGTTTATGTGGGCATCCCCTAGCCTGGTCAGGCCACTCGGATCCTCAACAATGAGGATCCTGCGAGAAGAGGTGGGTAGTAATGAGTTACATTTACTCCCATTACATTTACTTGAGTAATTTTTTTTAAAAATTGTACTTCTAAGAGTAGTTTTACTGCACCATACTTTTTACTTTTACTCGAGTACATTTGTGAAGAAGAAACGCTACTCTTACTCCGCTAAATTGGGCAACACTCGAGTTGTTACTTTTTTCCATTAGATACGCTAGATTTTTGCCAGAGAGAAGCCGTCAGTGGATCTACTGCATGACTGTTTCACCAATCAGACGTAGCAATAATAATCACAAGACTCCGTTTCACCAATCAGATGTAGCAACAATAATCACAAGACTCCGTTTCACCAATCAGACATAGCCATGCAGTCACATGAACACTCCTCACAGACAGCGGACAGGGAAAGAAAGAATACAAGTGGAACCTCGGTTTGCGAGCATAATTAGTTCCGGAAACGTGCTCACAATCCAAAGCACTCGTATATCAAAGCAACTTTCCCCATAAGGAATAATGGAAACTCAGATGATTCGTTCCACAACCCAAAACTATTCATATAAAAATGATTAATACAAAATATAAAGTAAAAATACATAAAACAAATTAACCTGCACTTTACCTTTGAAAAGAATCATGGCTGCTGTGAGTGAGTTTCTAAACTCTTGTGGGATTTCACCCAAAGGGACGACACGCGGAAGAACGTACCGAAGCAACCGTAGGCACCCAGCGCTGTAGCAGTTTAGCGTAAAAGCAAATCCGAAAAGATCGCGGTCATGCTATAAGCACCTGCCGTTGATGGGTGATACAAGGAATATTATAAATGCACAGGGCACTGTATTACTTGGCCACTAACCTGGGCATGACCCTGCCTGACTGCTGTGTTTGTGTATAGGAGAGTGTCAGATCCCGCTACAATAAATAACTGCGCTGTTCCTGTTTCAGGCTGAATAAAGATGGTGTCGCTAAAGTATTGAGACTCAGCTTTGCGTTTTGGGGTACAAGACGGGGACACACGCGTGGTCAAAATGCTGTAGTAAACAGTATAAGTTCGTACGGATGTTGACTATATGAGTGAGGCATGTCGACTGACGATTGCAATCCTGCGGCGAGAGAGAGAGAAAAACCATCAGCTCAGTTGTGATCACATGACGTTCGGCAGACAAAGCGTATACGGGATACTCGTATTGCAAGACCTCGCTCGTTTATCAAAATGTCAAAATGTATTAAAAATTTTAGCTCGTCTTGCAAAACACTCGCAAACCAAGTTACTCGCAATCCAAGGTTCCACTGTACATGAAAAATGAGAGCCAACTCCTGCTGAAGCTTCACTCAGTGAAGTGATGGTTAAGAACAAGCAGGTTTTAACCAAACATGCACAGACACAGACAGTCAAGGTAAAGTGAGACTTCTTGTACGTGCACAACCTGCCTTGTTCTAATGTTATTCTCTATCAGCTGTGCTATTTGGAGGGCAAGTGAATATGCAGTATTATACTGTCAGTGTACAGTATATCTTGTCACTGTAAGGAGTTTGCACTGTTCAAATATACATGTTACCTACAGTAGGTATTGGCTTTTCAAAAGCTTTATTGTGAAAATCTGAGATTTGGAACTTTGTGTTATTTGTGCATCTTTATTTTGTAAAGATGTTATTTATTTTTACTCATTTTTTTATTTTATTATTTGGAAATTGCAGAATTTGCACATTATTTTATATTTTTGTCTGTCTTATTACAACATTTCTAAAAAATAAATCATTTATTATGATCAAACAGGTACTCAGTACTTGAGTAGTCTTTTCACCAAATACTTTTTTACTTGAGTAATTTTTTGGATGACTACTTTTTACTTCTACTTGAGTAATATTATTTTGAAGTAAAGCTACTCTTACTTGAGTACAATTTTTGGCTACTCTACCCACCTCTGCCTGCGAGCAGGATTGTCCTCGTGGTATCGCGCCACTTGGCCGTAGTGCAATAACTGACGCTCCCTCACAATGCAGGAAATGTGCCTCATTTGGGACTCCATGAGCAATTGCAAACCAGCGGTACACCCAAGGATTCCCCCAAAGAGACACAGAACTAAAGGAGTCCAGTCTTCATCCATGTTTCGCAACCATACAGAAAGACAGGAAGCATCAGGACTCTAAAGACATGAACCTTCGGCTTTTTGCATAGATATCTTAAGTGCCACACACCCCTTTCCAGAAACCTCATGACCCCCCATGCTCTCCCAATCTGTCTACTGACTTCATAGGATAAGTCACCAGAAACATGAATTTCACTGCCGAGGTAAGTAAACTTGTTGACATTCTCTCCGCAGACAGACATGGAACTTGTTTTTTTATCCAGGACACCATGCTAAAAAAGATGGCTCGTAAATGGGATGGTTCAATCTGGGAGTACTTGGAGTATGGCACTGATTGTCACAAAAAGGGGGTAATTGATGATACAGTAGTCAGGTTTGTGGAGCTCAATTAAAGGTAAAGAACCTGATGAATTTAAAAACACTCTTATACTGCTTTTACAAAGAAGTCTATAAAGAGATTGATGACTATGACATGCTGAAGAAACATAAACCTACCAAATAAGGTAGGGTATACAGGTTACTGTATGTTTGACAACAAACATTAATTTTGCCTCTGCAAAAAAATCTAAGAGTTTGTTTGAGTTGCCTTTCTTCATAAAATACCTTGATGTCCTTGATCCCTAGTTCAAAATGTGCAGTGCTGCCAAAATAAACTGCATTCTCTTGCACAGGTGGAAACCATATGTGAGACACATTTAAGAAAACATTCGAAAGACAAGTCTTTGCATGGATAACGGAGAAAAAAAGAGAAGTTGCCGAGACTTACCTGTATATTTCCAAAATTCTTTTTCTACATAGGTACAACATGCATTTCTTGATTGTCACCAAACACAAAACTAAACTAAAACAATTCTCTCAAAATAAAATTAATTGGTGAAAATCACCAAAAATAAAAATATGGAAACAGTCCAAAATTCATAAAATTAAGATAAACTAAGCTGAAAATAGAATGACAGGTGAAAAAAGTACAGAAATAAAAAAAAAAAAACTTAACTAAAATAATCACAATACCAGCCACCATCATCACTATAACTGTCACTAAACTTTGGTAAAATCTGGAATTACCCAAGTGTCTCATCTGGCTGTGGACCACTAGGAACACCAGTGGCCTTCTTCTTGCGAGGTGGCTTCTTTTTCTTGGGCTTTGCCTGGTTTATTCCAGTCTGCTTCCCACCAGGGCCAAACTGTGCAGTAGAGATATCACTTTGCAGCAGATTGACTAGCAAAGGACTTGTTAATGTGACATCCTTATTACCCGGAAAATTAGAGGACTGTACACAAGGCCCTCCCATGGTCAACTGTCCACCAAATTGACCACTGAATGGCATTCCATGGCCAGAGAAATGACCACTGCCTGTTTGCATGTGAGGAGGTCCCACCATGCCACTCTGTTGCTGCTGCTGTGCCTGGACATCAGGAATCATCTGTTGTAGGTTAATATCACCAGAATTTACATTAGGATCATTAAGCTGCTGTGGCTGCTGCTGCTGAACCAGGTGGTGGCCTCCTTGGAGTCTTGTCTGTCCATGTAGGCTCATTGTCTGATTAGGATTACCATTCATGGGCATCTGCTGTTGAGGTTGAGATGACTGAGGCAGTTGTTGCTGCTGTTGATTAATTTGTCCTTGGAACTGAACTAGGTTTCCTTGCACAGAAGGAGTGGCACCCCTCATCACCTGCCCTTGTAAAGAAGCAGAATGTCCTTGAGGACCAAAGGGCTGCTTGTTTGGCATCTGACTAACAATCATTTGTTCCATCATGGAATTCTGCTGTAAGACAACTTGCTGTGTCTGATTTCCCATCATTTGCCCATGACTTGGCATTACAGGTTGACCTTGCTGTGCCATCATCTGCTTTGGGGGTGTCATTCTTTGTGGTACCATATTTGGGTTTTGATTTGATACAAGTAATGGTGTCTGATTAACCAATTGTCCTCTAGACAAAATCATCTGGCCCCCACTTTGACTCTGTACCATTTGACCTTGAGACGAAGAAATCTGCTGGTGCTGCATGTTCATCATCTGAGTTTGAAGACCTTGGGCAGACTGACCCACACCACTTGAGGTCACATTTCCTGATGTCTGATTCTGTAAATTGCCATGAAGACCCATAAGGTTAGTCTGGATTACATTACTTTGCCCATGAGGAGGTGGCATTTGACTAGGTGCTGAAGAAGTAGGTTGTCCTAGACAAAAATAATTACAAAAATAAGTCACAAAGCTTAGAAAGAAAAAAAATAATTGATTCTTTCTACAAAGCATAATAAAGGAATAATTGCACATGCAGCAATCAACAAATAAAAAATACACATTGAGTAGCTTTAACATTATTGTGGAGATACATCATTGCTTAAGTAAGAAGAATTTAAAACCTTAACATGGCTTTTCATTTAAAAATAATTTGGCCACTAATGTTTGTTAGTACATCCATCCATCCACTCAACCTCTATTACTTTATATATCTAAAATGTTCATGAAACATTAAAGTCTTACTAGCTATTAATCAATTTTTTTAAAACTGTCCTTTCTATTTCCTTTTAATAACTGTAAGCTAAATCGCATAAAACAAACCTGAGTGCTGAATGTTCTGGCTGTTTTGTAGTGGAGGATTGCTGTTGCCAACTGAGACTCCAGCAGTACTGGAATTTACCTGCCCCTGCATAAAATTTCCTTGGACATTTGGAAACCCCATGGGCATTCGCTTGGGAATACCTACAAAAAAAAATGTGGTAAGTGACTTAATGCAAAAATCTATTAGATGACCTAAAATGACAAGGTATACTCTTCTAAAATGGCAAGCTTAGGAAGCAAATCTCATGAATGCTTTTAAAGTATAAGGAGCTATCACCAGAAGGCCAAGATGATGAAGACGACAAAAACAAAAAAAAAAATTTTTCAATAGTTAGCAATGTTTAAATGATGAGAAAATTCTGTGTCAGCAACAACTGTTCTCTTTTCTTACCTCAAGCAACATAATTAAACCAACTAAATTGAATTATTTTAACATTAGTATTTTCCAACTGCAACACAGCAGTCAAGCTATCCCAATCAATATAACCGAGATCAGTATGTAATTTATACAACTGTGGGAATTCCCACCAACGACTGACACTATTACTATACTTAAAAATCCTTTCACAGGTTCTATTTTAAATACATTCATATGTGTTCATATGTAGCTTATAAGTTTGCTCTGCAAGCACTGTGAAGCCTTGTAAAATATGTAAACAAAAAAATAACAACTGTGTTCCACTCTATTTTATATATACAGTGATCCCTCGCTATATTGCGCTTCGCCTTTCGCGGCTTCACTCTATCGCGGATTTTATATGTAAGCATATTTAAATATATATCGCGGATTTTTTGCTGGTTCGCGGATTTCTGCGGACAATGGGTCTTTTAATTTCTGGTACATCCTTCCTCAGTTGGTTTGCCCAGTTGATTTCATACAAGGGACGCTACTGGCAGATGGCTGAGAAGCTAGATTGCTTACTTTTCTCTCTCTCTTGCGCTGACTATTTGTGATCCTGACGTATGGGGATTGAGCAGGGGGGCTGTTCGCACACCTAGACAATACAGACGCTCGTCTAAAAATGCTGAAAGATTATCTTCACGTTGCAATCTTTTGTGCAGCTGCTTCCTGAAACGACATGCTGCACAGTGCTTCGCATACTTAAAAGGTCGAAGGGCACGTATTGATTTTTGACTGAAAAACAATCTCTCTCTATCTCTCTCTCCCTCCCTCCCTCCGACGGAGGGGGTGTGAGCTGCCGCCTTCAACAACTTTGTGCCGCGGTGCTTCGCATACTAAAAAGCCAAACAGCCCTATTGATTTGTTTGCTTCACTCCTTTGAAGAGGAAGATATGTTTGCATTCTTTTAATTGTGAGACAGAACTGTCATCTCTGTCTTGTCATGGAGCACAGTTTAAACTTTTGAAAAAGAGACAAATGTTTGTTTGCAGTGTTTGAATAACGTTCCTGTCTCTCTACAACCTCCTGTGTTTCTGCGCAAATCTGTGACCCAAGCATGACAATATAAAAATAACCATATAAACATATGGTTTCTACTTCGCGGATTTTCTTATTTCGCGGGTGGCTCTGGAACGCAACCCCCGCGATGGAGGAGGGATTACTGTAGTATACAGTATGGAATGCTAGAAAGAGGGAGAGAGACAGATGTAGGAACAGATATAAAACAAACACACCAGACATAATCTTTATCCAGGCTACTTAATACCTGGCTTGTGGGTCATGCACAGCCCCCAACCCCCCCGCCCCCAAAACATGTTCTACGGCCTCCAAGCATTAGAAGTAAGCTATATTGGGTGTATTCAAGTCATTTTTAAAATTAAATTCATGCCCAAAACAAGCACATTCACTTTTCTCTTGAAAATGGGCTAGTAGTGTTTCATATGCCTTTTTAGTCCTCGGGATGTCAGTTTTTTATCTGTATCTCAGCATAAAGTAGACAAAACGTTTACTTACCTACTGAAGAAAACAACAAGAAAATGACAATATGCAAAATTTCAGACAAGCATAGACTATTTCAACAAAACATAGGAAGAAGACTTTGCATTCACGGAAACAAACAATAGACATCTGTGTCTGATTTGCCAGAGACGTATAATGGTGCCAAAATGCGCAAATATCCAACGTTATCATGAAAGTCGTCTTGCTGACTTTAGTATATTATATCCTCCTCAGAGCAATTTAATTGTCTGACAGTGAACAGATTTTACTCTCAATCTTCATGGAAAATTTAGTACAATACAAAATAAAAGATGGTGATTCCAACACAGAAATGTCATATAAAATACTGTGGAATACTGTAAAGAGTCATGAGCCTTTTATTGTGTTTATTAAAAAAAACTTTCTTGGAGTGTACTGAATCTCTTTTTGCAGATTTTAAAAACAAAGAATCATTGGTCAGATAGCAAAACTGCAACTCTGAGATTCTACACTAGCTGAAGGCAGACAACAGGGAATGGTAATAAGCATCTTGATTATATTACATTTAGTTTTCGTTTGTATAAATGGAAAGACATATCAGTAATCAATTGTAACTAATATATTGTTTACATTATGTGAATGCATTTAAAAGGAGAAAAAGATGATCAGATAATAAAAAGTAAAAGATCTAAGCTACAGTAAAGTTTCAGATAGCTTTCAGTTAACTTTACTTTTCTTTCCAACTAAAGGTAATTCAATAATTTTTTCTTACCTAGTAACATGTTATGAGTACAACAAGAGAAACGTTATGTAAGCTCAACTTTAAATAAATTGTTTTATTTATTTTTTTGAATTTGAGATTCTTTATTAAACTTAACGCCTAATAGAAAGAAAAATGTTTTAATTAGGTTTGCTGGTTTTACATTTTAACTTGAATCTTTAGCAAAAACTAACACCAAAAACCAGAGGTAATGTTAACTGGTTTTGCATTGTGGCCCCGCAATCAAGCTTATTCATGGTTATTGGCCCCTGAGGAGCATGGCGTTGAGTAGCACTACACTGGATGAACCTTACCATGAATAATAAATAAAAAAACAAGATTAAAGAATATTTCCAAAAATACAAAGTAGTTTTATATTGTTGATTATGAAAATGCACATTTATAGGCAAAGGCCCCATATTGTGGTGAAATCAATATAAAGATTTATAAAGATATATGACTACATGGATAAAAAGGTAAAGCACAGAATAACATACAAGAACTAAGAAAGAATTACATACCTCCAATGCTAGAGTGTGGTATTTGGGATACTTGTCCCTGCTGTGCCATTACCATGAATCCTGCCTGAACACTGTTTTGTTGCCCTAAAACAACCCTCCCAGGAGAGCTGACAGCCTGAGGGAAGCCCTGGGGAGTTGCAGCTCGGGGACCAATTTGACTCTGTCCTTGACTCATATTTGGTGGGGTCCCAGGGGAGCCTTGCTGGAAGGGTGATGGAGAAGAAGCTGGAGATTTAGACAGGTGAGGCTGAGGTTGTGCAGAAGATGGAGGTGGAGGGCCCCTAATTCCAGACACTGCTGTTGTTCCTTGGAGACTTTTTGGCTGTGGGGTTATAAACTGGCCATTCCCTGGTTGCTGTCCAACAACATTAAATCCCTGACCTGCTTGCTGACTCCCAAAGGGGTATGGGGGTGGTGGATGGCTTGGTGTCTGAACTGTTGCAAGAGATGGTCTTGATGGCATTTGCCCGGGCTGTGGGACTTTTTTCCAAACAGTTGCAAGGGGTCCTTGAGCAGGTGGGGGTTGGAGAGCCCCTGAAGGAAGCTGATTCCAGCCAGGAGGAACAGGAATTTGTGTTGGTGGTGTAAACGGAGTCCGTACTCCAACTATAGAAGGATGCTGTGCAGAAGGTAGTTGTTGCTGCTGCTGTTGCTGCTGCTGCTGTTGTTGTTGTAACTGATGTTGCTGCTGCAACTGCTGAAGAGAGGCTGGATTAAGCTGCCTGTTGGGCTGTACAACTGGCATGGGGTGTGGCGGCCCTTGCATTGAGACAGAAAGATGTCCTGTTGATTGCTGCTGCTGCTGCTGAACTGTTAAACCTGAAAGCATAGGATCCATTGACTCTGCAATTAAAATATAAGTAACCCCTAAGAGCGAAGTGGAAATACAAATATAGTGCAAGTAAATGTACTGTCTTCAATCAGAAATAAATCATGTCTCAGACACAAAACACTGATAACTAGAAATGAACATCGGAAGCCACATACTTGTTTGCAAAATAAATAAAATTTAAAAAAAAAGAAGAACTTTAAGAGAAAAAAATATAAACATATTTGAATACCTATATGCACACAAAGAGAGGCAAAATGATCCATAAGCATCATAGCCACTTCTACATATTCCCCGAAAAGTCTTATAATGTTCCCTTCACTCAGTTGTGCAGAATATCAACCACATGACACATTCAAGGAGAAACTTCAAAATCAGCATATTCTACAGATAAACCCTTTCATCATATATGGATTCAAAGACGCACAGAATTAAGGTGGCCATTTGTATGCATCACCTGCCAGAATAATTCTACTGTACATGAACTTGTTCTCTGAATTACATTTATGATAGTAAAAAATACTTTTGTCGTGTAACACCTCTACCCAAAGCAACTTACAAGGTCAATGTACAATAGTTTATATATAAACTATGTGTAGTCGGAACCTTTTCAAACACAACCTGCTAACTCAGTTTCTCCATTGAACCACCATTAAATACTTAAGTACCTTACATATTTAGCAAGTGGAGCCATTAACACAAATCTGTACTAGGCCCCTAAGGTGAGATAAGGGAAGCTATGACAAATCGGGTCTGTAAATTTCAGATAGGAGATGTGTCTAAAAGCTGGGCCTGCGAGTGTGGGGGCAGAGGAGGTGCTGCTGTCCCCACAGGAATGCTAAGGCTGGTAATTGAGAATACTCAAAAGGCATGCCAATCTATAAAAAAAAAATCTGAGTAAACATAGCAATGGAAAGGTAGCCTCAGTAAAGGTGGAAGTGTATACATCATCCTCCTGAAAGCTACATTTATGAAGATGGGTGACTGAGAATTAAATTAACATAAAATTAAGCTAAGGGATATTTTTTTTCTAATAGTTGAAGTGTTTTGTTCTCTGTTAAATATACTGAGTAATGTTAGAGTGTTTTGAGGAAATAGGATACAAGGTAACTCAACCTATTTTTAAGGAGCATCTGGCACCTAAAAAACTTATTCATAAATGCCCTATATTGTGATAACCAACTATCCAACTATTCAAAAATACATGCCCCTAAAGAATATACTCTTTAAAAAGGGAAAAGAATTAGCTATTTATAAATGATATTAATATACTTCTTATATACCCAATTATGCTGAATACTACACAAAAAGATAATATGGAATTTGTCTTTACATTGTCTTACCTGACTGAAGTGGAGGCCGTGGTACTCTTGCCTGCATCTGAGCATTACCACCCACTATACAGCCTCCTGAGCCTACCATTGACACAGAAGGGTTGTTCATTCTAATATTGGCTATACACAAAAAGGCAAAATATACAATAATCAGCATGTGAATAAACAGAAACACATGTTAAACCACACCTGTCCCTAACTCCTAGAAACACAGATTGTTGAGCCAGATAATTTACAGAAACAGTTGTTAAGTTTAAGAAAAAATCCATCAGATTTGAATTTTTACCCAGTCTATCCTTTATTACATTGTGTCATTTAGCCAAAAAAGATAAAAGAAAAATGTATGTAAACATTATCACAACAGCACCTCTATACCTCTATTTCATGGCCAAGATGAGTGTTTTGTATGAATGAAACTTGAGTTAACTTAAGACATTACATTGCTTCTGGCATAGTCATTGTTGCTATGACTGACCAATATTTACGTCCATGTCTTTCTGTTCTCCCTCTTAAGCTACCATCTTCCATTTTTATCCAATTACTCATCATTTTCAGAAAATCAACTCTGTGTTTCACTTACAAACATAATTTATTATCAACATACCCTCCCTTTCTTATGACTCTGCGCTGAGAAAATACATTCAAACGGCCAAAAGTTCTCATATTTTGAGACAGCTTAGCTTAGCTAAACAAACAAGCTTGATGGACTAAATGGTCTCCTTTCATCTGTCAAATTGCTTACATTCTGTATCATTTTTTTTTTTTTTTTTTTTTTAACAAACTTTGCTTCATATTCTAATTTCACTGGCTGTAGTTGATGTTCATAAAACCCCTCACACCATCTTAAACCCTAACTTGAAACCTAAAAATGACCTTTCCATGCTAGGATCAGTTCTACCTTAACTACAGGATTAACACGTCAGTTTCCAGATATTTTTATTCATAAATATTTGTTCATCTATAAAGACAAGATTTTATGTTAGAAAATTTGGTAGTCATGACTATATGCAAACTGTCTCAAACACTGTACACTGACTGAAATTTCTAGAATTCTCTTTCTTTTCAGTAGTAAGCCTTTTTGTGACAACACTCTTCAGGAAACATTTTTTATCCTACCAGAAATATAATTTTCAAAAAGGTAGTCTACCTTGTGCTTGCTGCATTGGCAAGCCCAATGGCATCTGACTAGTAGGTCCCAAGGGTCCATTGACAGTCACTTCTTGCCCTCTGTTTTGTACTAATGCCAGGTTTATTGCACCTTCACCTAAAAATATAAAAAGCTGAAAGCTATAATGAAACACTGCATTTCATAAAAAACAACATGTGTTTTTGGTAATACATAAATTAAAAGTGGTAGTAAAAAAGAATATATTTGACAACAGGTAAAGACCTTCAATTTGTACTGAAAGGATTCCCAGGTCCCGTAGTTGCTGCTGGTTATTTTGTGCAAGTAAGCGCAATCTGTCGGCTGCCTCACGTGGGATATTGAAGGTGACCCTCACACTGTTCCATGGCTCCACTTTCTGAAGTCTCATTTTGTCCAGTCCTTCATGAAAAGACAGAGAAAAAATAGTAAGGCAAAAAAACAAAACAAAACATAATGGATAAAGCCAGCAATGATTATCAACCTCAAAGAGGCATCATTTATACAGACAGCATAAAACATAATAATAGTTGATTCATACACCAGACCATCGGTTACATAAAAGAAAAAAAAAATCAAAGGTCTCCATTAAAATCTGAAACATGAAAAAAGAAGTTTGTGCAGTTAAAATGGCACAGCAAAGCTCAACTACAATAAAAGAGATATTTATCTATCATATATTTATATACTGGGTTTAGTATCTACTCTGAAATGTGTTCCACATGATTTACTGAATGGAGTATTAAATTTTATCAAATATGCTGTCATGTCCATTACTGTTTATTTCAATTTAGAAGCAGAGCAAGAAAGAACAAAACAGGCATAAAGCCCAAGGCAACATTCACTATATAAGACCAAATGTTTGTAGACACCTGACCAGCATGCCTCTTTGAGCTTGTTGGACATCCCATTTCAAAACCATGTCCATTAATTTGGAACTGGCTCCCCAATGTGGATAGAACAGTATCAGTTGTTCTGGGAAGTCTTTCCAGAAGATTTTGGAGTGTATGTGGGAATCTGTGGTCTGTCAGCCAAGAGGGCATTTGTAAGGTCAGGTACTTATATAGGACAAGACCCAGTTCACAAATGGTATTCTAATTCATCCCAAAGGAGTTCAACAGGATTGAGGTCAGGGATCTGGGCAGGCCACTCAACTTCCTCCATACCAATGCCATCAAATCATGCCTTTATGGATCAGCTTTATGCACAAGGGTACAGTCATACTGGCACAGAATAGCACCTTCTCCAAACTGTTGCCACAAAAATGGAAGCACACAAAGGCCTGAAATTACTTTGTAAGCTTTAGCATTAACAGTAGCCTTAATTGGAGCCACGAAACTTAGCCCAAACAGAGAAAAACAGACCTAGACTATTATCCCACCTTTGCCTAACTTTACAGTAGGCACTATGCAGACCAGAAGGCAGTGTTCTCCTGGCATCTGCCAAACCCACATTTGTCATTCACACTGCCAGATAGTGAAGCAGGAGTCATATCTCCAGATAAGATGTTTCCATTGCTCAAGAGTCCAATCACAACACCTGGCATTGTGCATAGTGATCTTAGGCATGTGCTGATGTTGCTTCCTGAGGCAGTTTGATACTTTATTATGAGTGGCATCACTCTGTGAATTTGTGTGGTTTATAAGTTCATTGTTGAGCTGGCTAGACCCTTCCATTTCACAATAATAGTACTTACAGTAAATTGGAGCATATCTAGCAGTACATAAATTTCACGTACTGACTTGTGGCAAAGGTAACATCCTCTGACAGTGTCACGGTTATAGTTGTTAAGCTCTTCAGTACAACTCACTCTACTGCTAATGTTTGTCAATGAAGAATGCATGTGGCTATGTGCTTGATTTTATGCACTTGTTAACAATGGATATGACTTAAACACCTGAAGTCAGTAATTTAAAGGACTGTCCACATACTTTTGGTCATATAGTATATTAGGTGGTCTATTAACACACCTAATTTTGTTTCTGAAATGCAAAGGAAATCAGACCATGCATTAAATGTGTCCCTAACTCCTATACACACAGATTGTTGAGACAGATAATTAACAGAAGCAGTTGTAAAGTGTAAGGAAAAGTCTATCAGATTTGAATTGTTACCCAGTCCAATCATATATGGAACACCCTTTAAGATTTTGTCCAGTTTATCTTTGAAATCTTCATCCTCCATATTGCCTTTGAAGGCAATGAAGATGTTGAAGTCTTCTTTGTTGGGTATAGTGCCTTCATCCTCCTCAACACCAGAGTCTTGCTCCACATCAGACAACCATGCCAAGGAATCAACTTGGCCTTGCAGATTTACCATTGTGCCCTTGTAATATGGTGCCACACGCTCCAACCCTGCATAAAGAAAAAAAGCTTTTTTAACTTGAAATTACGCACATTGATACATATGACTTTAGTGTTGAATTTTGTAAATAATTTAAAATAAAAATACATACAAAGAATTTATTAAGTTTTCTTGAAAAACAATACCATATAGTTACAATTGATGCACATCTAAATACCGTATATACTTGTGGATAAGCCCATCCATGAATGGCTAACCCTCAAATTTGTAACCAAATTACAATAAACAATGTGTCATCTGCAGATAAGCCTAATGTGAAAATTTAATTATAAATTGGTTCAGTAAAACATTCATTTTTAAAGTAATGAGTAACCTAATGCAATATTTTACTGAAGTAAAAATACCTTTGTTATAAAAAAAAAACAGATATGATTTACTGCACTACTATGGAAGCTTATAACAAAAAACTGTGTTATTTTTCACAGGTATTGCCTTTTTAAGGCATTGCCTCCTGCTATGTAATATCATGCATGCAACTTGCTCTGGCCATTTGGTGACAAGTTAGTGAGGCAGAAGTTAAGTTCTTGCATAGTGTGCAATCAAGTTAAAAGAACTAAATGTAAGTTATAGGCATACACTGAATCCTGCAATTGCTGAGTGATACATTTAATCCATCCAGTTTGGGTTCACAGGGAGGCTGAGATTATCACAGCAGCAACAGTAAGGCAAGAAGCAACCATGGTACGCTAGTCAATTGCAGGGCACAATTGTACAGAAGCAGAAAAGAGTGTGATCTGTGCAATCTGCAAATGCTGGGCATACACTGTGCAACTGTACCATGATTTTAAGCTTTATTTACAGAATTTCAGCTTCATCCGTCTTTGTTTCACATGCAGTAAGAGATGGGTGGTGATGCTCGATTATATCTTATGATCAGACTGTCATACGATTGGAAGAATTTCTGTTATTACAGAAGTTTCTGTTGACTTGTTTTGTAAGCAGTGTCAAGACTTAAGTCACTATAAAATACAATTGTGCATCGATCACAGTACATTGTACATTGGGTATTACTATTGTCATGCTCACTTTCATTACAAAAACCTAAATATCATACAGCAAACCATATATAACTAAATAGTCAATGACAAACGCATCCTAGGAATCCTTTATAGGAAGAACCAGAAATAAACACATAAAATGAGAAATTACATTGACTACACCTCTAATTCTCCCTGTATAAAACAGACCAACTGTATTGCACATGCCTCAGCCATCTGCACATGCAGTCACACCTTTTTCTTTTCTTTATACTTTCAGAGACACAATATTGCAAGAGTCAGGAATGCAGTTCTTTTCTTTGTTGACATTTTGAGAACAGTATGGCTGCTGCATCTTTTTTAAAATGGGTAAAACTGTATGTTGAGGAGATGTAAACATATAGTCTGTGCTCCCACTTTATGGCATATCAATCAGACTGATCATATTTGTACAGTTTGAGCACATATATGACTGGAGACTATCGTACCGTACTTTTGTTAACTGATGTTGTCTTACTTTCATTTCTTATTTTGTCTTTTATTTTTCTTTTCTTCATTATGTAAAGCACTTTGAGCTACTTTTTGTATGAAAATGTGCTATATAAATAAATGTTGTTGTTGTTGTTGTACAGTGTGAGTAGTTGCTTGCCCATGATTTAAAAAAATTAAAAATAAATCGCAAAGTGTACACCAGGGATAACAGAAAACTAAAAATAAAGTATCAGTCCTGTTTTAATCCAGCTACCCATTATAGATATTTTGAAACTGATCGGGTGGAGCAGCAGCTAGTGATCATACTATGAATCTTTGGCTGCTCACGTTTGACAATGGAAAAAAGGAGGTGGATATTATTTACTTCACAGCACATAAACTGCTAAAGGTATATATAATACTCAAGAAAAATATTACTGTTCAGTTTTTCATATAAAAAAGAAACACAAAAGCAAGACATTAGATGTTATAATATGTAACTCTATCACATATTTACTTTTTTTTGGTAATGTAACTTTTAAAAGTAAGGTTCCCCAACAATGTTTGCGCATGACTTCCTTTAATAATGTAGCAACTCAGCTATGAGCTAACCGTGTAATGATAACGCAACAGCAAAACCGAGAAGTAAGGTGACAGCGCGAGCTGGTTATACAAATGAGGACCACCAGCAGGAGAGATGGCAGAGAATGAGGAATTAGCATGAACCAATGAGCAAATGGAGGAGGCCACCTGGAGAGTGTTGACAGTGAGGGAGGCTGGTGGTTAACTGGAAGTCAGGGCATGACAGCATGATCAAGTGTGGTTTCTTCTGGATCAGACAAAAAAGCCAACAGCGACATTGTGAAAGACTGGAATGGGAAAGAGAACTGGTTTTGTCTGTAATATAAGAAGTGTCCTTCTAAAGGAATGTAGCAATGGTCAGCTTAGCTGGGTAAAGACACTCCCCATGGTCTGAACAATGATACAGATATAGACTGTACAATGTGCTATACTTTATATAAAAAAAAAAAAAAAAAATCAGTTCTATTCCACACACCATCCTTGATTCTTCACCTATTTTGAATCACCCAAGCTAATTGTTCTTTTTCTGTTTAACTGTATTCTGTGACTCATGTGTTTTCTTTTCCTTTACCTGCAAAGAACTCTTTGCAATATTATGTCATACTTTTTAATACTATCTATATATATATATAATTCACTAAGTCCATGTCAAGTAAGACGCACGCAAGACCAAGCCCTGTCCACCAACAATTCACTAAGCAGCCGACCATGGCACACGCACTACAGAGCCAACAATTCGCGCGAGAGCGAAAGCATTTGCCAAGAATGTTTTCATTAATCAAGAACGAAAGTCGAGGTTCGAAGAAGATCACATACCGTCGTAGTTCCGACCATAAACGATGCCGACTGGCGATCCGGCGATGTTATTCCCATGACCCGCCGGGCAGCCATTACTCCCACTGGCATGCCTCCGCATAAAGTCAAACTTAAAATTGGTTCAGTTGTCATGCTTCTCAGAAACCTCATGCCAGCAAGAAGTCTCTGTGATGGCACTAGACTGACTGTTCTCAGCATTCACCACAATGTACTGGAGTGTAAAACAATCGCAGCTCCTACCTCACAAACTATCCATATTCCCCGGATTTCCCTGACCTCATCAGATTGAAATTTGCCTTTTACTTTTACACGCAGACAATTTCCAGTTAGATTGGCCCTTGCAATGACAATTAATAAGGCGCAGGGACAAACTTTCAAAAAGATATGCCTGTATCTGCCAAAACCAGTTTTCAGTCACGGACAATTGTATGTTGATCTCTCCAGAGTTCCATCTTTTCATTCACTTACAGCACACAGGCGCGCGTGCGAGAGAGACACACACACATAGGCTCGCGAGAGAGAGACACACACACAGGTGCGCGACAGAGAGAATGAGACACACACACACACACACACACAGGCGCGAGAGAGAGAGAGAATCCCTGACCCCATCAGATTCAAATTTGCCTTTTACGTTTACACGCAGACAATTTCCTGTTAGATTGGCCTTTGCAATGACAATAAGGCACAGGGACACACTTTCAAAACGATATGCTTGTATCTGCCAAACCCAGTTTTCAGGCACAGACAACTGTATGTTGCTCTCTCCAGAGTTCCATCTTTTCATTCAATTACAGTCGTATCCTCAAACCCACCCCATTTGGACACTATGCCTTTCAGGAAGTGTTCACCCATCAATACACAATTATGCGGCATATGCTACGCCGCGGCTTGGCTAGTGATTACTAACGATCGCAGTACCGTTACTCAAACCAAGCATCTATTTTAGCAGTTTCATGTTTATGTAAAGCAGGCATGTCAAACACGCGGCCCGGGCCCGCAAAAGAAATCTGTGCGGCCCGCATGACAGATCCTAGTTAGCACTGAACTTGTACAAAATAACTGATTCAATCACAAATGATAGTATTCTGCATCTTCGGTGTTACTTATTGACTTTTCTTACTTCTGCCTTCTGACAAAAGCGCGTTTTCCCATGGAATTACGGTACCGGAAATGTCATCTGCTAGTATAGCCACGAGCCTTGACAAGTTAATGAGCCACAGTGTCACAAATGAAGTGCTAGGCTGCAGCAGGGGTGGCCTTAGGCATGTGCAAATTGTGCACCTGCACAGTGCCGCCAAATCCCAGGGGCCGCCACGCCAATATATATTGAATATAAAACAGAAAGAGAAAATAAGGACACAGCTGACGGCAATGTGGCCGAAAAACATTCCGTTTCTTGTTAATTAGTATGCTGTATTTACAAATGTCGCTACAGTCGGAGCAGTAAGCTATATGTAGTATTATTATGTTTTGCCGTAATGAGAATATCATGGGTTGCCACTTGGTTTTCAAGTTATGGCCACGAGTAGCCTATATAGAAGCATGTCATGAGCACGAGGCGGCTATGCAGTGTCTGCAACGGATGTGGCCATCCGCCGTGTATAAGATACCGTATTGACATTGCCAGGTGAATGGGCCACCGATTCTTTCTCTGCCCAGGGCCGCCACGAGCCTAGAGCCGCCCCTGCTAAGGCTACACTACTGACTGGGCTGCTGAGACTGGCCACTGGGCAGAACTGACCATCACGAGTAGTAATAGCCCGCATATTTTCACGTTTTTTTGCTCTAGTTTCATGAGCAAAACTTTGAAGTAAACTTAGTAAAGTAAAATTAGATTTTTGGAGGATTTGTTTTCCAACTTGAATTACTGAGCAATGAATTCAGTTAGCATTTTCCTGATTTCATTTCACACAAACAGGGCACTGTGCTGTTCTCTTACAACGTTGAGAATGCGCCTGAGAATATCCAAATGGAATTGACTGAAGTGCAGTCAGATTCTATTCTGAAGGCAAAATACAACGAAGTTGGTGTGCCAGGCTTGTATGCTTACCTGCCACCCTCGTATGTGCAGATCCGTAAGTTGGCATCAAGAGTACTGTCTATTTTAGGAAGCACTTACCTTTGTGAGCAATTGTTTTTGTTAATGAAAGCTACCAAAACCCCACGTCGCTCAAGACTTACCGTCGAGCACCTTTCATCCCTCATAAAAGTTGCAGCTGCACAAGATTTCAAGCCTGATATTGACGAACTGGTTACTAACAAGAGATGCCATGTGTCGGGACAAAAGAAATAAATCTCACACTGTAAGGCTCCTATATAAGCAATGCATATAATATAATGAATATCAATCATCAAGACACTATATAAAAGCGGTCGGGATTGTCCTTCCGTCCCGTGAGTGCAAAGCGTAGCGGTATTCCGCTTATCACAGACTTACTACTTGCGGTACGAAGTGACGCGATGTGAGCAGAGTTCTGGTGCTCCGATTGTTCCCTTGCTTTTGTGCATGATGCGCTGGAAAAATAGACAAAATTATGTCTCTGGAAATAAGTAATGTTGATGGAGTGCAAATACCTCACCGCGTAGTAAATATCAGGGGAGATGGTGCTTGCTTATTCTCATCTATAGCTTATTTAGTGCATGAAACTCCGTCTTTAGCGGTACAGATTCGGGCTGACATTGTACGACATGTTTTAAGTAATTGGTCAAGGTTTCAGCCATTTACAATGATGCCGTCAGGAATCTCTTATACAAATGAGCTTCAGTATCTCACTGAAATGTCAAAGTCTCAAACTTATGGTACCATTTCTGAGCTAATGGCAGCGGGAGAGTTGTTCCCCTATGAGTTTCAAGTATATTATTATGGAGTCCTACACTCCAAGTTTGGACAGGCACTCGAGGGGATAAAAAAACGTAGGTTTTCGGAAGATGTTATGAATGGGCACTTTGATGTTCTCATTCCCTACACTTATATGACTGATGTACACATGAAGCGCACACAAATTGAGGATAAAAGTCGGTCGCCTTAAAAGGAGGGTAAGCCTAGTAATATAATAAGGACCTAGCTAAGAGGTTAAGACTCTAATTCTACACTGTTGTATGGAGACTGCATGGAAATAAATTGCTTTTCTTTAAACTTTAAACGTTACATTTTTTAAAGTTTTCAGTATTGGAAAGAAAGCTACAGTAACTTTGTCTAATAGTATTTGTTACAGTACGGCCCACTGACGCACGTATGGAAGTCGAAGCGGCCCACCAATGGTAGTGAGTTTGACATGCCTGATGTAAAGTATCCAATGTAGCTTTTCATGTTAGCGCCAAAGTCATCTACTAAGCATCATTTACGAACTGAGTCCTTAGCATTTTTGCATTGTTCATAAACTTTCCTTTATACGATATGTAGAATGACAGAAAACAGTTTGAATCAGTTGCAGTGTGCTATGAGACAGGGATGATCCCGTGCTGATCTGGTCTTAGCATATATTT
The DNA here is from genome assembly GCF_900747795.2 of Erpetoichthys calabaricus. Classification (NCBI taxonomy): domain Eukaryota; kingdom Metazoa; phylum Chordata; class Cladistia; order Polypteriformes; family Polypteridae; genus Erpetoichthys; species Erpetoichthys calabaricus. Next base: position 116,730,966 of record NC_041403.2, on the reverse strand, counting down.
AGAATTATTTGGGTTTAGTGCTGCTGTTGCAGTCTGCCCTGGAGCTGTGGACCAATAATAATAATAATAATTCTTACATTTATATAGCACTTTTCTCACTACTCAAAGCGCTCTCCAAACAGGGAGGACCCGGGAAGCGAACCCACAATCTCCTTACTACAATGCAGCAGCACTACCACTGCGCCACCTGTGAGGACCAAGGCTAAAACTAAGTTCAGTTACTTAGCTGCTCAGTTGCTAAACTCAGGCCTCCTCATGATCAGGTTTAATAGGCTTAGTATGGTGGTTAATATTATAAAATGAATTCCGCATGCATCAGACAGTCTGTTGCAAGCATGAAAACGCGCTTAGGTGGTGTTTACAAAATAGAGAAACCATATTATATATTTATATTTGGAAAATACAGCATGAAACTTATTCCAATATAGTTTCCTCAACGTCGTACAAAAAGATAAGACTATGCATAGAAATAATTATTTTGTGCAATATATGAAATAGAAAAGTACAAATCATCATAATTTAACCATTGATCTTCAGCAATTCCTGAAGTGGAAACAAATAAATGTTTCTAGTCTAGTTTTTGTCAGTGTCTTGGTCCTCCTGTAGACACGTTACAAAATTTTACATATTTCTCAAATCGAGTGCTTGAGTCCCCCTTGATGTTTTGATCAAAATGATATATGTACATTAGAATGGACAGCTTGAAGAACCCCTTCAAGGTCAGAGTAGGGAGATGCCGCATCAAAAAAATTGAATAAACTTGATATGCCATAGCAGTGCACAACAGCCCACTTCAATCCCTGTGGTTCAGTAAAAAGAGTCGGTGTCTCTAATTAAGAAACTGCTTGACCACTTGATTTGGAAAGTGTGCAATGAAAAATGCTCACAGGTTCTTCAAAGTGTTGTGGATATCTCTTCCTGGGTGTCCCCCAGCTCTAAGATCTCTCAAAATATGTATTTTATACAGCTTGAGCTCTACTGTGAAGACTGCACTGCGATCACATAGTCATTATGAATACTGTCCAGCCTCCAATTATGCATTTTATACACTTTGTTGACTGTTGGATTTATTTGTGTTCTTCAACAAGCTAGGTGTATAATGAATGACTACTCTTCTGTTAATCTACTTAACTGGGAAATTACCGTAATTACAGTGAGAGAATTATGCTTCAGATACGATTCTATAATGTGTACAGTACCTCACTTCGTCATTACTTTCAGTATAGGGATCCTTTTCATATGCTTGAAATGAATAAGGTTTTTTTTTTTTTTTTTAATTGAGCTCTGACTGTGGATAAGCTAAATGCAATTTTTGGGTTTACTTTGGATCCCAGAATTCGATGCTTATCCATGAGTATAGAGAATACTAGCCATAAATTAGCATACCAATCAACAAAAAATGAAGTCTTGATTTAGGTTATTGAATTGGTATAAACTGTGCATTGTTTGTCCGATTCCTGTTAAAAAAAAGTGTTTGTGAAACACTTCTGCTTGTATCTACAGTACCTATTATTTTCGCTTTTAGACCAAAATAATGGAAATACTATTACAGGAATAAACAGAAAATCATTTGACATTCACTTTAAACCTCCAGAAATATATACTGTAGTAGATAAGCTCTCCAGAACATCATTACTACATTTCAAAAATTTAATATGCTCATTCCACATTTCTCTCTCTTCCTACCTGCAAGTATACCTGTAATTGTCCAACGTGTATATGCACACAGTCAAGAAAAACAATAACAGCTACCTGGAAAGAGTCATCCAGCAGAGTTGCTCAGGCTTGACGTTGAAAAATTTTTGCGACACTAACAAGTCAAAAAAATTATGAGGCATAGTAAAAAAAAAAAATGGTGGCTAAATTTCTCTGTTTAAATCAAAAGATGATTGAAAATACTCAGGGAAGGATGTTCAAAGCTTGGTAACACTTTAATCCCATGCTCATCTAAAGCTGATATGAACCAACACTGTTTTGAACAGAAGGTGCTTCACTAATATACACACATTTTAAAAACACAACTTTTATTGACCTTCAAGGTGCTGCACTTGCAGAATGCAACCATCATATTGTGGCAGCCCTCAGGTTGACAATGTATTTAGTAATTATTCAGTAATAGTCTGGGATAAATAAAAAGTAGATGCTACTGAGACATAACTCAAAGAAGCCAGTCAATGTCACTCAAGTATTAACGGTCATGTTAAATTTGTAAGTACAAACTGAACAATTAAGAAACTGCTTAACGATGCACTTCTAATATTTATTAACTGGACTATAAACATGTATGGGAGCAACATAATGAAAGGTTTTATTTAATTCTATCCAACTCCTAGTCTTAAGCACTTTCAAAACTCAGCATGTTTAACAAAAACATTTTTTAGGAAACCACAAAGCTGATGGATTTATGTGTTTAACTGGAATAAATTTCTCTGTGTAAGAGTTGACATGTACTACCCGTTCCTTTTTTCTGGTAGTGCCTGATTAATTGTTCTCTTTAGTGCAGTACCAGCATATTTTTTCTAAATGCTGAATGGCACTAAAATAGAACAACATACAGTATAAACAAGCGTAATAGGGTAATATGAAATAACACCCAATTGACTATTTTCTTGAAGTCAATCACAATGAGAAGCCTACATGCATTCACCATCACAGATGCCCTGCACTTTCAAAGATTTTGCATTTACATGGATTTTACCTCATATTTTAACAAATTGACTAAACATCTAAAAATATTTAAGAAAGTAAATATGGGATTGTTCAAATACATGTGCATCATATCAAACAAGATTGTATCCAGAGCTAGTTACTATCTTATCCCTGTTTCTATAGTAGTTTCCCTTAACAATCCAATCGCACAAGTGGGTGTAATTTTATTCTTGCTCTGCTCAACATCTTTCTTTATATGAGGGCACAGTGGCTTCAATCTTGGTGTCCTCTGCCTGGTAACTGCTTACTTTAAGACCATTTTTCTGATTGTAAAATTCTAGGTTAAGTACATGTGTATACTAAGCTAGGTTAATAATCCAAAGAAAATCAGCATGACAATTTTACAGGTAAAGACAAAGTATACAGAGTTTCCACGAATTTTTCAAATTGGTATATGTGCACACAAAAGCAGAAAATTGCTAGGTAAAGTGTCACTGACTTATACTTTACAACACAATGACATTAATGCCTATGAGCTAATCAAAAGCAACCCAGATGGTGATGAACGAAAGCCATGCTTGATCACTTAATTTGAGAAAATAAAGTAGTGCTGTTTTTGAAAAATATAAATTGAACAAATTTTGAAAAGGAGGAGCTCTAAATCCAATGTAAGAAGAAAAATGTTAAGCCCACTTACAGTACTATCAGGAACAGCCATGTGCTGTCTCCATAGACTATTTCATAGCAGCAAACAAAATGGTGTACTCTGGCAGCCATGACACAGTAACAAGGCGAGAGGAAGAGGGGTGCCTTTTGACAGGCACTATTTTGTGGGAACTCAACCTAATGAATCTTGTATTCTACCCAGCAAGCTTTCAATCTTCAAACAAGTGTCTCAAACCTGTTCTATCCAGGTCTGCATCACAGCATGTGTGGACAGCTAGTCCACTACACTGAACACTCTGTCCATATATCCATCCTTTTTCTGCCAATTATCAAGGTCCAGGTCAAGGTCATGGGGGCAGCAGTCTAAGCAAAGACACCCAGATATCGCTTTTCCTCACCGCCTCCTCCAACTCCTACAGGGGAATACCAAGGCATTCCTAGCCAGCCTAGTGATATAATCTCTCCAGCATGTCCTGTGTCCGCCCTGCGGTATCCTTTCATTTAGACATGCTTGAAACACCTCCCCAGGGAGACATCCTAATCAGATGCCCAAACCTCCTCAATTGGTGCCTTTTGGTGCAGATGAGCAATGGCTCTACTTTGAGCTCCTCACGAATGTCTGTGCTCCTCAGCTTTTCTCTAAGGTTCAGCTAAGGTACCCTTTTAAAGAAACTCATTTCTGCCACTTGTAACTATGATCTAGTTCTTTTGGTCACTACCTACAGCTCAAGACCCAATATGAGGATAGGAACATAGATCGACCAGTAAATCAATAGCTTTGCCTTTTTGGTTAAACTATCTCTTCACTGTGACTGACCAGTAATGAGGACATTCCTCTGATGTGCCCGTCAATCTTCCCTCACAAGATTCCAAGATACTTAAAACTTGATGCAGCATTTCATCACCATCACACAGAATGCATTCCACCTATTCTGTCTGAGAAACATGACCTTGGACTTTGAGGTGCTGATGCTCATCCCTGTCACTATACATTCCACTGCAAACTGCTGCAGCTTGTATCTAAGGTCATAGTCCGATGAAATCAGCAGAACCATGTTATCTGTAAAAAGCAGAGATGTGATCCTGAGGCAAAAAACTGGAAACTCTAACTAAATGGCCGAACCTAGAAATTCTGTCCAAAAACTGAATTGGTGAAAAAAGTCACCTCTGGAGGAAACACACACCCACCAGAGGCAACTCTGAAATACTGCCAGCAATGTGAATTAAAGTCCCGCTCCTGTTACTCATTCCCAGTATAATGGGGTAGGTTGGGGGGTACGGGTGGGTTGGTGTGGTGGATGATATTCACCCCGAGTTTTTAAAAGAATTGGATGTGTTTGGGTTATCTTAGCTAACACACCACTTCAAGACTTTGTGGAGGTCAGGGGCAGTATCTCTGAATTGGCAAACAGGGGTGGTGGTCTCCATCTTTAAGAAATGAGAAGGGATCGGGTATTCCAACTCTAGGGCAATCACAATCTTCAGCCCCCCTGGGAAGGCCTAGGCCAGGGCTCTGGAAAGAAGGATCCAGCTATTAGTTGGGCCTCAGATTTTTGGAAACAATGCAGATTTTGTCCCGGGCGTGAAATACTCATATACTTACACAGGGCCAAGTGAAAAATTGCCAATTAGACTCTCCGATTACATTTTGGGACATGGATGGGAACCCAAAGTACCCAGAGGAAATCGCACAAAGGCATACAGAGATTGAGAACTGAGCTATTCCTTCTTAGCAGTGTACCTTTTTAAGAGAAATTAAAAAACAGAAATCAGTAACCTTCTGAGCACCTCTTAGGATTTCTTCTCCTGTACCTGGGATGAGAGGTTCAGTTATGAACACTGTGGGCCAGGAAAGTTGTGGAGTCACCCTAGTATGTGTGAAAAAGTGAATCCCAATTAATCATGGGGTGGTTAACCCAGGACGTTTCCAGGTCAAATGTGTGAAAAGAGACGATGGGTTCTCCTGCAGTACATAAGCTTAAGAGTCTAGTGTGGTGTTAGCAACCTAAAAGCACCAAAAATACTTTGGACTTATCTCAAAATATAACGCAAAAAGCATTATAAAAAACACCATAACAAGTTTCCAAGATCATAGCACAGATATTATTACATAAAACTGCCAGAAACTTGAAAAAGCTTCTTCCAAATCTCACTTGCCTATTTCCACTGGGCTGATACAAATATGTCATCAACAGTGGGAGCTCATACTGGCTTTTTAGTCAATTATACATTAGGTTTACAAAATGTTATTTTCTAGAACAACTTTAAAATAATTAGAAACTTGCCAGCCTCTATGACAGGGACCAGACATTTTTTAAGTATTAAAAATGTCTAGCATGCAGAGAACATGCATGGTAAGACATCACAACACTGTAAAGAAATATATTCAGTGATGAAAGAAACCTTTTGTTATAATGCTATTATTTTTAAGATTAATTTTCTGAACCTGTCTGTTCAATTATATGGACAGAAGGGACAAGCTATTATTGAAACACTTGCTCACGAACAATAAATAGCATACTTTTAAAGCACATTTGACAAACTATACCTTTACAATGTCCAACAACAGTAACAAAACACAATAGAAGGGATGGTGACTTTAAAGAATTAATGCCCATATACGTATACAGAATATAAAACACTGGACAATTCAAAACAAAGGCCGCCAAGGAGGCAAGCTCACGATACAATCCATCTTTCCCAGAACAGCTTTGTGCAAGGGCTTGGGACAACTTTATTGGAAACATAGCCTTTCACAGAGTACACAAGCAGGGGCAGAAACCAGCCTTGGAAGGACTGCCTGTCCAGTCACATGGGTTATATTTTATAGTAATTGTAGCATTACTGTCCCACGCACCAGACTCTCCTCACTGGGAGGCAGGTCCTTCAGTGCTATAGCCCCAGCCTCAACTCTGGAACTCTCTTCCTCAGTCTCTCCGAGATTGCTCCTCTTCTGCACATTTAAATCTCAACTGAAAACTTTCCTCTTCTACGAACTTTTGTCTTCTGTGTAATTTTTTTTTTTTTTACTCTGTATGTAAAGCAACCTTGGGTTTGTGAAAAGTGCTCTATAAATGCAACTTCTTATTAAAAAAATTGCCTGCTCTTAAATTATAAGGGGCAACAAAATAAAAAGAAAAAAATCTGAGCCCTGTCAAGTTGCTAACAAAATTGAAAGCCTTATTGAAATTTTCTGCCAAATTTCATATTTTGAATATCTGATATTCACACATCTGTTGAGAAACTGAAGCACCCAGAGTGACCCCAGCTTATGCTCCCACATACCTGTACCAGGTCAGGAAAATAAGCCAAAAAGATATGAAGCAGAAATGTTATCCTCTGTACCATCATGCAGGCTAGGGAAAATATTATTTAGAATAATAATTGTTAACCACTTATTAATTACAGTTAACATATATGTATAATGGCTTATTAAACTTTCTACACCTAAATTAAAACAAGTGCAAATGGAAAAACCATGATGCTGCAGGAAACATTTAGCTTTAGATTAATTTCTAAATTTTCATATACAATGTAATCAACAATTCATTACTTAAACCACCTAATTTTTTTTTTTTTTTTTTAAAAAGTGTCATGTATTTTTGCAAATGTTAAGAAAATGGGAATAAATGAATAACGTACAGATGAATTCTTTAAAATGTCTAATTGGTCTATGCATTTTTATCCATTTAGAAATAGCACTATAATTTAATGTTGAAAACATATAGCTTGGCAAAAAATTTGAAAAGGACCAAATGTTACTGACAATATAAAAGAATACTTTTGAGAAGAAAAAAAAAAGTACAATAAAATAAGGGGTCATGTTTTTACAACAATGCAAGAGCATTTTAAGGCATGACTACACAAGGTGGAATAATCAGTTAACAAAACTGGTGTGTATATTGAGAATATCCAAAATCATAAGAGAAGCACATCCTAATATGCATAAAAGAGATTTCTTTATTCTGTTTTTCTGTTCACAACAAATATAATTTCCAGGTAAGGATGATGAAGTTTCAAAATAATGCTGTTATTAGACATTGCACCAGAGAGTGCTGATGTAATGTATGTTTATTGGCATATGCAAGTAATAATTTCACTAATAAATTTCACTAATAAATATATAAATCTATACATGAGTCTACAGAAACTGTTTCTGCTTAGCTGTAAAATATTATAATGAGCTAAAAAGAAAGAATAAAGGAGCCAAACCTTTTCAGTCTAACCAAAATTAGTTGCGGAGTGACTAATTGGAGTTTTTAAAAACTGTGAAAGAAATTAATACAGCAGATCCCATTTATTACCTTTAATTACATTCTTCAAAAAGAATACAGGGACACTGATGGACACTTGTTAAGGGTAGCATTCGCACAGACATTTTTCTTCCAGAGAAGAACCATAAAGTACTGTGGTATATAGAGTGGTAATTTAGGGACTGTCAAAACCGAGCTCAATATTATTTTCATACAAGTTCTCCAAATTAGATTGAAGAATGTTGTTCAGCAGAATGAATAATAATAATAATAAATTAACTAAACACTCAAGGACACAGAACAATAGATAAAACACAGATTATAAACAAAACTAAAATACTAAATTAAAATCAGACGGAGCAATTGTAATCAAAGAGAAAAAGCAGTGAGATGAGCTTTAAGTTTAGATTTGAAAAGTGAAAATGATTCAATATTTCTAAGCTCAGATGGTAGTGAGTTCCAGAGCTGAATGCAACTGAATGCTCTGCTCCCTATAGTGGTAAGACGGACAAAAGAAACAGTCAAGTGGATTTAGGAAGAGGATCTAAGGGTACGGGAGGGAATGGAAACATGGAGGAGGTCAGACAGATATGGAGCGGCAAGGTTCTGGAGAGCCTTAAAAGTTAACAGAAGAATTTTGAATTGAATGCGGAACGTAACTGGAAGCCAGTGAAGCTGCTGCAAAACGGGAGTGATATGACGAATAGAGGGGGTTCTAGTAATGATGCGAGCAGCTGAATTCTGGACCAGTTGAAGCTTATAAAGAGATTTGCGAGAAAGACCAAAGAAAAGAGAATTGCAATAATCCAGACGAGAAGTGACAAGGCTATGAACAAGGATGGTCCATTTTCATCAGATGTATTAATTCTTTACAGTAAATAAAAAGGCTGACATCATAAGCTATAGAAAAAAGAACATTTGGCTACTGTAAAGTATATATAAAGCATGCTGTTCCTTCAAATTTGCAAACTCAAAGAAACACATTTAGCTTAAAAGACTGGTATCTATCATGTTGCTTTAGAACAATCCTGAACCTGCCAGAACTACATAGCAGTGGTTTATGTGAACACAGAGTGCATCTCTCATTCTAAACACTCAACTAACTGACTACACTTTGGGAACAATGTAGCCCAACGTCACGCAAGTAACCATATGTGAAACAAACTTAAATCACTTTAATGCATTCATCTGTTTTTTTAACTTGCTGTGTTCAATCGAGGATAATGAGAAACAAAGACCACCTCCTTTAATTCAGCAAAAAAAACTTTTCAGGCTGGTGTTTTTAATAACCAAACTGACACAATTAATAAGTTACTGTTGAGCAGAGTAATAAATCCCAAGAGACACCGTAGTGATAAACAAACTGACAATGCTTATGGATGAGCTGACTGCTTTAAAAAAATATATACAGTATTTTTTTTTTCATTAAAGAGAAAAACATCTGTTGTGTGATTCTTGCATGCATATCAAAATCATGCCTCATAGGTCCAGAAGACTGGCACTTGAAAACCCAAGCAGTCATGGTCTATAAACAGTTTGCCAATTCTCCTAAGTCTGTAAGAAAATTAAAAGGCTCAGTCAAATTTTTCCCCCTTTAAGTGAGGTAAGCGAGGAGGAAGAGGGAAAGTTCACCTTGAGTGTGCCTTGGAATAAATTGGCACCCCACCCTACCATTTCCCTGATACCATGGATAAGATTCCAAGCCCTAATAAAGGTCTAAGCATCTTCAGTAAACAGGCTGACTAAAACCTCAAATCATCACTATATTTGAGCCATAGACATAAAAAATCTCTTGTCAGTTCTGTCTTTGCCATTTTTAACTATGCAGGATACCAAGTCCCTTTTTCAGTTGCGCAAAGACATTTATCTTTTAAGTATGCTGCTTCCTTCAGTGCAATACACATCCATCAGTCCAATGAGGGGGTATCATTCTACTGCTGGGCCCACTCGCATCCATATTCGTCTCAGAAAAACGTACAACTATTTGATTCAGACACATCTAGGTCTCACTGGCTGCTATAACCTACAGTGTACTGTACGATCCCAAAAAAGTCAAACTCTGCTCCACACACAACAAAATAAAACAAGTGGCAACTGTTCTGTATGTCCATCACATTTTATTACTTCAGTATGATAAATAAAAAGAACTATACAGGCACCTAAGCCAGGAGATGGGCAACAAAACGCTGGTTTATAAGGCTAACACAGTCAAGAAACCCTGACAAACCAACTGGTAAACAAATTCCCAATTCTAAGCTGCAAGAACGTCAGCCACATTACAGGATTCAAGAAATGGTGAATCCAATGTGTAGATGATCAGCTTGAGTTTAGACTGGAATGTAACAGAGTAGTGTCAAAACTTGTACTTGTTAACCTCGATGAAAAACTACTCTAAAAATGCACATTTTCCATATGATGCTATTAAACAGGTACCGGGAGTTGCTTCTTTTCGTATTTCAATGAACACAGCGTGCATAGCATATCGACATCAGTCACGCACCTCCTTTTAAACATCAAAACTTTGAAAGAAATGCTTTAGTTGTTTCCTTCCATGCCAATATGATTTAAACAACACATAACAGGTTTACTTTCAAAATTTTAAAAACGTACGCAATCACCACTGCACGGTGCGAATAACGGACCTGCGTGAACTCTGCCCGTTTTCACCTTCGATTTTTTGACAATTAACCCACCCACAAAGAAAGTAGAAGGTAACAATAACGCAAGGGCCGGACAGAAAGCGCAGAAAGGCGGCTTATGCGTTTATTTGTCCAATGCCTACTCGAGTGCAAGGAGTTTCCGCCTACGCCGCTCGCGCTTCATCCTCCTCCTCATCATCCTCATCCCTAACATCACCACCATCATCTTCATATTCCTCCTCCTTCTTCTTCTTACAGGGCCCTGATGACTTTCTATTTCAGCCATAGATACCGGCTCCACGACCGGAGCTCTGCATCCAACACAACGTAATAGAAATGCCCATGATCCGTTTTAACAAGTGTAATATCTATTTCAAACGAGGAGAAATACATTAATTAAATTGACTTTATGAATATTTTAAAAGCACCTTACCTGCTCACTCCATTTGAAATAAACCGTCCAGATTCGTTAACACACACACACACACATACACACCACACACATAAGGAAAAAAAGCGAAGGCACCCCTAACAACAACACGGAGTGACGGGGAGGGAGCTGCTCGAGCTATTCTGCATTTCTGGCTACGCTACGTTATTCGAAAACATGGCTCGCAAGAGTGTTACGGAAACAGCGCAGGCTCCGAACAACTGGGAAGGGACGATATAGTACGAATGGATTCGTGCAATTACTACGAGCGCTACGCAAAGAGCGTAAATGTAGGAAGCAAAGGGGCGGATTTAGCGTATGATAGACATACGGCCGATACGTTACGTTTGGAGGCGTCAAGGTAAAAAAAGCACTTAAGCAGAGTGACTTCACTGATTGGTTACAAGAACAGACAATTTCAGTATTGCGAAAAACGATTCGTTGATGTATAAACCAATTATAAACTTTTTTTGACGGTCGAGTCTTTAACAAAAAAAAAAAAAAAAAAAAAAAACATGGTTGACATACACGCAATGTACCTCATGATTGGACCAAGAGTAACTATAGGGCTTTCAATAAAACTATCACCATTTCAGAAAACACTGATAAACTCTCGGATCATGTAGTCAATTCGGACAGAGCGTCGGATATAGTATTAAATATAAAATCAAGAATACAAGTTAACAAGAAAGTATAATTCAAGAATAATTCGCCAGCTACCTCCAGTGATATAGTAAGTAATTAAAATAGTTTTTGTTTATATAAGAAGTATTAGGATTTCTTTGATGATAAAACTGAATGATAGAATCAAATCAAAATACAATAAAAGAATCCTGTTCCTTCTCGAAAATGATCGTCCGTAATAAAAACGATATACAAATACCATTGAAAATTAGTGATACTGACAGACTCTTTAAAAATTTTAAACACCGGAAAAAATCAATCCAAACTGAAAATGCTATCCTGGCGGCCCATCCGGTGCTAGTACTCACATTGTGCATAATCCTGTCTTCCTGTATTGTAGCTCTGTTTCTACCCATTTTTTTTCAAAGCTGCTTCCGTAAAGGGTAATTTAGCAGTAGACAAAGTTAAAAATGGTATTCTTTAACCCTAGAACATTGTTTCCTCATATAATTACCACCTATCCAGACATCTCGTACTGTAACTTTTTCAGTATATTTAGTTGTTGCATTGTGGTTGGATCTGCTTCCTCATAATTACTTGACCTTGCCTCTGTTTCTAGTTAGCTCTTTATTACTGTAGTCTCTTCATAGGTATTCTCTGTGTATATTGTTTTCCTCCTATATAATAAAGATATCAAGGTTAGATTGATTTATAAATCTAGATTGGCCCTGTGTGAATGACTGTGCTTTGTGATGGACAGCTATCCCATGACTGGCTTTTTACTTTAGATTAGATCAGATATACTTTATTCATCCTCAATGGGAAATTCAAATGCATACCAGTGCAAAAAAAATAAATAGTCAAACATCTCATCTCACCATCTTATTGCTCTTCCTGGTGAAGGATCAGTGACAGCAGGCAAACCAGGTCAGTCCAGACTTCTCCATCTACAGCTACAGATTTCAGCTTTGTCAAGGGATTTCCCAGACATTCCCAAGCCAGTCGAGAAATATAGTCCCTCCAGTGTGTCCTGTGTTTGCTGCAAGGTCTCCACTTAGTGGGATGTGCCCGGAGCAGCGACTCTGCTCTGGGGCTCTCCCTATCCCAAAGTGTCAGCCCAGCCGCCTTGCAAAGAAACCTCATTTCTGCCGCTTGCACTCGTGATCTCATTCTCTCAACAATTACCCACAGCTCATGACTATAGGTGAGGATGGGAATGAAGATGACTGGTAAACTGAGAGTTTTGTCTTTAGGCTCTGCTCCCGTTTCACCAATACAACCCGGTACAGTGCTCACAGTAAGCCACTGTTGCTCCAATCCATTTGCTGATCTCATGCTTCCTGTTTCCATCACTCATGAACTTCATACTTGAACTCCTCCACTAAGGGCAGTTGTTTCCACCCACACCTGGAGAGAGCTACTCTTTTCTGAAAGAGAGAATACTTACCTCAGACTTGGAGGTGCTGATCCTCACCCCAGGTGCTTCACACTTAGCAGTGAGTTGCTCAAGTGCATAACAAAGTTCACAGTCAGATAAGGTAAAGACGACAACATTACCTGCCTAAGGCAGAGATGAAACCCATATTCTCCCGAACAGGACCCCCCTCAGCCTCAGCTACTCCTTGATATCCTGTTCAAGAAAACCGCAAACAGGAGTGGTGACAAGACACAGCCTTGGTGAAGACTGACACCCACAGTGAAGACATTTGAATTAATGCCAAGAATCCAGACACAGCTCTCACTGCATTCATATAGGAAAAGAATAGCATTCAAGAATAGCCCTATTACCCCATATTCCTGCAGCACCTCCCACAATACATGACGAGGGACATGGTCATATGCATTTTCCAAATCTACAAAACACATGTAGAAAACACCCATGCACCCTACAGCAACTGTGCCATTGAGAAGTCTGGTCTACTCTTTCATAGCCAAGAAAGAATCCACATTGTTCCTCCTGTATCTTTGGCTCACAATTGGACAGATATTTCCTCCAGTATCTTTGGCTATGCCTTATCTGGGAGGCTAAGGAGTGTGATCCCTTTGTAGTTGAAACACACCCTTCAGTCATCTTTCTTAAACATGGGGATCACAACACCAGTGTGCTTTATCCCCTTTCCATCCAACATTGAACAAATGAGTTACTCACACCATGCAAAAAATGTCCAGCTCTTTCAACAACTCCAGCTGGATTTTATCCACCCCAGCACCCTTTTCACCTCAGAGCCCTCAGACCACCATTATGACTTTGGCAACAAATAATGGGAATCCACCAGACGTATCCAATGCTGCTTCCTGGTAAGAGGGCACGTCCACCAGGTTGAGGAGTTACTCAAAGTGCTGCTTACACTTCCTTGATAATTTCCTCAGAAGATGTCAGCACCTCTCCATCCTTGCTTAACATAGTCTTGGCAAGATCAAACCTTTCCTTTCTGAGGCATCAAACATTGTGTCCAGACAGCCTCGGCCTTTCTTCATTGCCTCTCCAAACTCCTCCCATGCTCATGCTTCTGCTTCCACAGTTAGGAGGTCCTACAGGCAACATTTCCCTGAAGGCCACTTTCTTTAGTCTGACAGCTTCCCTCATGCCTGGTGTCCACCAACTAGTCCTAGAGCTGCCACCATGAGATGCCCCAACCACCTTAAGATCATGTTTTTTAGCAGGCACTTTCAATACCAAAGTCTTTAACAGGATTCACTCAGAGTCAGTGTCTGTGACCTAATTCTGCACTTGGGAGAAGTTCTTACAAAATGTTGGAGTTGATTTCTTAATGAAATTGAGACACAGCCAGATGTACCTAGGAAAACCTAACTGCTCACCTAGGCTTCCCCAGTCTGTCTGGCTTATGCCCCTTGATGTGAATCCAACTCAGTTCCAAGAGATGATCATTTGATAGGCCTGCCCCTCTCTTCACCCAAGTGTCCAAAACATACAAAGTGTATCAACGATCTTCGGCCCAAGGTGCTCTGGTATCAGGTATATTTAAAAACCTACTTGTGTTTGAAGATGGTGTTTGTTAGAAGCAATCTGTGACAAGTGCAGAAATCCAATTACAACTCAACATCTGGTTCAGATCTGGCAGGTCATCCCTCCAGGCATTTTTTTCATGCCCAATGTGAGCAATGAAGTCAGTAGGCAGCAATCTTCCAATCACCTCACACACCTTCTCAAAGATGGCTGAATACTCTGCCCCACATTTTAATGCTGATTGGTCATCTAATTTCATTGAGTTTTGGCATATTTAATCCATGGTCTTAATTCAGAGCAGTCTCTATACAAAATGCAATACGTTTGCTCTGCTCTTAGTTATGACACGTTCTTCTATGGACATGAATCAAAATTCATGAAGCCTTCGTATTCATTTAAACTGAGATGATAGCTGCATGCCGCATTAAAAAAAAAAACAATCATTTGGTTGATATGTTTTTAATTATGACATGATGAAACTATGCCAGATTAAATGCAATGTAACTTGTTAAATACATTGTAATGTAATGCATATGCATGGAGTGCATTTTATTTTGTCACAAGTAATCTTCCATGGGCGACCCCATGTGGCTGCAAGTTTTTGTTCCACCCAATTTCTGTTTTTAATTGGACTCCTAGCCAAATTAAGCAAGCTGTTATTTCCCAGTTTCTGTGTTTTGGGGTGTAGTTCATTAAGGCACTGCAGGTTCCCACAGAAAAATGTTTGCATTGATTTTAAATAAAAGCACTGACACTTTTTGTACCGACGCCTTGCTGAATGTGTGTTCTCATTTGCTCGGCTCATCTCGGTTCATGACTATCGACAGGAGGTAGTGACAAGGGAGCGTGAAGCTGACCCAGATCGTCACAGTTATATTCCCACATTTGAAGTGATCTATAAATATTGTGGTTAATTAGCAGAGTTCAAAGGCTAGGGTGACATGGTCACACCTTTTGTGGGGGTTTTCTCCAGGTATTCAGACTTCCTTATAGATTCCAAAGATGGGTGATTTAGGGTAATAGTCACGTCTAAACTGCGCCACTGTGAGTGAGATGGGATGTGTGCATGAGTGTGATGCACAATGGACAGGTGAGCTAAGCAAGTACACAAAACTGCTGCCATGTTTAAGAGGGAAGTTTTTTTACTTTGTCTCCTCTGGAGCAGGTAAAATGCTTTGGATTTCAATCAAGACATTGTCTCAATTTTCACCCACAAGCTCCTCCTTGCATTTTGAGTCGCTAGCTTACTACATAATGAGGTTCTATGCACAGTGTCTGGAGGCATATAAAATGTAGCTGGATATTTGACAAACCATTCTGCCATTCAATAATTATTTCCAAGAAAGCTAATTGAGCCATTTTTCTTGATGTAGCCATGCGAGGGACCTCATGTTTCACTAATGATGTGGTATGATTTGGATCACCTGTGAAACCTGGCATCATACAAGATTTTTTGGATACCATAGATATTGGTTCTACCTAGCCATTTTATGATCAAGCCTGTTCCAGTTTTCTCTGTCACCACAGAACCCCTCCACTCCCAGTGGAGCTTTATGCGGTCAGATTTATAAAACTCACATACAGAATAGTAGAGGCCCAAAACGTGACTCCATAACTTTCCAAGCAAATGTGGAGGTTTATTAAAAAAAACAAACTTGACGTGAAAGTTTGTGTATATTTACTGTAACTGTGACCCTTCAGAGAAACTGGGAAATGAGGACATCCTTAATAGACAAATGCGGTGAAACCAGCTAAATGATGACTCACACGTACAATATTTCACATGTATAAGCCATTATTATAATGTGCTTTGATGCAAAAAACATTAAACATTAAAAGAGATGAATATGAACTACAGGCTATTTTAGTTCCCTTTTAAGAAGACAAATTCTGCGTATTTGCAGTGAAGAACTTTTCTTTGTTTTCCTCTGTTATATCGGTTGTATGCTATCATTTCTCAGGGAACTGGCCAACAGCTCTGGAATATCTCAGCCAAGCTCCACTCCATCCTGCCCCAGGCTGTGCTGGAAGCCATTAACTGACTGGTGAGGCATTACAGTTTTCTTGTGGTGTGGGTGCACATACATAAACCAAACATGTTTTTGCTACCATAAAATGACAATTTGCGTCAGTGGTCAGTTTTCATAATGTAACTGGAGAACTTTACTGCACTTGTATTGCATTATGGGTATCTAGCGAGAACAACACTTCTTTTGTTAACCATAAGTTGTTACATTCCATTATCACACAAGCAAGTCATCTGTGATGCCAGGATGAGACTGACAAACATTGTAGCTCAGTGGCCTGAGTCAGCCTGTGATTTATTTATTTTGAGGCAAAGGAGCTTTGGCTGATGTAATGGTACTGTGCATGCTGGCTGACTTGTTGGTAAGGAAATTGGCTGAACCCTCAGTGTTTCATTGGCCTGTACTATTCATTGTAACACCATGTCATTACATGTGCCAGGTGATAGTGGCCACCCACTCAGACAATGGTGCCTTACGCCATTTCCCGAATCCAAGCTTCAGTGCCATGCTGAACACATCATTGACGCATGTGGAAGTGTGTCAGTGTGTCAATTGGGAGGCTGCTGTACCAGTCAATAAAGATCAGCAGTATCGTGATTGTATATTGTGACCAGTAGGGGACGTTGCAGCACCCCAAACCCCAGACATAACCTCACTGACACAAGTCCCAGTATAATAAAAGTTTTATTATTACAAAATTACTTTCACAAAGGCTTCAGAAATATAATAACTTCCAAAACACACAATTCTTCTCACTCTCTTTTGTCTCTTCCATACCTCCCAAGCGAGCTTTGTCCTCCTTCTTTCCGACTCTGACTCCCCGGTGGAGGCTGGACGGCTTGTTTTTATGTCAGACCCAGGAATACTTCTGGCACTGGGGTACTGCCTAAAATAAGGAGTCTCTCCCCCTGCAGCAACCCCCAGCAGCACCCAAAGATCCCAGAGGACTGAAACTCCCATATATCTTTGCGGAGGTCCCTAGTGGGTCCACGTCAGCAGAGCATTGCCATCTATTGGACTGGAGGAGGAACTGCCCTGAATGCATAAACTCCTCCACATTATTCTTTAATTCATGCCTTTGTAAGGGATGTTGCTTCAGTCCCATCCGGGCCGGATTATGCCACCTTCTGCTGTCCTTCCATTATGGCACCCCAGCCAGGAAAGGGTCCGGCGCAGCACACACAATATGTATGAGGTTGATTAGCATAGTCTACATATCGTGTGGTCGTTTCAGGGTTGTAACTGGGTGCGATTCAAGGTGCGTTCACGTATGCACATTTACAAAATGAGTGTGATTTACAAAGGGTAAATTGTGTAGAAATGTACACACTACAGGTTTACAAACCAATTTTATTTTATTTTTGGTGCACACATACTTCTGCACTCGAATCCACACAAACTTTTATTAAAATAAAAAAAAGACCCTTGGAGTATGAGGTTCAAGCTGTTTTTGACACAAGAGGCAGAGGCAATCATGTGCATTATTTGACTCACTGGCCGGCCTCAATATTGTTCTTGGGCTTATGACATTCCTGGCCATTTTTTACACAATTTATATAAGCAGTTTCTTACCAAACTTGATGGATGCATTCAGAGTCTGTGCCTTAGGCAGGGAAGGTCGTGTTACAATTTTTAGAGTATTTTTGTCATTTAAACCTGGTTAATTTTCATGTTTTTTTCTATCTCACTTTTGCTTTTGATGCCATTTGGAAACTCTCCTATCACAGCAATATTTCAGGAGCTTTTTGCTGGTCACGTGTCCTGGTGTGGGTGAAGATGTCACATGTGGTATTGCATTGGAACCCCCTGCACATAAAAGATGGTAATGCAGTATGCTTTGCATGCAAGTTGTTAGGAATATGTATTTCAGAAAATTCCTGTGTCTTTAATTTGCACAGATCAGGTGTTTTTACACTTGATTTGGATGTTTTTCTAGCTCAGGAATCTGATTCTGCAATCAGCATTTTGAAATTAAGCCCAGTTTAATTGTTGCAATATTTTTCGGTCCAGTTCGTTATTTATGGGCTCTGCTGTTTTGTATCTTCCGTTGTTAAGGCAGTGAGTGACCTGTGTTGTTAGGGGTGTGTCCTCAGAGGTCTTGACCTCTTCGTAACAACACGACAGGTTAAAAGGTTGTCTTTCAGAGCACTTCTTCATCTGAATCTGTGGATAACAAAACCCTT
Organism: Erpetoichthys calabaricus; assembly: GCF_900747795.2. Classification (NCBI taxonomy): domain Eukaryota; kingdom Metazoa; phylum Chordata; class Cladistia; order Polypteriformes; family Polypteridae; genus Erpetoichthys; species Erpetoichthys calabaricus. The sequence continues at coordinate 116,712,527 of NC_041403.2, read as the reverse complement.
TTTCATTGTCCTTTTGACAAAATGCTGCTCGTGTTGTGAAGGCGGGGCGGCTGAACGCACGCTCAGGAGATGCCGTCGGATCATCTGATGTCTTGCTGCTGCTGGCGAGCTGCGTGTTCTTTCTGTCGCACTGTGTGTCGATCAATTAACAACATTTATTTATATAGTACATTTTCATACAAATAATGTAGCTCAAAGTGCTTTACATGATGAAGAAAAGAAAAATAAAACACAAAGTAAGAATTAAAATAAGACAACACTAATTAACATAGAGTAAGAGTAAGGTCTGATGGCCAGGGGGAACAGAAAAAACAAAAAAAAAACTCCAGGCGGCTGCAGAGAAAAAAAATAAAATCTGCAGGGGTTCCAGACCATGGGACCGCCCAGCCCCCTCTGGGCATTCTACCTTAATTAAAATTAATTTAATTAAAAGCCTGTACAGCAGCTGTCCTTTTACCACTTCACGTCTCTGCCGCTCGCGTTGTAAAGGGGGGGAGTGGGGTGGGGGGGCTGAACGCATGCTAAGGAGAAGCGCTCGGATAATCTGCTGGCTTGCTGCTGCTGCTGCTCCTGGCGAGTTGCGTGTTCTGCTTGTCATTGTTTTAAGAGCTGGGAGCACATGATGTCTGTCTGCCAAAAGCATTCCAACAACTGCTGGGTTAGATGTCCATGGTCTTGTTTTAAATGTTGTCTCACTGCTTTGTCTCGCGTGATATTAAATTATCTTCCGAGAAGATCACATCTCATCTCCCTCCCAAAATTTTTTTTACAATAGAGAGATTTGTTTTTGGGTGAAGACTTTTAGCTCTATATTTTTGCTTCCTAATAGTTTGGACTTTTTGACTCAAACCTTAGCTTTGCTCTGACAGATGCTTGGTTTTGTCCTTTCACCTAATTACTGTTTGTAGCTGCGTTTGTACCTAGTTGCCAAAGTTCTGCAGCTTTAAGTTTCTTTCAAAGAACAGTTCTGGCACTGGTGTGACACGTTTTCAAATAATTCCACAGACCAATTGTCTTTGTCTGAAAAGTTTTAGTAAAATTTCAAAGCAAAACAATTCATACAAAAATTAAAAAATGATATTAAAGAAAAGTTCTGTTTAAGGCTTCCTTGTCTTGTTTCATGTTTCTCTAAGTTTGGTCATTCAGCCATATTTTCAGATGTTCATATCAAAACGGTCAAAAAACTGTACGCCAATCTGCTACAGTATCTGCAAACATATCTACCAGTCCATGCTTACAATAAAACTGTTTTCTAACTGACTTAATTAACACTTTGTATACAGATAAGAAAGAAAGTTACTAAGAAAGTTCAATTTTATATTAACTTAAAGGGGCAAGTTTGGCTCTTACACTGTTCTTTTTGGGATATGCTTTTCTTCCACCTTCAGGCATAATACATACATGATGATGTTTTTTATTTATAGATTTTGGTAAGTTTTTTCTTGTCCTCTTTGGGAGTCAAGTCTAGGGGGCTGTCAGTAAACTGGGACTGTTAAAGCCCCTTGAGGCATCCTCTTGTGTAATTTTGGCCTATACAAGAAATATATTGCTGTTGATGAAAGTTAACAATGATTTATTTAAGCACACCCACAATCCAGAAACAAAGTTCATAATCCAGGGAAGACATCAAAACAGATATAGGGAAAATGATACAGGCAAATGTTTCCTAAAACAGAAGACAAACGGGCAAAAGATGCTAAAATTTGAAAATCCTAAATAAAGCCAAAAGTTAGAACCCAATAAAATTTAAACAAAATTTACTACATCAAGGGGTACTCAAAGGAGTGACTATCTCAAGGGCAAGACTGCAGGTGCTTGGGTGACACCATCATCCCAGACTGGCCCTTTTATGTCCTCACCTCTCCATCACATGACCATTGCACAGCAACAATTGCAAGGAAACTGAGGCAAATGGGACAGACCGATGGCAGAGCACAAGCGGAGGCAAAGAGCTAGAGGTTTAACTGCCATCCCATTTCATCAGAGAAATGTCAGTAATAAGAACGAAAAACTGCAATCTCGAGTATGTTACTTCTGCTGTGTTTACTATAGGTTGTGTGGAAGACAGCGTCCCGTACTCAGACAGACAAACAGACACCAAATGTCCAAAACACACACTATTTATTATCTTCTCTTATTCCTGCACACAGCAGTGCTCTAATCAGCCCAAACTCAGTCCCTTCTTTCTTCACTCTTCTTCTTCTCTTTCTGCTGCCTTTACTCCTCCACACACACGCTCCATCTCCTTCCTCCCAACTCCCCTAATGGAGTGAGGCAGCCCCCTTTACAATGCCCGGATGTGCGCCAGGTGCTTCCTGATAGTCTGACGGCACTTCCTGGTGTGGTAGAAGTGTCATATGAGCACCCGGAAGCACTCCAGATGTTCCTGGAATTACCTCCAGCAGCACTTCCGGTTGTGGCGGAACTGCCGTACTCCAGAGCTCCTTAATCCTCTGGGCGCCCCCTGGCGGTGGCCACAGGCCCCCAACAAGGATGAGCTTGCCAGCTCTGTTTCTGTGGCTTCCATGCAGACCAGGGTGGCTGCCCTCTTGTGGCCCTGGGGAGGTATTGTCCCTCTCATGGTCCTTCCAAGGGTCCTGGCTGGGTAGGGTCCCCAGCCGTCTACCACAGTTGTCTTTTTTAGGGTTTTAAAATTTAAAGTATTTCTGTTCACAGCAGAGAAACTTTTAATTTATATCTAAAGCTCATTACAGTTGGACCCTGGTTATGTTTCAAAGAAAACATTTAACTTAAATGGCTTTATAAATCATATCCCAATTTGATAAATCACAAATCAAATATACAATCAATATTATGTTTCAACATGTATGTTTACCCTTTTAACTGAATTTATTTCTTGGATGAGAACTCCATCAGTTTTGCCCGTGCAGGCTTGTACTGTAACTCTGTTACAGGCTCCAGTGTTGCTGAAACTCCCATTTCTGCATCTTGTTAGTGTTAGTAAGCAACTGCAGTTTTAAAAGTACAAACACATATTGGTCACAATGCTAAAACCACAATGAAAGCAAAAGTCTAATTTTTTTTAAACTTATAGCTCCATGATTTTGCACTCAATTAATAGAAAGTTTCACCAAATTATTACACAAAAGTCAGTGTTAAAACTGCCTCTGGAAACAGATCTGAATAGTAAAGTCCTGCAGACAGTGGATTCAGAAAGTATTCTGCCCCTTCACTTTCTGCACACTTTTATCAGGTTGTAGATTTAACTTTAAATGGATACATATGCCATTTGTGCCTACCAATCAACACCCAACCATAGTGACATACAGTGCTGTAAAAAGTATTTGCCCCCTTCCTGATTTCTTATTTTTGTGTATGTTTGTCACACTTAAATGTTTCAGATCATCAAACAAATTTAAATATTAGACAAAGATAACCCATGTAAACACAAAATGCAGTTTTTAAGTGATGATTTTATTTATTAAAGAAAACAAACTATTCAAACATGTGATAAACATGCAAAAAAATAAGAAATCAGGAAGGGGGCAAATACTTTTTCACAGCACTATAAACATTCAGAATAGTTTGCAAATTTACTTAGAAAAAACTTAAGGTGGCATATCTTATTGTCCTTTATAGTAACAGTAACAAAGCTGGATGTGAAGAATTTTCATTAACATTACTGTAATTACTAATACATTTCAGTTTTTGAAATTCAAATACAAATGGGACTGTGAAAGAATACTTAGATAATCATAAACATGCATGAATGAATCAGACACACACATGCATTAAGTGTAACTAATAACACTAGTAGTACAAAGGGATCTTTATAAAATAAAAAGCGCACCCTTCTTTCACAAGAAGCTTTATTAAAAAAGTATTCAAACGTTACCTAAAGCAGGAAATCATTATTATTGGCAACACATTAAAACAACGTTCGCAAACACTGCACAGTTTAAGAAACTTAAAATTTCTATGAAAACTACACGTGTTTTTATTTTAAAACAGTCCAAAATAAAAATGTTAAAAATGTGGTACCACTCACTCACTCACTCCCTTTTCTGCCCATCATTTTCAAGGGTTTATTTTAGTGTGCAATTTAAATTTTTTCCATCACTTCCCACCCATAAAAAGAGAGCAGTCACCTACATTCCCACACAAACCTACTGAACATCATCCAACCAGGAATTTAGATTTTGTATTCTCTTTGTTTACTAAGTAAGAAGCTCATTAGAGAAAATCAACATATTCCAATTCTATCTCCCTATTGTCTAGAAGAGACAAATCAACGTCTGCATGTGAACACACTACCCTAGTCCTCAAGGCCACACAACCTTACATTGTATTCCTCCTGGGTGAATGAATGGGGTGATACACGGAGTAAAAAACAAAATAAATATTTTAGTCACCCTTTCAGAAATTTAAATAAAAATATTATCTAACTGTACATTTAAGTGCACCTACATTTAGGAGCATCCTGAGCCATTAGGATTCAGCGTGAAATATACTTAAAGTGTGCATTTTTTTCCACCTCATGCCAACAATTATTATCAGACAGTCCACAAGCCTAACCTTGGCCAAAATAAGTTACTCACAAATTATAAACATTAAATATAAAGCAGTTTTTAAGCAGCAGCAGCCTTCTTGTGAAGTATGGATAGAATTTAAATGTTTTCAGGCTCTGTACAGATTAAACTCTAGTGCCTAAATAAGTGACTGAATGCAAGTTTAGGTTCTTTCTTTCGGCTTTATTCCAGTCTGACAGCCTTGGACAGATGTTGAAGGAACGTTTTTTCCTTTATATATAACCTCTACGCATACACAACTGGCAACTGCAGGCATAGAGTACCTAGGCACTTCACGAGCTTCAACACAGCAAAGGCTTACCAAGACCTCATCATTACAGGGCTCTATTTATATTTTTAAGCCACTGAATTTATAGTACAGTGAGCAAGTGATTTTCCTGGAAAAATTCAGAAAGCCTTGACATATGTGTAAGATACAATTTTTCCAGTGTAGGATGTGCAAATAATTTACATTTAAAATATTGTTCAAATGCCCATAAGCTTGGTCAGCAGTTCTATATTACATTTTTCTTCATCTTGGTCCTTCTATTTACCCACTTCATAGTGTGCCTGTCGTAGCAGCAGATGCATCTTGATTCCTGGGATCCTTTACTCCAATAATAAGGTCATTGGTTCGTCTAGTTCCTTCCACAATGGACAGAACTTCCTTCCTCTCCACTTCATGGCCTTTCATCTTCAGAACATCAATATCTTCCTCTGAAAATTCATCTGAAATTAAAAAAAAAGTTCAGTTAATTTTTTCTTTAATATTTTACTACATGGATGGCTTGGTGGCTCAGTGGTTAAAACTTACGCCTTATAATTTAATGACTTGGCTTCAAATTACATGAGTTAGTGGGGGGTTTAATCTGAGGACTTTAATTTTCTGTAACATTTCCAGGCTAATGCAGGTTAAGTGGTGCCTCGAATTATGCCCACTGTAAGTAAATGTTGCTTGGCCTGTGAGTGTTCTCTCTAATGAGCCGATATTCTATTCAGGTTTATTCTTGCTTTACAGCCACTGGTAGAAAAAAAAAACCCTGGACCTCATTGGCTATAATAGATAATGTGGATCCAGACAAAGATGGAAAGATGTATCAGTTTCAGGCCTACCCTGTACATAAAGTATTAGTTGGGTAGAGCTACCTGTGTATAAATGAATGAAAACTAAAATTATATTTTTGTCTAGTTAAATTTTCTATTATCAAGAAGCAAAATACAAACTTTCTAATTGTAGCTGGTAACGTGTTCCATGCACCTGCCAGAGGAATCTTGAAAGAACAAAATAATGAGCAGCCATGCTACATGCATTGACAGCCATGGGTGGCAGCGGAGAACTAGTTGGTACACTGTACCTTAAAGATGTGCATTTTAGGTTGATTGGTGACTCTAAATTTGTCCTGTGTGGACATGTACCCGATTGAGCCATGCAATCATCTAGCATCCTGTCCAAAGGTTGACTTCTACCTTCTGCCTAATGCTGCCAGCCCCCAGTGACCCAGAATTAGATTAAGTGCTTTTGAGAGTGTTATACTGTTAATTTAAAATATATTTTTGAATTTGTTTATGGTTTCTTTTGTACTGTATATGTTGAATAAGGATGAGGTTTTGTATATTTAAGGTCTATGATTAATATTAATATTAATTATTAATATTATTAATAGACTCCTAGATGCCAAAGCTGCCTGTTAACTAATTATATGGGTACTAGCTCTGCTACCCATCTATGATGTGTTGAAATCTAAGTAATCAACATAGAACTCAGCATCAACGTTTGCCTTGTGCCATGCAATGCATTTGTCTGTGTTATATCCCATTTGGTATGGGACTCATAAACGCAGTGTGATGCACCATCTATTGGAACGAAAGAAAAAACGACCGGATGGACACACAGACAGAAACACAGACACTTATACATTTATTAAGGTGGATTAGTTTGTGTTTTAGTTAAACTGTACTTACAGGTTAGGAAAATGGGGCATGTATATAAGAAGTATTTTTTGCATTACAGGGAACATAAGATACTAGGAGAGAAAGGCATTTAAGCAACCAGCAGGATTGCAGGTTAAAAATGATTTCCCTTAAACAAAAATTGCAAAATGGGTGCAGGCCTCAAAATAGCTAAAGGCCAGACCAGTGCTCCACCAAGTCTGGTTTTCCAAGGCTCTCATCTCCTCAGTAGCCTAGCTTCCAGACTCAAAAGGCAGTCTCTTGTACCTATTCTGTATGCTTGACAAACACATGTATCCATTTATAAGTCAAAATATACTTACTATCCACCAGAACTGTGTTGGGTTGAAGTTGTGGGTGCAGCCGTCCCAAAGAAAGACTGTCACTGAGATTTAGGTGGAACGAGAGAACATTTAACAAAACCTGAAAAGCAGAAAGCATTTTTAAAATTTAAATGGCAATATAATTCAAGTATACTGTGTGTACTCTGAAAAAATAGGTGTTGTGAGCACTCCTACACAAGATGATGGAAAGGGGTGATAGCGCCCCCCTCCTTCACTTGTCTGCCTCAAAAAATAGGCTTTAACCCAGGCAACCAGACACCAAACTCAAGGCACAGGCTTTCAGGTCTACAGAGGCCCAAAATGGGACACTGGCTATAAAGTGTAAATATAGGTTTAGGTTTAGGTTTCTTTATTTAGTCATGTTTACACAGGAAAACATGAAATTTGCCTTCTCAGTTGCATCTAATAACAGGTAACAGACAGAATGAAATAAAACAGACAAATAGAAATAAGAAAGATTAAGGTAAGGCAGTTAGATAAAACATATTTATACCAAAAAAAAAAAAAAAAGGTAACAGGATATATATCAAAACCTTAAACATTATCTCTGATATTTCTTATTTAAAAGTCGTATGGCACTAGGAAGAAAGGAGTTTCTGGAGCGATTTGTGTGGGTTTTCAAAGCAATATGGTTTCAAATGTTCCAAATACACAAACATGTTCTTCAAGAGTACAGGAAGACCACAACTTTCTGGCTTGAAGGACAAAAACAACCTTGTTTAAATTCAAAGAATTTATTAAATAAACAAAGAACAGCACAAAACAGCAAAAGAGGGCACAAGGGTTTGCCTAAAAAAATGGCAAAGGAGACTGAAAAGACTGACAGCTGTCAATGACACTCTGCTGTCATCATCTCCTACACCTGACTATAAAGGAGGAAAATGGATCCTCAACAGTGACATCAGGATGGACCTGCCTCTTGGGCTTCCACCCACAAAGAAAAAGGAATGTAGCAATGCATAATATGTAGTATGTAATATTCACATTATGTAAGAATTAAACATTTACATAAAATAACACAAAAAACACATAAAAATTTCAAATAGGTCAGAAAAGATAAAAAAGGGAAATAAAAGATAAGCCAAGGAACAAAAACTGGCTAAAAAAATATAACAGGTATTATAAGGTCATAGCTCTTGATATAAAATAACAATTTGATTGGAAAATCTTTAACTATATACAAAAGATCACAGCAATATAATAAAAAATGTATTCCAAAGATTAAGGAATTTCATGACACAGGAAAAAAAAGATTTTGTGACAAGATAAACAAAAGCAACAGACAAAACAGAAACAACATTATGAACAAAAATAGCTTTAATAAACTACTATTTCTTTCTTAAATGGAAGAGTTACAACTGAGACTGATAGGAGTGCAATATAAATGACTGTCCTTGGTCCAGGACAAGCAGTGAAGCTGAAGGTTTTCACTGCAAAGAAATTGTAAAATGTAAGCCCAATTACTGTCTTTCATGGAACTCCTTCAGTGCACATAAAAACATTCAGTTAGGTCCATAAATATTTGGACAGAGACAACTTTTTTCTACTCTTTTGGTTCTGTACATTACCACAATGAATTTTAAATGAAACAACTCAGATGCAATTGAAGTGCAGACTTTCAGCTTTAATTCAGTGGGGTAAACAAAACGATTGCATAAAAATGTGAGGCAACTAAAGCATTTGTTTAACACAATCCCTTCATTTCAGGGGCTCAAAAGGAATTGGACAAATTAAATAACTGGAAATAAAATGTTCATTTCTAATACTTGGTTGAAAACCCTTTGCTGGCAATGACAGCCTGAAGTCTTGAACTCATGGACATCACCAGATGCTCGGTTTCCTCCTTTTTAATGCTCTGCCAGGCCTTTACTGCAGCGGCTTTCAGTTGCTGTTTGTTTGTGGGCCTTTCTGTGTGAAGTTTAGTCATCAACAAGTGAAATATGTCTCTGAACACCTCAGAATTCATTCAGCTGCTTCTGTCCTGTGTCACATCATCAATAAACACTGGTGTCCCAGTGCCACTGGCAGCCATGCACGCCCAAGCCATCACACTGCCTCCACCGTGTTTTACAGATGATGTGGTATGCTTTGGATAATGAGCTGTTCCACGCCTTCTCCATACTTTTTTCTTGCCATCATTCTGGCAGAGGTTGATCTTGGTTTCATCTGTCCAAAGAATGTTTTTCCAGAACTGTGCTGGCTTTTTTAGATGTTCTTTAGCAAAGTCCAATCTAGCCTTTCTATTCTTGAGGCTTATGAGTATCTTGCACCTTGCAGTGCACCCTCTGTATTTACTTTCATGCAGTATTCTCTTTATGGTAGACTTGGATATCGATACGCCTACCTCCTGGAGAGTGTTGTTCACTTGGTTGGCTGTTGTGAAGGGGTTTTTATTCACCATGGAAATGATTCAACAATCATCCACCACTGTTGTCTCCCGTGGACGTCCAGGTCTTTTTGCGTTGCTGAGTCCATCAGTGCTTGCTTTCTTTTTCAGGATATACCAAACTGTAGACTTTGCCACTCGTAATATTGTAGCAATTTCTCAGATGGGTTTTTTCTGTTTCCGCAGCTTAAGGATGGCTTCTTTCACCTGCATGGAGAGCTCCTTTGACCACATGTTGTCTGTTCACAGCAAAATCTTCCACATTCAAGCACCACACCTCAAATCAACTCCAGGCCTTTTATCTGCTTAATTGATAATGACATAACGATGGACTTGCTCACACCTGCCCATGAAATAGCCTTTGAGTCAGTTGTCCAATTACTTTTGAGCCCCTGAAATGAAGGGATTGTGTTTAAATAAATGGTTTAGTTGCCTCACATTTTTATGCAATCGTTTTGTTCACCCCACTGAATTAAAGCTGAAAGTCTGCATTTCAACTGCATCTGAGTTGTTTCATTTAAAATTCATTGTGGTAATGTACAGAACCAAAATTAGAAAAAAGTTGTCTCTGTCCAAATATTTATGGACCTAACTGTATGTCTAAGGCTATGATTACTGTGTAGCTAAAAGTGACTTGATGCGGATTTTTATCTTGTAAGTAATTTTTAATTTATTTTGTCTGACTGTTCAAATTAATTTTGCAAGCAATATCAAACCAACAAAAGTGTGTCCGGATTTCCATGTGACCTGCATGCACAAAATTAACAAAAAGAAAATCAGCAGATAGATACAGCCATCATGTATACCAGCAGAAAGCTGAGCTACAGTGGTGGATTTTAGGAGGACCAGGCCCCTCATGGACCCTGTGATCATCAGAGGTGACTGTGTGCAGAGGGTATAGACCTATAAATACCTGGGAGTGCAGCTGGATGATAAATTGGACTGGACTGCCAATACTGATGCTCTGTGCAAGAAAGGACAGCGCCGGCTATACTTCCTTAGAAGGCTGGCGTCCTTCAACATCTGCAAAAAGATGCTGCAGATGTTCTATCAGTCGGTTGTGGCGAGCACCCTCTTCTATGCGGTGGTGTGCTAGGAAGGCAGCATAAAGAAGAGGGACACCTAACGCCTGGACAAACTGGTGAGGAAGGCAGGCTCTATTGTAGGCACAGAGCTGGACAGTTTGACATCTGTGGCAGAGCGTCTGAGCAGGCTCCTGTCAATCATGGAGAATCCACTGCATCCACTAAACAGTGTCATCTCAAGACAGAGGAGCAGCTTCAGCGAGAGACTGCTGTCACTGTCCTGCTCCATTGACAGACTAAGGAGATTGTTCCTCCCCCACACTATGCGACTCTTCAATTCCACTCGAGGGGGTAAACGTTAACATTATACAAAGTTATTGTCCGTTATACCTGCATTTTTATCACTCTTTAATTTAATATTGTTTTTTATCAGTATGCTGCTGCTGGAGTATGTGAATTTCCCCTTGGGATTAATAAAGTATCTATCTATCTACTGTATCTAATTTTCAGTGCAGGATGTCTGCAATTCTTCAGCTCACTATTCCAAAAAATAAACAATAAGATTCTGGCCGATCCTTTCCGTGCATTTATCACTAACATATGTGTACAGAGAAACGTGATAACGAGAGACGAGCAATGACTGATAGGAATAAGATGTGGGGGGTTTTGTTGCAAAACAGTTACTTATATCACAGTCTATTGAAAAAACCTTGGAAAAAATAAGAGTTTAAAGTATGTCATTTTCAAGGCAACTGGGCTGTATTAACTAGTTACAGTCTTCCCAAATTACTTATTAAATTTGTTACTTCATGATGAGCAGGTACAGCTTGATTTTCAAGAGAGAAATGTCACATATACCATCATGTAAAAGTAGTTAGGGAGTGTAAGGTTCTTTACAATTGTGATTCAAGCATTCAAACACTGGTGACATTCTGGTCACGTGTCTGTATTGGATTTAGTGTACTATAAGAAAGTCACTGTTCATACTTCGTTAAAAAAACTAGATTTCTGTCATATGTGAGTGAAAAAAGGAAAAATAAAAATTCAGAATTGAGCTTCAAATTATAGACTGTAGCCTAGATGGCTACCAAATGCAATACTGACAATACTTTGTCTACAACTGGAGGAAGGTCTGGGCAACTGATAGCAGGGAAAATGTGCACAAGAAGGTGTGGCCATGAAGAAATGGCAAGAGGCAAGAACACCGTGTGGCCAGCGGAAGGTAGCACATGATACTAAAAATATCCTTTTAAGGGTGAGAACTTTCTCCAAGTTGATTGGGATGTGTGGGGTTAACCTTTTAAAAAAATAAATATAAAACAAAAAAATAAAAGAACCGCAGCATAGACTCAGTTGGCCAGAAAAGAATAACGTATTTAAATTTGTATAATTTTTAAATAAATACACACATTACATCCATTTGTATGTAACCATTTGCACAAACTGTTAAATGTATGGCCTGCCACCAGGTCTAGCCCTTCAAAGGTAACAGAAGGTCCAGGGGTTGCAGTAACACCAAAGATTATTGGGGGTTGGGGGAGTCTAGTCTGATGTGCTATTATACAAAGGAAACCCACCCAAACCCCTAAAACAACTCTGGGGTTTAGCTCGATCAGTCTACAGATATAAGAATGGGAAAGATTATTTATTGGTGACAGGAAGCCAAGCAAGGTTCTGGAGAGACAGGATGAAAGAAAGGAATGTTTGGTAAGTTACTTAAGAAAAAAGGCGAATGGACAAGCTTCTCAACTGGACATGTTGTAGATGAAGCCTACTGCATATGGAAAGGCATACCAAGTTCTTAGTTTTTTGTTTCTTTTATTAGTTACTTTAAGCTCTCACTTTGTTTACCCCATCCTATTTATTCTGTTATTTATAGCAGCCACACCAATTTTTGAGAAAGGGCACACTTTCTTGTTATAGTGCAATGTATTCTCCCTAAGAAATCCACCAAGAGAAAAATACTTACAAAAACATTACTTAACATAAATGCTCTACATTGGTATGCTCAGTAGTAAGAGGTATTCTTCTTTCATGCAAAGCACTTTTTCTTATGACCAAATAACTCAATTTTTGTCTCATCAGTCCAAAGCACTTTGTTCCAAAATGAATCTGGCTTGTCTAAATGAGCATTTGCATACAACAAGCGACTGTTTGTGGCGTGAGTGCAGAAAGGGCTTCTTTCTCATCACCCTGCCATACAGATGTTCTTTGTGCAAATTGCGCTGAATTGTAGAACGATGTACAGATACACCATCTGCAGCAAGATGTTCTTGCAGGTCTTTGGAGGTGATCCTTGGGGGTGTTCTGTAATAATTCTCACAGTCCTGCGCATTTGCTGCTCCTGTATTTTTCTTGGCCTGCCACACCTGCTGGGTTTAACAGCAACTGTGCCTGTGGCCTTCCATTTCCTGATTACATTCCTTACAGTTGAAACTGACAGTTTAAACCTCTGAGATAGCTTTTTGTAGCCTTCCCCTAAACCATGATACTGAACAATCTTTGTTTTCAGATCTTTTGAGAGTTGCTTTGAGGATCCCATGCTGTCACTCTTCAGAGGAGAGTCAAAGGGAAGCACAACTTGCAATTGACCACCTTAAATACCGTTTCTCATGATTGGACACACCTGTCTATGAAGTTCAAGGCTTAATGAGCTAATCCAACCAATTTGGTGTTGCAAGTAATCAGTATTGAGCAGTTACATGCATTCAAATCAGCAAAATTACAAGGGGACCCACATTTTTGCACAGCCAGTTTTTCACATTTGATTTAATTTCATACAACTAAATACTGCCTCACTAAAAATCTTTGTTCGGAAAACACCCCAGTACTCAGATGTTCCTAGGAAATGAAAGACATACCACTGTTATCTTTTTTGTTGAAAGTAGAGTAAATTATTGTGCTGGCTGAGAGGTGTTCCCAAACGTTTTCATATGACTGTATATACAGTATAATTTTTTTTTCTTTAGTATGGATCTAGCCCTCTATGGACCTCCTTCAGAGGGTGAAAATTTACATATTTCTATTACAATTAAGAATTTCTAGACTTTAAATATTTAATTGAAGCACACATTTATATATTTGAAATATTTGACACAACTATTCTTGTTTATTATGTACTTCTACCTCATGAAGTAAATCATCAAATTTCTTATGACCACAACAATGGATGGCTTTCACTAATTCACAAGCTTTATGTTGATTAACAAATGATTCACAGTACAACCAGTTAAAAAAATGAATATCTATGTGTTTTTCTCCATATTGTATATGACAACACAATGACACAAATAAATAAAAACAATGAAAAAAATAACTGCAATATGAAACCAGTATGGCAGTATAGAATAATCTATAAGAAATCTGTATAATGTTACAACAAATACTTCTTCTGTATAGTTCCATATAGACATGGCTGGCATGTTTATGAACAACTACATGTATGTATATTTACATTACATCAATAAACATTGGCTGCAACCACTCTGTATACAAACATACTACTGTCTCTTATTAAAAAGGAGCCACTGACCTGGGTGACACCACTAAGGGCTGCTTCTCCACTAGAAGCACCGAGTGCCAGGTATGTGCCGCACAGGCCTTGCCCTGGTCGTACCACAGTTGGAAGAAGAAAAGATAAAGGCCTTTTCCCTGGCTGTATGCTGTTTCTCTATGTAAAGGTAAGAGAAGTACATACATAAGATCAAATGACAGAATTTAATATCAAATACTTCAGGAAAGAGTACACTACAATTCAAGTACAATCCTCATATGTATAAACATACCTTAAATTACAACAGTTTGGCATCAATTATATAATTATGCAGTGTAATAACATTAGTATCACATTTCTTGTCTACTAATTAAGAACATATTAAGAAACCCATAAGGCAGGAAATACAATACACAATTTATCAAGAGGTAAGAAATTGTAATTTTTTTTTTTTTTAAAGTTCATTCAGAGCATGAGAACAACATAATGACAATAAGTCCTAATTTAAAGATATATATGTCCCAAAATTGTTCATACTATATCAAGATGAGAGAAACAAATAACAGAAGTAAAAAATAAAAACTCTGTAGTACATCCAGTCAAATGTGTCAAGGTACTGAAAAGTGTGAAAATGAGTCCTGTTGCTCAGTTTTGATCATTTATACAAATATGTGTATACATATGTGTCAACATATACAGTATATTACAAACAAAAAAACTGGTGAACGATTAATTTGATGAGGCAGTCTACACAACCAGTCAAAAGTTTTAGAACACCTCAGTTTTTCTTCAAATTTAATTAGTTAAAATGAAATGAATGACCTAAAATGGTGAAAAGGTAAGCAATATACTGCCAGAGGTTTACATTTAAAGTTTAGGCTAGCAACAACTGAAGAAAGGAAATATCAGAATATTACAAATGGGCCTTCTTCAGGGAGCAACTAATAGGTTACAACCTACAGATGTTCTGCAGCAATTAAAGTAAATTTAGCCTTACACATTAAAGCAAACAATTTGCACAGGTGCCCCAACTAAGACATTGATGTACCAATACAATCTATTAACATACTGAAGTTGATGAAGAGGTTTGTGTTTTGTTTTGCCATGAGAAATCTAGCATCTGACTGTTGAGTACAATCCCAGAAGATGTTACAATTCCACTACCAAATGGTCGGTTCAGTGAACTGTGGAAAAAAAAAAAATAACTCTATGAAAGTACACATAATATGGGTACTGCCTTAATACTTTGCATTAACACTGTAAAAATACAGCATGTTGCTGTTATATTTTGTTCTAAGGAAAAATTACCTCTGGGTTTTGTGGTAACAATATTAATTTAACAGAAATGTATACAGTTACTTAACTAAATTCTTTCTACTCATAGTCTTGTAAAACAAATATTAAAACTACACTTTTTTTAAGGGATACTGCAAGTTTATACAGAGAAAGACATACGAACACTTATAAAGGAAATTATTGTCTTTCTTCATATACAAATGCAAACAGTACTACATAAAGTGCTCCTCACTGAAATGGGTTTTCTATTCACAAACAACAGTTTAGTATCCAGTCTGCTAGTGCTGACTAGAACACTTAAGGAAGACCCTTAAAACATAAAAAATTTCAATGATAAAGAAAATACCCAAATTAAAAAAAATTCAAAAGCTTCTCTTGTTAACAATCTAAAATCGCTCGTTGTAATTTACATAATAGCCTATACAGATAGACAGTAGAAATAAAGCACCTGATTATATCAGAATTACAGTTTTGGGCATAAAAGGTAACTGGTTAAAATGAAAACCAGAAGTTAAACTGGTCTTCCTGAGTGTGTGGGGGGGTGAAACTGTTGGAATTTTGGTTTTAGTTACTTTTAAGGATATGCCGCCTTTGCAGGTTAGATGTTTTAAAGGTATTTTAATATCTTACATAAACATACTAGAATTCAGTTTCTAACGAAGCACGCAAATAAAGTTGAATACTTGCTGCTTAAAACTGCTTTCACACACAAAATCTCTACACCTTAAACATACAAGAATACTGGCGATCACAGTAATAAAATGTTTACCACCTGCAACAATTTAACATACAAATATGTTCCAAAACAAACATTCCCAGAATAAAACTTCAGCACTCCTCGTTGCAAGTATGTGGCAAAGAAAATTCACATGGCTTACAGAAAAAAAAGAGTAAACTGATGAACTAAAACAAGTTTCAAATTTCTTATATGAAAATGCCATCATAACTGTCACAACAGATAAGTACAAGTTCTATTAATTGAATCATATTTACCAATCTATAAAAAAAAAAATACAGTACCTCACAACAGAAACAATGAAGTCATCTGATCCCATAACCACCACCTGACTAGCAGAGGGCCCAGATTCCACAGAGTATACAGGCATGTAATGGGATGGAGGAAATGCCCGAGACTCGTTTATTTTTTGCCTCAAGAAATCCGCTACTGATTTACTGTTTGAAAAAAAACAAAACATATCTGTCATAAGAGAAAAGCTCAAGTCTAAAAAAAAATGCTGTAAAAGTTCAGATATTTAAATTTTAATAATGTAAGTACAAAGAATCAATAATTGAAACAGTTAATACCTTACTGTAGTTAGGTCCCATGTTGTCTACTGCTCCTCCTTGTTAATTCCCAGGTCCCCAAGGACATTGGAGTCATGTACCTCATAAAGTGCATCTTGGGTCCAACCACTACACATACAATAGGACACCTCTAATGGCACTCTTACTACAATGCCATCCATTAAAATTGACACCCTTGGTAAATAGAAGCAAAATGGGCTGTGTAATATTTCATTCAAAATACTAACAAAAAACAAAACTCTAATTTAATTAAAATAAATGAAAAAAAATACGGTATATCATAAAATCCATCCATCCATCTATTATCTAACCCGCTGAATCCGAACACAGGGTCACGGGGGTCTGCTGGAGCCAATCTCATCCAACACAGGGCACAAGGCAGGAACCAATCCCGGGCAGGGTGCCAACCCACCGCAGGACACACACAAACACACCCACACACCAAGCACACACTAGGGCCAATTTAGAATCGCCAATCCACCTAACCAGCATGTCTTTGGACTGTGGGAGGAAACCGGAGCGCCCGGAGGAAACCCACGCAGACACGGGGAGAACATGCAAACTCCACGCAGGGAGGACCCGGGAAGCGAACCCAGGTCCCCAGGTCTCCCAACGGCGAGGCAGCAGCGCTACCCACTTCGCCACAGTGCCGCCCCATATCATAAAATAATTTTCTCAAATATATGTGTGTGCCACAACTATTGTCATCCCTACAAAGTCATGTGAGTAAAATCTAACTGAAGTGTATTTCCATTCATATATTACATTTTTAAATGCATCGATGGAGCTGGAACACATAAATGGTCACTCATGTCTGTCTGTTTCACTGGGGAAGAAATATATTAGTTCACACACAAGCCAAATTCCCTTGGTCATCCACCAAAATTGGTTCCTGCGAAAATCAGTAATGATTTGCAACAAATGGTTGCTGAGCTGCACAAATCAGGAAATGACTATAAGAAAACATCTAAATGGTTTAATTCTCTTTTCCACTATCAGGGCAATAATGAATAAGTTTAAAGCAACAAGAGATGTTAAGAGTTGGCTTGGAAGAGGAAGTGCATCTACATCGACTCCACACACAGTGAGAAGAATGGTTTAAGTGGCCAAAGAATATCTAAGGATTGCAGCTGAAGAAAGGGGGGGTCAGAAAGTCTCAAAAAAAAAAAACTACGATCAGATGCAACCTACTTACAGTATCTTACAAAACTGAGTACACCCCTCACAGTTTTGTAAATATCTTATTATATCTTTTCATGGGACAACACTGAAGATATGATACTTTGATACAATGTAAAGTAGTCAGTGTACAGTTTGTATAACTAACTGTAAATTTGCTGTCCCCTCAAAATAACTCAACTTACAGCCATTAATGTCTAAACCGCTGGCAACAAAAGTGAGTACACTCCTAAGTGAAAAATGTCCAAATTGTGCCCAATTAGCCATTTTCCCTCCCCGGTGTCATGTGACTTGTTAGTGTTACAAGGTCTCAGGTGTGAATGGGGAGCAGGTGTGTTAAATTTGGTGTTATCGCTCTCACACTCTCTCATACTGGTCACTGGAAGTTCAACATGGCACCTCATGGCAAAGAACTCTCTGAGGATCTGAAAAAAAGAATTGTTACTCTACATAAAGATGGCCTAGCCTGTAAGAAGATTGCCAACACCCTGAAACCGAGCTGCAGCACGGTGGCCAAGACCATGCAGTGGTTTAACAGGACAGGTTCCACTCAGAACAGGCCTCACCATGGTCGACCAAAGAAGTTGAGTGCACGTGCTCAGCGTCATATCCAGAGGTTGTCTTTTGAAAATAGACGTATGGGTACTGCCAGCATTGCTGCAGAGGTTTAAGGGGTGGGAGGTCAGCCTGTCAGTGCTCAAACCATACGCCGCACACTGCATCAAATTGATCTGCATGGCTGTCTTCCCAGAAGGAAGCCTCTTCTAAAGATGATGCACAAGAAAGCCCGCAAAGAATTTGCTGAAGACAAGCAGACTAAGGACATGGATTACTGGAGCCAAGATAAACTTATTTGGTTCAGATGGTGTCAAGCGTGTGTGGTGGCAACCAGGTGAGGAGTACAAAGACAAGTGTGTTTGCCTATAGTCAAGCATGGTGGTGGGAGTGTCACGGTTTGGGGCTGCATGAGTGCTGCCAGCACTGGGGAGATACAATTCATTAGGGAACCATGAACATGTACTGTGACATACTGAAGCAGAGCATGATCCCCTCCCTTCGGAAACTGGGCCGCAGGGCAGTATTCCAACATGATAATGAACCCAAACACACCTCCAAGGCGACCACTGCCTTGCTAAAGAAACTGACTGTAAAGATGCTGGACTGGCCAAGCATGTCTCCAGACCTAAACCCTATTGAGCATCTGTAGGGCATCCTCAAATGGAAGGTGGAGGAGTGCAAGGTCTCTAACATCCACCAGCTCCGTGATGTCGTCATGGAGGAGTGGAAGAGGATTCCAGTGGCAACCTATGAAGCTCTATAGTGAACTCCATGCCCAAGACAGTTAAGGCAGTGCTGGAATATAATGGTGGCCACACAAAATATTGACACTTTGGGCACAATTTGAACATTTTTCACTTAGGTGTGTACTGACTTTTGTCGCCAGCGGTTTAGACATTAATGGCTGTGTGTTGAGTTATTTTGAGGGGACAGCAAATGTATACTGTTATACAAGCTGTGCACTGGCTACTTTACATTGTATCAAAGTGTCATATCTTCAGTGTTGTCCCATGAAAAGATAGGATAAAATATTTACAAAAATGTGAGGGGTGTACTCACTTTTGTGATATACTGCAGGTTGTTTGGGAGGGTTGACAAAAAAGCCTGTGTTGTCAAACAACAAGCTGAGGTGCCTACAGTTTGCCAAATGTTATAGAGAATTTCAAATGGATAGATGGACCTCTGTGGACCTCAGAATTTGAAGGATCTAGGGCAGTGGTCCTCAAACGTGGTTCTGTGGGCTCATTGTGGCTGCAAATTTTTGTTCCAACCAACATCTGGTTTTAATTGGACTACTAACCTAACTAAGCAAATTGTTAGATCCCAGCTTCTGTGTTTTGAATTCAGTGTAGAAATTTGAAAACTATTTTTTTTTTTTTATCACAGATATATGTTACATGAGAGTCATCAGGTGTTTTTTTTTTTAACCTGTATTTTAAGGTTTTCACCATCATTATGATTTTTAATCTGCTTTTCCAAGTGTTCTGGTTATTTATTCCATTATTTACTAAACAGCACATTAGTAAGTTTGATACTGAAGTGTTTCAGCATTTTTGGTTATCTGCCTGGCTGTCTGCTCGTTGTTAATTGTCATTACTAGGAGACAATTAAGGGAGTAAACTACAGAGAAAAAAGCAACTTAATAAAAACATAACAAAAAGAGTCAGGCATTTAAAGCTATATCAAAAATACAAATATTTATGTAAAAAAAATCACAATGTTGTGTTTATCAGAATGCAGAATAAGATACAAGAATAAGACCATCTAATCAAATGTCCGAGGTAAACTGACTCCATGAATAAGTTTGAGATCCACCAATCTAGAGAGATTCTGTATGGAAGAATGGTTTCAGATTCCTTGCTATGTGTTCTCCACTTCATTAAGCATTATAGGAGAAGACTCGGAGTTGTTACCTTGGGGGCTGCACAAAGTATTAAATGAATCCGTGCCAATAGTTGTGGAGCAGTTGTACAGTAGATAGCCTTACCTTAACATTTCATTAACTGCAGCTGCAACTGTTGGATCATGCTGTGGATCTCCAAGGCTACCTGCCATTGCCAAAGACATCTTCAAAGTCTAAAAATTTTCCACAAGAAATAAAAGTTGCATTACAGTGATCCCTCGCTATATCGCGCTTCACCTTTCGCGGCTTCACTCTATCGCGGATTTTATATGTAAGCATATTTAAATATATATCGCGGATTTTTTGCTGGTTCGCGGATTTCTGAGGACAATGGGTCTTTTAATTTCTGGTACATGCTTCCTCAGTTGGTTTGCCCAATTGATTTCATACAAGGGACGCTATTGGCAGATGGCTGAGAAGCTACCCAACTTACTTTTCTTTCTCTCTCTTGCGCTGACTATCTGTGATCCTGACGTAGGGGGTGTGAGCAGGGGGGCTGTTCGCACACCTAGACGATACGGACGCTCGTCTAAAAATGCTGAAAGATTATCTTCACGTTGCTACCTTCTGTGTGCAGCTGCTTCCTGAAGCGACATGCTGCATGGTGCTTCGCATACTTAAAAGCTCAAAGGGCACGTATTGATTTTTGACTTTGTTTTTCTCTGTCTCTCGCTCTCTCTCTCCCTGCTCCTGACAGAGGGGGTGTGAGCTGCCGCCTTCAACAGCTTTGTACCGGCGGTGCTTCGCATACTTAAAAGCCAAAGAAGAGGAAGATATGTTTGCATTCTTTTAATTGTGAGACAGAACTGTCATCTCTGTCTTGTCATGGAGCACAGTTTAAACTTTTGAAAAAGAGACAAATGTTTGTTTGCAGTGTTTGAATAACGTTCCTGTCTCTCTACAACCTCCTGTGTTTCTGCGCAAATCTGTGACCCAAGCATGACAATATAAAAATAACATATAAACATATGGTTTCTACTTCGCGGATTTTCTTATTTCGCGGGTGGCTCTGGAACGCAACCCCCACGATGGATGAGGGATTACTGTATTAAATAATAAACTGCAGAGTAAGAACAGCTCAATATGGGCAAACATTTAAGATGTCCCACTTCCTGTACTATTTAACAAAAGACAACAAAACAATTTGCCTAACAGCTAACTGAGAATGGTTATCAAACAATTTCAGCCAACAGTACTGTGGCTAAGAACTGATTATAAGAGAAATAACTTAATAATAAAAAATAAGAACAACTCTGCAAGCTGAGGGATGATTTAGGCTCAGTGACACTGACAATCTTCGACTGCATGGTGCCAGCTGTCCACATTTGTGTTTGGATCATTTAGGGAGAGCTTTCCTGACACATACAAGGCTCTGAGAGTCAGCTTTACCAAAGTATGGGTGCCACAGGCCTCCAAAGTATTGTTGCTGACCTATAGTATTCCTTCATGGCCATACTCATGTATTGGTAACATACTGCAGGGTAATACATAACATGTCATTAATGCTCAAGAAATGTGCCCTGAGGAATGAGGGTGATATTTCATTACTAGCTTTATATGTTTAGATATCTGATCTCAAATCAAACCTAGCATCTATAGCATGAGGAGTAACAAGTTACTGTTGTGATAGACGGCCGGCAGCTCAATCTGGCCGGGACGTCCCTGAACTGGAAGAATGGAGGAAGGCAGTTTTTCCAGGACACTGCCTCCCCCAGAATGTTAGATGGCAGCTCCCCTGGACGGTAGCTGTGCCCCAGATTCCCTCAAGGCATCCTGGGATATGAAGTCTGCTTTATCAGCCCTGTTGGATGCCGTGGGTGCCGCCAGGGGGAGCTCATAAAGGACCTAGGGACTCGTACTTCACCTACAACCCAGAAGTACTTCAAAGTCAGAAGGACGGAAGCCCACAGTACTTCCAGGCAACTTAAGGACTAATGATTAGCCGTTTGACCCGGAAGAAGAGCAGGAGCACTTCCGGGTCAAGGAATATATAAAGGACTGGTGAAGACCCAGCAAGAGAGCCGTAGTTGGGAGGAGGGTAACGGAGCTTGCTGGGAGTTGTAGTGAACAGAGGAGATTTATTACTGTGTGTTGTATTGGCTGTTGATTGTGGCTGTGGGTGCTTTAAAAGGCACACTAAAGAGGATTAAAGGAATTAAAATAGCTTTGGTGATTTTACCCGGAGTCCGGCGTATTGTCTGTTGGGGGTAAAGGTGAGCAACAGCACCACCAAGCATCCACCTTTTTACACTGTAGATGTTTTTTGTTAATAGTTAAGCAAATAAAAAACTACCTACATATTTTACGTAAATGAAAGTATGTCACATTAGAGTTTGATGTGACAAAAACAAGCAAATGAGCTCATTTAAATGATCCATTACATATCAATGCTCATGTATACCTCAGTGATCCAATGATAGGTGGAATTTCTTGGAACCTGGCTAGTTATATTGAAGCCCTCCAGAATATTCAGGGCTAGAATTAAACCGGCTCCGGCATGGGGTGGGGGAGAAACCAGAATCTGGTGACCTGTAGAAAAGAATAAAGAAATGTTAGCTACAATGGGTAAAAAGAAGACATCTAAGCTAAAGCTTATTTCTCAACTTCTGATTCAGACATCTGTAAGACATAACACTGATCTGCCAGGAAATTTAAAACAAAGGTTAGGGACATAACCTATAATCATAAGAGGTGTGGTAGATGGGAGGCCAACCTTGCAATTTTCAGACAGGGACTCCAGAACAAAATGTAATGTAGGGATCCCCAGAAATTGCTACTCAGGGAACAGAACTATATGGACTGGATTTATAATTCCCCACAACACTCGGTTGGCCACAAGGAGCGTCACTTCCTTACCCCTGCAGGCATCCCTGGGCATGACATAACTTATGTCATGCCCAGGCCACTGTTGGGCCACAAACCAATCCCAAGTCAATGGGTCCCTGGGCCTGACGAGGCTCCACTTCCTTAACCCTTGCCACCATCCAGAAGCCAAAAATGAAAAGTGTGTTATTTGTATTTACAGGACATCAAACGCAATCTAATAACTTAATTATACAAGCTGAGTAGATGGCACATACTACATAAATTATGTAACAGTAATTTGCATTGGGATTAGCATGATTTATGTGAAGAGATAGCAATAACCTACTGTATACATGCCTTGCTTTGATTAATAGGATAAACCAAAAAAAATGTGAAAAACTCGAAAAAAGTAATGATAATAACAACCTCTGGAACCTAACCAATACACGATAATTTGAAACAAAATCAGTATATTTAATTACATCTTAGCATAGTCTCTCAATTATAAAAAAAAATCCTGGAGAGAAACAGTAGGGCATCGAGACGTGATCTGCACGTTAAGATCATGGAAGACAGTTAAAAGACCCGCAAGGACCTTAAACATGAGACATTGTGCTAAGAGATTGACCCAGGACTGTCTCGCGATGACGTAGAACATGAAATTCTTGCAAGACACGCCCTACTTACAATCAATATCAAATAAGACAACGGGGCAGCAAAACATTCAGTCTTGTGAAGGATCTGAGCACACAAAGATCCAGGGTCTCAGTGCATATAAAGCGTAAAAGGACAATACGTTATAAATGAAACATCGACGACTAAGGGAAGAAGAAAGCAGCGCGGAGAAAAGAGAGACTCAAAAGCACTGGAGAGAAAAAAGAGCAAAAAAGAAAAAATAATCTAGGTGCAAATTCAGAAAATAAGGAACGTAATTATCAGCCAGTAACAAGTGGAACTGAAATAAAGCATGTCCAATCGGGCTGAGAATTAAAAGACAGAGTAAAAGACAAAGTAGAACTTCATAAATACGTTCACAAACGTTGGCGCTATACACATGCACAGCAGATTATGAAAGCAGTGGAATTCGAAAGGCTCAAAAAAAAAAAAAAGTATGTGCGATACAAATATGGAGAAAGTTAAAGAATATGAAAGTAGGAAAATTAGAAAGTATAAAAAAAAAAAAAAAGAAAGTAAAGATCGCAGTATCGCAAACAAACGGAAATTATTACTCGAAAAAGGGAAAATAATCACCACGGACCAGATGTCATTGAAAAAAAAGTAGGACAAAGCGAGGTCAGAAATAAAAGACAGTAGAAAACAAAGTAAAACGTCATAAAGAGGTTACAAAACAAAGGGGCCAACATGCAGAGCAGGTTAAAGATAATGAAAACTAGAATTCAAAAGACTCCGAAAAAATGTAGGCGCAAAACACACGCAGAGCAAGATACGGAATATTAAAGCAGAAAAAAACAACAGTGTCAAAAAAAAGAAAGTAAACATTGCATTAGCGCAAACAAAGAGAAATTATTGCTCGGAGAAATAACTAAAAGGCGAATAGAGATTGAATATATGGACACAGGTGATATTTCAGAAGTATGTAAATATTGTAAGGCTTTGAAGTTTAAGTCAAGAGAATTTCAAAAACGTGTTTTACCTCACATGCATTTATTGGTTACTTTGCAAAAAAAAATTAACTGCTGATGATGTAGATCGTTTTGTCTGTGCTGAAATTCCAAACAGAGAAACCTATCCTGAATTATGGTACAAAGTCATTAAACACATATCTCACTGACCTCATTTAAAAGATTCAGCATATTGGGACTCGAAAGATTCCAAATATTGTTTTTACAGAAGTTCTGAAATAAAAGTGAAACTAATGAAATAGCAACAATTCAAAGAAAAAAAAAATCTTAAAAGTGTGTATCCGGAAAACCAAACACGGGGGTTGGCAAGCGAAGCGAGCAGGAGGCGAAGCCCCCTAGTATACAATAAAGAAATAACACACTGTAATAAGGAATTTTATAAATAATGCACGGTGGCACAGTGGTAGCACTGCTGCCTCGCAGTTAGGAGACCCAGGTTCGCTTCCCGGGTCCTCCCTGCGTGGAGTTTGCATGTTCTCCCTGTGTCTGCGTGGGTTTCCTCCGGGCGCTCCGGTTTCCTCCCACAGTCCAAAGACATGCAGGTTTAGGTGGATTGGTGATTCTAAATTGGCCCTAGTGTGTGCTTGGTGTGTGTCCTGCGGTGGGTTGGCACCCTGCCCAGGATTGGTTCCTGCCTTGTGCCCTGTGTTGGCTGGGATTGGCTCCAGCAGACCCCCGTGACCCTGTGTTCAGATGGATGGATAAATAATGCACAGTATCCATGTAAAAATGCAACAGACAAATAATTATAATGAAGTATGTTAATACAAGAATGAAATATACAAATACAAAATATAAGGTATAATAAAGAATGAATGTATTACCCCCTTATTTTTTTTATCTATTGTGTCTAGTAACTAACATAACAGCCCCAAACAAGAAAACACAATAGTATGAAAAGTGCCATGAAAAATCTTTGTGACATATACAAAAAATATAAAAAATGATAACTACATGACCATGTGAAAAACATAGAACAAATAGATCAATCAGAAAAACACTGTGAGCAAAATAGAATGAACCCATCAGTTTAAATTATACAGAAGCCAAATGTAAAAAAGAAATCAGAAATCCTAATTAGGCATCACATTGGAAACAATGTGCCACTATAATCCTGTCCATCAGTATCACAGGAATCATGTCCCTTTTACATATGGTAAAGTATAGATCTGGCCGACACGTTTCGAGGAGAAAACCTCTTCTTCAGGGCACAACAAAATATTAACTTAAGAAAAAAAAAATTATATTTTATATATATATATATATATATACACACACACCATATATATACTGTATATATATAAATAAAAATATAATAAAACAGTGAGTTGATTACTCATATATACATCCCACACCACACATCAAAAATAGAGTACTAACTAATGTAGATGACCAGAAAATGAAAGCTGTATGAAAAAAAAAAAAAAAACAGTATACCTGTATATAAATCAATAAAATCAAATATATAGGCCAATAGGAAGAAAACTATTTAACCACAGGAAAGTTAATTGATTGATTTACCTCTGTGAGCTACTGTCCTTATATATTAGTTATTAGCTATGTTTTGATGTGTGGTGTGAGATGTATATGAGTTTCTACATTGATGCTGTGCATTACTTATAAATTCAAGTGGGATATTTCTTTATTGTGCACAATGCTAAGATTTAATTAAATATATTGATTTTTTTTCAAATTATCATGTATTGGTTAGGTTCTGCTTAATCTTTTTTTGTTATTATTTCAATAATAGGAACCAAGAACACTGCAGTAACATGCCCCACAATTACACAAAATGGGAATTAACACAATCATCATTTTGCTACCTTCCATTTCTATAAGCAATCATAAAAATCATAGTCACTAGTTTGTTAATTATAATACATTTTTTCATAAAGTTTTTTCACTAAATAATATCATTTAAGTATTTCGATAAAAAAAAGTTTTTAGTGTAAAATGCATGAAACTGGCATCATAAAATAAAGCAGCATGTTCATTATTGGCTTTCTTCTTATCTATGAGAAAGAAAAAAAAAACTTTCAAGGTGTCCTTCAATTCCAAGGCACAAGTCTGAGGTGAAACAAACCCAAACAGTCAATCTATCCATTTCCTAAATCCACTTAATCCAAATTAGGGTCCGGGAAGCCATCCCAGGGCAGACTAGTAGTCTCATGCATACCTGCAATACATGGTTTGTATTATATATACTGTTATCATATTGTATATAAGCTGTCTTTGGGGAGACTAGGACCAGATGTAGAGTAAAATACATTCCACAGGTATAGTTTTAATACACAGAACGTTATAAATGAGGATTTGTGTCTGGTCCTGCTGCTGCAGATTAAAACTTTAAAAACACTTTGAACTCAAAATTCTTCATAATGATCAAACAGAATACACTATGTGTATAGTGAATGACATCAGTAACAGCTTAAATGACTGCTAGCAATCCATCAGCACCTCCCTAATGAGGGAATGATTCAAATTAATAACTTTTATGCTGCAGATAAAACACAACATAAAAAGTTTGAGAAATGTTTTTGTAAAATTAATATGATTTTTGAAATACAGTGTAATCTAGTCATTGTTGTGCCACCAGGCAATGAAAGGACTGGGAGATAAATGGGAGTGAAAATTCATTGCCCTTCATAACACTTCATTACTTTTATTGATATGCAAAACAACAATCAAATAATAATCCTCTGACAAAATTTGGTGAAATTTAATGATATAATGAGAAGGTACATTTCTATAAGTAGTATGTATTCCTCTTGCATACTACAGATGCAAATAAGCCATTTTGCCTTGAACCAGACAGACAGGAAAACAACCCAAAGCTAACCACAGTTTAAAATTTAAGTGCAGTGGCACATGCGGTCTGGCAAATCATTGCACGGGAAATTGCATATTAACACTGATAAAAGCACATTTAATACAATGCAGGGTTACAGAGTGACAGCAGTTGGGCACAACTCTGACATTTTGAATGTACAGTAGCTGTAAAGCATTATTCCTGGTTTCCATTTTAATTTTGTACTTTAATCTTAAATTACACAATTGGAGTATTCAAGACGCCACTTTTACTTTGAAAATAACAAGAAGTGCAAAGATTCAGACTAATTTGCCCTGTACTAAAATATTCTGAAATAGCAGATATACTGTAGGGCATTTTATTTTTTCTAATACAGTTTTTAGTTTATTCCAGCTGCTTTTCTAATGCTGAAAAACACTTAATGTGGTGTCTTTGTGTTCAAAGCCCTTCTTTGGCATATTACAAAAATATTACAATGAAAGTTCATTTGTAATCTCTACTCCACAGTGTCTGTGACAAATGTTACAATTAAAATATCAAAAATACGAAATAGTTAATAATTACTCAAAGAGTAAATGCTGGTGGTCTGGACATATTTGAAACAAAACAAACCATGTGGCTTTTTATTTACTTGAAACATGATAGAGATGAAATCTACAGATGCACGGCTTACCCTGGTAATAGCCTTCAAGTGGCTTCTCTGGAACAACAACATAGTTGACAAAGTCATCCTCTTGAAGGACTCCTCCTCTTTCACGAACCTAGGATGTATTTATGAGGAAAATGTCAAAATGGTTAATTAAATGCTAATGGGACAAATAAAGCTCTCTATCCACAAAACTTCACCTCATTATGGCTCATCCCCATGAGGACTCGCTCTTCCACTGCCTCACATTTTTTAGAAAATGCTGTTATTAAGAAAAGACAGCCTAAAAGATCTCTGAGAAATAACAAAATCTTGTTAAAAGAACGGTTACTATGTAGTATACATATCATTATTGAGTAGAATAAAAGTCTAGGATATTGAAGGACCATAGCAGACAAAGGGTCTGAGATAGAAAACACAGCCACAGGTAAAGGCACCTGGAAGTCAGTAGGGGTCAGTAGTTTTATGTTTACATAAACGGAGGACAGAAGCAACCAGTATGGATGATAAAGGAAGTGCAAAGTTCCAACAAATTAAAGTCTTAATTTCCCCTTGGGAACAAATAAAGTACTATCTATCTATCTATCTATCTATGGGTGAACGTAACCAATCCATTCATTATCCAACCCGCTATATCCTAACACAGGGTCACAGGGGTCTGCTGGAGCCAATCCCAGTCAACACAGGGCACAAGGCAGGAACAAGTCCCGGGGAGGGTGCCAGCCCAGCACAGGGTGAACATAACGCATAGTTGAAAGTCATTTTTACTAATGCCTAGACAAATAATATATAATTTTAAAAAAAGGGAAGCTCATTAATCCAGTTCTCATTTAAAGGATAATTACCTTTTATCAGATCAGACAGCTAAACACAATTCTGTGGAAGATAAAAGGCAAGCAGGTTGGTTCTGGACAAAGCTACCCTGGAGGAATACAGGGGGCTTAGTTGAAAAGACAAGTAGGTTAGTCCTGGACAAAGACGAAATGAAGGCTAAATAGTGTCTGAGGCTAAATTGGAGAATACAATACAGCCCCACTGGTCCAAAAGGTCTGTCACGGACTACAGGAGTGGCTTAAATTCAGGGCTAAAAGGCCATATGTGTCCATGCTATTCCACCCATAGACAAGCCATGTTGACCCTCTCTCTCCATTCCCCCAGACCATGCTGGATCAAGAGACCACACAGACTTTCTGTGCTCATTCATGATTTATGTTCAATGTCTGGTTCCAAATTTGCTCATTGTGAGATGTTGACAAATTAAGTTATTCTGTCTCTTCTAATGATGAACATGTTTTGCATATAAAGTTTATAACAAATAATTTAACTTCCAATAACATTCAGTTGTTGTATATGTAAATGTGCAGTCAAAACCATTTTCTGTTTTTGAATGAACAGGTTATTAATATTATTAATTGCTAACATTAATACATAGGAGATTTCATTACCCTAAATATGCAGATTATGACGCCGATAACTTTGACCATTGTCCTGTGAGACGGCCATCAAGCTATTAAATGTCAGAAATTTCTCCTCGGATTCTGTTGGAGCTTTGGGTCCACCAGACCAGTTCCTTAAGTGGGGCTGAGAATGTCAGAGTATATTATGTATATTTTACAACTGTAACAGAACTATGTTAAATGACATGTTCAGGATCACAAAGTGAATCGGTAATAGGGACTGAACCAGCAGAACTTGTGCTTTAAAGCTCAGGTAACTTCCACTATGTCACACTTCCTGGCTGTAACTTTCAAATCCCTGTTTCAAAGTGCTGTTTTATACATACACATTCTGTTTTTAATTAATCAAAATAGTCAGTGTTATATCTTGTAGAAATGTAAAGGAATAAACATAATTTACAAAAACTAAACTAACACACATAGCACTGCTATTCTTAGTATTGTTCTTTTCCTCAGAAAATTTTGAAACTTTTATTGAGTTTTATTACTGCTGTAAAGAATATGCAGGTGTAAGGTATGGCATCACGGAGACTGACCTGGAACAGGCAGAAGAGTGCGCAGAATTCCTGGGGCCCCGCTCCATTGTATCGTCTCCAGTCGAGAGTGAAAATGGGAGCGAAGGCGCAAGTGATACAGGTCGCGAGGGATCGCCGATTACTGAGGATCATTCGAGACTAGAAAGGGCTCTGCAGGACGTGCTCTCATCTACTCATCGCGAGCCTGTAACAGGAGCTGCATTTTCACTTGCGGAGCACGAAAGCAGAAGCGAACTGTCCGAACTGAAAGAGATGATCGCTACACAGATAGCTACACAGAAAGAGATGAACACTACACTGGCCACTGCCATGGTTACGGCCATGAAGGAGCTTAAGAAAGATAACACAAATGATCTTAAGAAGGTGGCCACTGAGCTCAAGAAGGATAACAAAGATAAGGAAACGCGTCTATTTGAACGTTTCGACGTGAACTTTAAAGGCATGTTGGAGAAATTAGTGGAACACATTGAAGAAACTAACTCCAAACTGAAAAGGCTTGATGATCATATTAATGACGTTTCAGACCAGCTGGAAGACGTTAAGCAGGGACTCACGGCTCGAGTGGAAACAGCGGAACAAATGGCAACTAACGCCGATGAAAAAGCCACAGCTGCGAACTCGGAATACAAAAAACTTGGAGACAGACTTGCAGCCCTGGAGGATGGGTGCAGAAGAAATAATATAAGAATTGAGGGTATACCTGAGAAACGAGAAAGCTCAAGCCCAGTGAAATTTGCAGTAGAATTACTGTCTAAAATAATTGGAGATGACTTTAAACTCGACAATGAGATAGCCACGGCTTATCGCACAAAGATACCAAGCGCCTTTAAATCTAGGTCTTTTATTGTCCGCTTCGAACGACTAAGATGTAAGCTTGATGTGATGGCACTTCTCAGACACAAGCAAGAGATTATATTCGAAAATAATCTTATTCGTATTTTTCCCGACTTCTCACCATCAACAGCTGCAAAACGCAGATCCTACAACGACATTAAAAGGATGCTACGGGAAGCCGATATCAAATACAGCCTCTTGTATCCTGCCAAACTGAAAGTGGAAGTTCAAGACGGACATTATATTTTCTTCAGCAAAGAAGAAGCTGAAAAAGAATTAAAGAAGCTGTTTCCGACACTTTTTTTGAAAGTTAATTAAAATTAAAGAGCCGTATTCTATCAAGGCACGGGAAAGACCCATGATCTGATCGCTGGATCCATGTTTAAAGAGACTGGTATTATAATTATACATCTCTTATTCTCTTTTTTTTAATTTTTTTTTTTATCTGGACTTTATATGTTATATGTTTATGTTTTAATCAGAGTTATAGAGTTATAGACGTGAGTGTGAAAATGTGGAAGTGATTAAAGTAGGATTCGTTTTATTTATTTATTTTTTTATTTCTTTTCTTTTTTTTTTTTTTTTTTTTTTTTTTTTTTTAATTTATTTATTTATTTTTTTTATTTTACTATACCTTAAAGTAGACTGTTTAACTTCATACCCTTGGTTTAATGCTTGTTCTACTATTTATACAATTACCATTATACTATTACAGTATGAATTACCAGGTTTATCCTGGACTAGTTTTTAAAATCACTCCCAGGGTTGTTTTTTTTTTTTTTTTTAACCTTAATATCTTAACTTAAAAGCGCTGAAGATTATTTCAAGATTAAATATTGTTAATGAGAACATTTTCGGCAGATAGTATTAAGGATTTAACTGTAAAAGATATCTCTGTTTTAATTCTGTAACGCCGCTGCAGGGTGGGGTTTGTTTTGTTTTGGACGTGCTCTGTCTCTTCGTATGTCAGAGGACTGGAACAAGTGGGGTCTAGCCTCATGTGGGGAGGCAAAATGGGGGGGTGGGGGGATAAAGGGGGGAGAGAAGGAGAGCAGGTTATATCTAATCTATTCTTATAATCCTTATAATTATAAATATCAATGCAGCAACAGGCTAACATGCAACAACTCCTGGGGAATCTTGAAACTAAGATTAAAACTGCCATATTACCAATTAAAACTATAAAATGACATTAAAAACTCAGAATCAATGTCTCCATGATGGGACAGTTAACTTTGTGAGCTGGAATGTTAAAGGCCTGAATCACGAATTAAAGAGAAAGAAAGTATGCTCTCACCTAACAGGCTTAAACGCTAAAATAGTATTTTTACAGGAGACCCACTTACTAACCAAGGATCAGTTCAGATTACAAAAAGACTGGACTGGCCAAATGTTCCATTCTAGCTTTATAAAGAAAACTAGAGGGGTGGGAATTCTCATACATAGAACAGTTCCATTTGTAGCATCAGAGGTAGTGTCGGACCCTGAAGGGAGATATGTGATGGTCATGGGCAACTTATATAACAGTAAAATGATTTTGATAAATGTTTATGCACCCAATGTTGATGATAAGGAATTCATGCAAAATCTATTTGCATCCATTCCCAGTGTGAACACTCATAAAATTATAATGGCTGGGGACTTTAATTGTGTTTTAAATCCACTCTTAGATAGGACTCCTGTGACAGGGGGGACGACATCTAATACTGCAAAGATAATTACACAGTTTTTAAATGATCACAACTTATCAGACCCCTGGAGGTTTCTTAACCCAAACTCAAGAACATACTCGTTCTACTCACCAGTGCATTATAGCTACTCAAGAATTGATTATTTTTTTATAGATAATAATTTCCTGCCTACAATTAAATCATGCAAATATGACACAATTGTTATCTCTGACCATGCCCCTCTAGTCTTGGAGCTAAAATCAATAAGCCCCTCGTACTCACCTCGCAGATGGCGTCTTAACCCTCTTTTATTGGCAGACGAGAACTGCACAGAATTTATATCCAAACAAATCAGCTTCTTCCTAGAGACAAACACGTCTACAGAGGTTTCTGCAGGAACACTCTGGGAAACTCTAAAGGCCTTCCTAAGAGGCCAGATTATTTCATATCTTTCCCATAGAAATAAATTAGAAACCAAGAAAGTGTCAGAGCTAAGAAATGAAATTACTAGAATAGATGAAGAACAAGCCAGGCGTCCAAGTGAAGCTCTTCACAGGAAAAGGCAGGCCTTGCATACAGAACTTAACATCTTAACAACTAAAGAAACTGAACAACTTATTTATAAGTCTAGACAGCATTACTATGAACACGGAGAAAAAGCTAATAAGCTTTTAGCTCAACAAATTCATAAACAAGAAGTTCACAATGCAATACCAGTAATCACCAACAAGAATGGAGAAGAAATCATCGACCATAATAAAATAATGCACACATTTAGAGATTACTATAAGTCTTTATATTCCACTGAGCCCAAAGAAGACAACACGCAATCTAATGCATTTCTGGATAATTCACAAATACCACAAATAGATGCTTTAAGTGCTGAGGAACTAGATAAACCTCTAACGCTAACAGAATTACTAGACGCTATAAAGTCACTACAAAGCGGGAAATCATCAGGCCCTGATGGTTACCCCGTAGAGTTTTATAAGAAATTCTCCACTCAGCTAGCTCCACTCTTATTGGTAACATTTACAGAAGCTAAAGACCACCAAATACTACCTCAAACATTTCGACAAGCATTAATCACCGTCTTTCCTAAACAAAATAAGGACTTGTTACAATGTGCATCATATAGACCAATTTCACTCCTGAATAATGATGTTAAGATACTCTCAAAAATCCTAGCTAGAAGGATGGAGAAAGTGCTGCCCTCGGTAATATCACAAGATCAAACTGGATTTATTAAAGGCCGACATCTATCTTCAAATCTCCGACGCTTGTTTAATGTTATATATTCACCAGCAAAATCAAACACCCCAGAGATATTACTATCATTAGACGCAGAAAAGGCATTTGACATGATCGAATGGAATTACCTTTTCACTGCATTGGAGAAATTTGGGTTTGGCCCGAATATTTGTGCTTGGATTAAACTACTGTATACCAGTCCAGAAGCTTCAGTTTGTATTAATAAAATTTGCTCAGACTACTTTAAACTAGAACGTGGTACCAGACAAGGATGTCCCTTGTCGCCACTGTTGTTTGCAATCGCTATTGAACCACTGGCGGTTCACTGCCGAAATTCTCATCAGATAAAGGGGATTGTCAGAGAAGGACTGGAACAGAAAATTTCTCTATATGCAGATGATATGGTCTTATATATATCGGACCCAGAAAACACTGTCCCTGCTGTTTTAACAGCACTAACAGAATTTCAAAAGATATCTGGTCTTAGAATTAATCTGAATAAAAGTATACTCTTTCCAGTGAACTCACAAGCATATAATATTAAATTAGACACCCTACCTTTTACCATAGCAGATCAGTTTAAATACCTAGGGGTAAATATCACAAGTAAACATAAAGCTCTTTATCAACAAAATTTTGGCGTCTGTATGGAAAAAATTAAGCAAGACTTGCATAGATGGTCAACCCTTCATCTCACTCTAGCCGGAAGAATTAACATTGTTAAGATGAATATCCTTCCTAAACTTCTCTTTTTATTTCAAAACATTTCAATATATATCAATAAATCGTTTTTTTAAACAGTTAGATTCAATAATAACCTCATTCATTTGGAACTCAAAACACCCACGTATCCGAAGAGCGACCCTACAAAGACCTCAGGCAGAAGGTGGCATGGCTTTACCTAATTTTCAGTTTTATTACTGGGCAGCAAACATACAAGCCATAAAAACCTGGACACAAATAAATGCACATACACAGGCTTGGTCTGCAATAGAAGTAAAATCCTGTAGTACTTCTTTATATTCCCTGCTTTGCTCTCCAATAAATGAAAGTTATCGCAAATATACTAATAACCCAATTGTGCTTTACTCACTCAGAATATGGAACCAAATTAGGAAGCATTTTAAGATGGAAAATCTTTTATCAGTGGCACCTTTGCAAGGGAACCACCTCTTTCAACCTTCGCAAGTATATCCAGTTTTTAATACCTGGAAAAGTTTTGGGATTAAAATGCTCAGAGATCTTTATATAGACAACATATTTACATCTTTTGAACAATTACGTTCAAAATTTAACCTCCCAGCTACACATTTCTTTTACTATCTTCAAATTAGAAATTTTGTTAAACAGAAATTGCCCGATTTCCCCCACCTTGCACCCTCCACAATGCTGGAAAAAAAACTGCTCAATTCCGAGGAAACAAACACTATTTCCGCAATATATAAAATCTTATTAGAGTCCCTACCTTTCAAAGACCCAAGAGGACATTGGGAAGAAGATCTCTTAATCAATATATCAGAAAAGGAGTGGAAGGTAGCAAAGCAGAGAATTCACTCGAGTTCTATATGCGCAAAGCATAGAATTATTCAACTAAAAATTATATATCGAGCTCATCTGTCTCGCTTAAAACTGTCCAAAATGTTTCCAGGCCAGGATCCAACCTGCGAGCGCTGCAACCAAGCTCCTGCCTCACTGGGTCACATGTTCTGGGCCTGCACCAAACTAACATCATTTTGGACAAAAATTTTTAAGTGCCTCTCAGACAGCCTTAGTATCACAATCCCTCCTAACCCACTAACAGCTGTGTTTGGTGTCCTTCCAGATGGACTTGAATTGGAGAAGGACAAACAAACGGTGATTGCATTCACTACACTCTTGGCACGCAGACTTATTTTGTTAAATTGGAAGAATCCTAATTCTCCTCTTATAAGTCAGTGGGAAACTGATGTTTTATATTATTTGAAATTGGAAAAAATCAAATTTTCAGTTAGAGGATCTGTACAAATTTTTTTCAAAACTTGGCAGGATTTAATCAATATTATTTTAGAATAAGAGAATTAACTATTATTGTATTTAACTCCCTTCTCCATCTCTTATTTATATAGATATTTACTTCTCCCCTTCTTTTGTCTAATGTTGCCTTATTAAAAAGCTTAAAGAAATTTTCCTTTAGCTAAGCTCTCCTTCTCAGGGATGGGGTTTGATTTGTTTTCAAATTTGTTGGGTTATAAATGGATCTGTTTGTATGGAATGATTACAATGAAAATTAATAAAATAAAAATATATAGAAGAATATGCACATTTGCTTTGGATCTCTAACAGGTATTTTCTTTGCTTATAGACAATCACAGCTATCTGAACATTTAATATCTTGCTACTTGAAATCACTAACAGCTCAGCTCATTCAAAATGAATTTCATAAACAAGTAATTTCTTTTTATATCTTCACTTCTCTTGCATATTAAGCTGCAAGTGTATTCAAATTTCAAATGTAAAACTTGCCTCTGACACAATTTCTTGTGTTAAATTGCTGTTATAAAATGCAGATACTCCTTGCCTCCCAACTACATCAAAAATGGCCGCCAAATCCAACCGTTGCATAAACATGTCTGCCAGCAATGGCTGTCCATTTTGGAAAAAGAGGTCCTGGAAATTTTCCGAAACATTCTGGTCTTTCATTTTATAGATGGCTTCGGCTAGAAAAAAGAAAAATTAAGCTAATGAATAAAAAAAAAAAACAAAAAAAAAACACAACTCTGAAATGTTTGACCTTATAGGGCACATCCTGAAGAATCAATGTAATGGAAAAGTTCAAGCAAAACCAAGACAAAGATCACCCGTTAGCAATGGACTGTCTCCACTGTGGCCGAGGACATTTTTTATAGTGGTAAATTTCATGCTTAACGGACTCAGAGAAGGGTGAATTTAGTACTCTTTGGATGAAACTATTTTCAATTGCCAAACTAGCTATTGTTAAATAAGAAACAATCTGTGGTATTAAACAAAAAGATAAATGACTTGTTACGTTCCCTAATGTGGGTAAAGACAAATTCTCAGCAAATACAGAGATGTTCACTACAAATGTTAAAATCTTGCGATATTTACTAGCATTTAAACAGCTCATTCAATATGTATTCCAATAATTTCATAACTTTAAATCTTCAAATGTGTTCAAATAATAATGTATACAGTGGAACCTCGGTTCACGAACGTCTCTGAACACGTACAAATCGGTTTACGACCAAAAAGTTCGGCAAACTTTTGCATCTGTTCACAACCACACACTCAGTATACGAACAAGCCAGTTTCCCTTTCGGTTTGTGCATGCCGATGATTTCCACACGTGTTCAGTCTCTCCCTGTGCATTCCCTGTGCAGCGAGAGAGAGCACAATACAGAGACAGAGACAGACACACACACACACACACACATACACACAGGCGCGTGAGAGAGACACACACACAGGCAAGCAAGAGACACACACACACACACACAGGCGCGTGAGAGAGACACACACACAGGCGTGCGAGAGAGACACACACACAGGCAGGCAAGAGACACACACACACACACACACACACACACACACGCACGCACGAGAGGGAGACACACACACAGGCGCGCGAGAGAGAGAGAGAGCCAGCGATAGACAGGGAGCTGGACGTAGAAGGCAGAGAAGGCAGTTAAAGAATGCACTGGGCTTGTTTTTGTTTTCACTTCTGTTTACAGCGATCGGTTCTTAGCGTGCATTGTTGCAATGTTACTTTTCTTGGTGGTTTATTAAATTACGAATTTTTCAAACGTTAATTTTTTTTCCCTGTGCTTAAAACTCACTAAAAAAGTGTTTTTAGCGAGCGGTTCATAGCACTATAGCACGAACTCTTGCAGTGTTAGTTTTCTCTGTTGTTCAAGGTTTTCTCAGTGTTATTCAATGTTTTTACATTTAGTTTACTATTACACTGTGCATTCTATGGTATAATTAACTTTATTTGTGCTTAAAAACTAAAAAAATATATATATTTACATACAGTTCGTACGGTCTGGAACGGATCAATTGTATTTACATACACTCCTATGAGGGAAATTGCTTCAGTTCACGACCAAATCGGGTTATGACCAGAGTTTTGGAACGAATTATGGTCGTGAACCGAGGTTCCACTGTATTTAAAAGACATGACAACTCACATATCCAGAAAATGGCAAGAATCGGTGGTTTTGGTTTTGTGTTCTTTAAAAAAAAAAAAAAAAAAAACAGTTTTCAAAGGTAGCTTTTCCAAGTGTGAAACACTACATAATCGCATTATTATTTGGCTTCTTTTAGATTACTCAAAACATTGATATCTTAATTTATTAGAAATGTTTGTTAGTAGGAATCAATCAAAGTAATTAAAAAACTTCATAATCTCACCAAAAAAAACACTAAAAATCCATCATGGACATTCTTAAAAAAAAAATTAAAAACTAGAAAAATGTTTTAGTACCTGTAAAAAGATCAATCCTCAGCCCACTGCCCAGAGGGAGTTTGTTTTACAAAATAACAAAAGTAAGTCTCCCCACCTAAATCGTGAGTAATATTAAATCCCTCTCTGGCGATGTCTGCTGTCATGGTCATTATCTCTGCCCAAGAAAGTCTGCATAGAAAAAGAAATTAATTACAAAAATACTCTACTATCTTCTGCAGGAACAGATAAGTAAAGGCAAGGCTCTCTGAAGACATTTCTAAATGTACAGTATATGCTACATCCTCTTGCAATATGTTAACTGATTCTGCATTTTGAAAACTGCAACAACTTCAAGGGTTATTTTTTAAAAGTATTTTAGTTGGTGGAGATATCCTATAAAATATATATATTTTTTTGCAAGTCCTCTGACACCATCTCTTACATGCATGTAAACCGGAATACAGTCTGTAAGTTAAAAGACCATCTGATTACATCACAGAAAAACACACACTCACACACATACACAATAAGAAAATGACAAAATTTAGAAGACACTGTCATGCTGATGAGAATATTTTCCCAGTAATCAATATGGACAAGAAGCCAGTAAGAAAGAGTCAGTAATAGACAGATACATCACAGAAATTCAGCTGGAGATTCATACTGGACATACAATATGCCTTACAAAAGTCCCATGAAGAGTTTTTAAATGTTGCTGGATTTCAAGTGATCCTTATACATCTTATTCCATGTTTTTATACTGTAATCTTGCATGTTCAAGATGATAGATTTTAAATTCAGGATTAGCTGTTTGTTGGTAGATATCTTAAAGTTAAAAATAATGCTGCTTTCATATGCAATAAAATTACACATACTAATACAGTATTTGGTTTAACCATATTTTTGTGCACAGAACAAATCTGTCTTCTGAGGTTGGTGTCTACCAAGATACTTGTTATAACAGTTATTATTTTGCTAATTTTTCTTTGCAGACTTGCTGCTACTCACTCAAATGCCTAGGACTTAACTTGTAGGCCTCCATAGTAAGTGTATCCGTGAATGGACTGAGATAAGGAATTTGGCTGATCTACTCAAACATATTCACTTTTCACTCCTGTGTTACTCCATTGCTAAAAAGACATTTTGCTTGGGATTGTTGACCAGCCAGAACATTTGCCAAACTTTACAGTTACATTTTTAACACTGCGCTACATCCATTGTTTTTCTACAGCTCAAGTGACCTAGTCTCTCCTGATGAAATGTATCCCACAGAATGACCCCTCTGGTCACTGTGCTTTTAAACCTCACTGTTGGGATAACATTTATTGAAGTATGGGCCATATTAGGTGTGCAAAACATTTAGTGCTTTGAATGTTGGCTAAAAATGTTTTATTCTTACTACAAAATGTTCTGACTTAATAGGAATTGCAGGCAAGCCTTTCAGAATTTTTTTTGAACAGAGTTGTACAAAGTACTCAGAAATTATACTTTAGCAAAAGTACTTTGTCATTTTTTTACTTTCACTAAAGTAAAAAGTATTTCAGTTAAAAAGTACTTGAGTAAAAGCAAAAAAGTACCTACTTTCAAAAGTACCCAAGGTCAAAAAGTAAATGTACTTTTAAATAGTGATAAGAAATAATAATAAAAATCATTCCTTTGACAAGTCCATAACTACAGTGACAGGAGCTTCTATTTTTCCTCCAAATCATATTATGCTCTTCATTATCTATAAAAGCTTTCTGTTTCACTTAAGTAGTGGCCGATTTTCAAAATAACTGTTGACCAGCCATGCTCATTTATAGTTAACTGGCACTGCTACTGTGCAGAAACTTTCAAACAACAGTTTCCAGTGGATGAATTCTATTAGTAATTTAAAATAAACATTAAAGAGTCAGCACAAATTTCTTCCTTTCTGGATGTGAAAATGCTGAAACATGCACCTTTGGCAGCAATTACAGCCTCAAGTCTTTTTGAATATGATGCCACAAGCTTGGCACACCTATCCTTGGCCAGTTTTGCCCATTCCTCTTTGCAGCACCTCTCAAGCTCCATCAGGTTGGATGGGAAGTGTCGGTGCACAACCATTTTAAGATCTCTCCAGAGATGTTCAATCGGATTCAAGTCTTAGCTCTGCCTAGGCCACTCAAGGACATTCACAGAGTTGTCCTGAAGCCACTCCTTTGATATCTTGGCTGTGTGCTTAGGGTCGTTGTCCTGCTGAAAGATGAACCGTCTTCCCAGTCTGAGGTCAAGAGTGCTCTGGAGCAGGTTTTCATCCAGGATGTCTCTGTACATTGCTGCACTCATCTTTCCCTTTATCCTGACTAGTGTCCCAGTCCCTGCCACTGAAAAACATCCCCACAGCATGACGCTGCCACCACCATGCTTCACTGTAAGGATGGTATTGGCCTGGTGATGAGCAGTGCCTGGTTTCCTTCAAATGTGTTGCCTGGCATTCACACCAAAGAATTCAATCTTTGTCTCATCAGACCAGAGAATTTTCTTTCTCATGGTCTAAGAGTCCTTCAGGTGCCTTTTGGCAAACTGCAGGCGGGTTGCCATGTGCCATTTACTAAGGAGTGGCTTCCGTCTGGCCACTCTACCATACAGGCCTGATTGGTAGATTGCTGCAGAGATGGTTGTCCTTCTGGAAGGTTCTCCTCTCTCCACAGAGGACCTCTGGAGCTCTGACAGAGTGACCATCGGGTTCTTGGTCACCTCCCTGACTAAGGCCCTTCTCCTCCGATCACTCAGTTTAGATGGCCGGCCAGCTCCAGGAAGAGTCCTGGTGGTTTTGAACTTCTTCCACTTACGGATGATGGAGGCCACTGTGCTCATTGGGACCTTCAAAACAGCAGAAATTTTTCTGTAACCTTCCCCAGATATGTGCCTCGAGACAATCCTGTCTCGGGGGGTCTACAGACAATTCCTTTCACTTCATGCTTAGTTTCTGCTCTGACATGAACTGTCAACCATGGGACCTTATATAGACAGGTGTGTGCCTTTCCAAATCATGTCCAATCATCTGAATTTACCACAGGTGGACTCCAATTAAGCTGCAGAAACATCTCAAGGATGATCAGGGGAAACAGGATGCACCTGAGCTCACCTGAGCTCAATTCACCTGAGCTTAATTTTGAGCTTCATGGAAAAGGCTGTGAATACTTATGTACATGTGCTTTCTCAATTTTTTTATTTTTAATAAATTTGCAAAAATCTCAAGTAAACTTTTTTCACGTTGTTATTATGGGGTGTTGTATGTAGAATTCTGAGGAAAAAAATGAATTTAATCCATTTTGGAATAAGGCTGTTACATAACAAAATGTGGAAAAAGTGATGTGTTGTGAATACTTTCCGGATGCAGTGTATTTCTTTCAATTACCCTCTTGAGCACTCTTGTAATCTATGGAATTAACCATAATTAAACTCGAGGCATATTATTAACTCTCCACCCTAACCAGAGGTTTACCAGTTGTGTCATGATACATATTCATATTTTTAATGCACTCTAATAGACAATTTAAAATCTATAGATTAACCTTTTCCCATTCATTTAGCCATCTTACATTATTATTACATTACAATAATTCAACTTCAATACAACATAATAAAACAGCAAATAAACATATGAGAGTTAGTCTTCTACTGGAGAATGTTCTGAACAGAAGTTGATTCTATTACTTTATATGATCTCTTCTGAATTGTGTAAAGAAATAATAAGGACATCTCAGAGATACCCCTCCTTTAACCGTCACCTTATCGTGGTGGAGGGGTTTGCGTGTCCCAATGATCCTAGGAGCTCTGTTGTCCAGGGCTTTATGCCCCTGGTAGGGCCACCCAAGGCAAACTGGTCCTAGGTGAGGGATGAGACAAAGAGCGGTTAAACAAACCTCCTATGATGAAAAACAATTTTGGACGGCGTTTTCCCTTGCCCGGACACGGGTCACCGGGGCCCCACTCTGGAGCCAGGCCTGGAGGTGGGGCTCGATGGCGAGCGCCTGGTGGCCGGGCCTGCACCCATGGGGCTCGGCCGGGCACAGCCCGAAGAGGCAACGTGGGTCCCCCTTCCCATGGGCTCACCACCTATGGGAGGGGCCAAGGAGGTCGGGTGCAGTGTGAGTTGGGTGGTGGCCGAAGGCGGGGACCTTGGCGGTCCGATCCTCGGCTACAGAAACTGGCTCTTGGGACGTAGAATGTCACCTCTCTGAAGGGGAAGGAGCCTGAGCTAGTGCGCGAAGTTGAGAGGTTCCGGCTAGATATAGTCGGGCTCACCTCGACGCACAGCTTGGACTCTGGAACCAATCTCCTTGAGAGGGGCTGGACTCTCTACCACTCTGGAGTTGCCCCCGGTGAGAGGCGCCGAGCAGGTGTGGGTATACTTATTGCCCCCCAACTTGGAGCCTGTACATTGGGGTTTACCCCGGTGGACGAGAGGGTAGCCTCCCTTCGCCTTCGGGTGGGGGGACGGGTCCTAACTGTTGTTTGTGCGTATGCACCGAACAGCAGTTCGGAGTACCCACCCTTTTTGGAGTCCCTGGAGGGGGTGCTAGAGGGCATACCTTCTGGGGACTCCCTCGTTCTGCTGGGAGACTTCAATGCTCACGTGGGCAATGACAGTGAGACCTGGAAGGGCGTGATTGGGAGGAATGGCCCCCCCGATCTGAACCCGAGCGGTGTTTTGTTATTGGACTTCTGTGCTCGTCACGGATTGTCCATAACGAACACCATATTCAAGCATAGGGGTGTTCATATGTGCACTTGGCACCAGGACACCCTAGGCCTCAGTTCGATGATCGACTTTGTGGTCGTGTCGTCGGACTTGCGGCCACATGTCTTGGACACTCGGGTGAAGAGAGGGGCGGAGCTGTCAACTGATCACCACCTGGTGGTGAGTTGGCTTCGATGGTGGGGGAGGATGCCGGTCAGGCGTGGTAGGCCCAAACGTGTTGTGAGGGTCTGCTGGGAACGTCTGGCAGAGCCCCCTGTCAGAAGTAGCTTCAACTCCCACCTCCGGCAGAACTTCGACCACATCCCGAGGGAGGTGGGGGACATTGAGTCCGAATGGGCCATGTTCCGTGCCTCTATTGTTGAGGCAGCTGACCGGAGCTGTGGCCGTAAGGTGGTCGGTGCCTGTCGTGGCGGCAATCCCCGAACCCGCTGGTGGACACCGGCGGTGAAGGATGCCGTCAAGCTGAAGAAGGAGTCCTACAGGACCCTTTTGTCCTGTGGGACCCCGGAGGCAGCTGATAGGTACCGGCAGGCCAAGCGGAATGCGGCTTTGGTGGTTGCTGAGGCAAAAACTCGGGCGTGGGAGGAGTTTGGGGAGGCCATGGAGAATGACTTTCGGACGGCTTCGAGGAGATTCTGGTCCACCATCCGGCGTCTCAGGAAGGGGAAGCAGTGCAGTGTCAACACTGTATATGGTGGGGATGGTGCGCTGCTGACCTCGACTCGGGACGTTGTGGGTCGGTGGGGGGAATACTTCGAAGACCTCCTCAATCCCATTAACATGCCTTCCAATGAGGAAGCAGAGCCTGGGGACTCAGAGGTGGGCTCCCCCATCTCTGGGACTGAGGTCACCGAGGTGGTCAAAAAACTCCTTGGTGGCAGGGCCCCAGGGGTGGATGAGATACGCCCGGAGTTCCTCAAGGCTCTGGATGTTGTAGGACTGTCTTGGCTGACACGCCTCTGCAACATCGCATGGACATCAGGGACAGTGCCTCTGGATTGGCAGACCGGGGTGGTGGTCCCCCTCTTTAAGAAGGGGGATCGGAGGGTGTGTTCCAACTACAGAGGGATCACACTCCTCAGCCTCCCTGGAAAAGTCTATTCAGGGGTCCTGGAGAGGAGGGTCCGTCGGATAGTCGAGCCTCGGATTCAGGAGGAACAGTGTGGTTTTCGTCCTGGTCGCGGAACAGTGGACCAGCTCTATACCCTTAGCAGGGTCCTGGAGGGTGCATGGGAGTTTGCCCAACTAGTCTACATGTGTTTTGTGGACTTAGAAAAGGCATTCAACCGTGTCCCTCGGGGAATCCTGTGGGGGGTACTCCGAGAGTATGGGGTACCGGCCCCCCCTGATAAGGGCTGTTCAGTCCCTGTACGATCAGTGCCAGAGCTTGGTCCGCATTGCCGGCAGTAAGTCGAACCCGTTTCCAGTGAGAGTTGGACTCCGCCAGGGCTGCCCTTTGTCACCGATTCTGTTCATAACTTTTATGGACAGAATTTCTAGGCGCAGCCAGGGTGTTGAGGGGGTCCGGTTTGGTGGGCTCAGGATTGGGTCACTGCTTTTTGCAGATGATGTTGTCCTATTTGCTTCATCAGGCCGTGATCTTCAGCTCTCTCTGGATCGGTTCGCAGCCGAGTGTGAAGCGGCTGGGATGAGAATCAGCACCTCCAAATCCGAGACC
Source organism: Erpetoichthys calabaricus (assembly GCF_900747795.2). Classification (NCBI taxonomy): domain Eukaryota; kingdom Metazoa; phylum Chordata; class Cladistia; order Polypteriformes; family Polypteridae; genus Erpetoichthys; species Erpetoichthys calabaricus. The sequence goes on along the minus strand of NC_041403.2, from coordinate 116,668,060 downwards.
ATGGTCCTCAACCGGAAAAGGGTGGAGTGCCCTCTCAGGGTTGGTAGCAAGATCCTGCCCCAAGTGGAGGAGTTCAAGTATCTCAGGGTCTTGTTCACGAGTGAGGGAAGAATGGAGCGTGAGATCGACAGGCGGATCGGTGCGGCATCCGCAGTAATGCGGGCGTTGCATCGGTCTGTCGTGGTGAAAAAGGAGCTGAGCCGCAAGGCGAAGCTCTCAATTTACCAGTCGATCTATGTTCCTACCCTCACCTATGGTCATGAGCTATGGGTAGTGACCGAAAGAACGAGATCGCGAATACAAGCGGCTGAAATGAGTTTCCTCCGCAGGGTGTCTGGGCTTTCCCTTAAAGATAGGGTGAGAAGCTCAGTCATCCGGGAGGGGCTCAGAGTAGAGCCGCTGCTCCTCCGCATCGAGAGGAGTCAGATGAGGTGGCTCGGGCATCTGATCAGGATGCCTCCTGGACGCCTCCCTGGTGAGGTGTTCCAGGCACGTCCAACCGGGAGGAGGCCCCGGGGAAGACCCAGGACACGCTGGAGGGACTATGTCTCTCGACTGGCCTGGGAACGCCTTGGGATTCTCCCGGAAGAGCTAGAAGAAGTGGCCGGGGAGAGGGAAGTCTGGGCATCTCTGCTCAAGCTGCTGCCCCCGCGACCCGACCTCGGATAAGCGGGAGACAATGGATGGATGGATGGATGGATCTCAGAGATAATACAAGCCACACAGTTCTGTGGAATGTAGAACATCAGATGTAGTTATTTGTCAATAATTTACCAATATAACATATCACTGCTTGTGCACAAAACTACAATATTCACTTAATAAGTCACCTCTACTTTTCTTTGTCATTGCAGCTCTGGACTAGGTTCTGGTCAGCAGGGAAATGTTCGGATAGCAACAAAAATACTTATCTTTGCTTGTAGGAAAGCCGACACCCCTTTTATTAGCACTCACGTGCAAGGTATAGCAAGACCTTAACATCCAGGCACAGGGACATTTCACTGACTTCTCGCGAGCCACAAGATCGCACTTGAAACCCCAGTCTGTCTTGTCCAGGTAATCAGCAACTTTTACAGCCAGGCTCACTCTTTAAGTGTTTCAGTAATTGGGCACGTAAGGATAGCGTCACAATATCGGTTCGAAAATATCTGTATGTTGTATGCACAATATATAATTTGTGATCTCAAAATATTACTTGTGCCCATAAATTTTTGTCTGCACAAGATTAAAAAGACACCAGTTTTTAAGACTTCATGGGCTCCATACAAGACACCTTAGGAAATAGGAAAAAAACTTTTGCATACTTCTTTAAATTAGAAGGCAAATTCTTGAAAGCAGAGATTTCTTTAGGTGCTGGCATTGTATATGAATCACCTTTGCAATTTACAACTTTGAATAAAGTGTTCAAATAACACTGCGGCAAAAATGCACGTTCTTTTATGAGTGCTTTTATTTTTGATTGATACATGAAATTCTATTGGCTGCATTCAAGCAATACTGAACTATAACCTAAGTTAGTCACATACCTGATAGGTCTCATTTATGAATTTATAATAGCTTGGTCTGTGTAACATTAACTTGCTGGAAAATGTAACAAAGTAAATAGTAAGCTATTTGTCCTAAACATGTAGTGGGTTAAAAGTAAAAGCAGCCCTAAATGAAATTTGCTCAAGTTTATTTTTCAGCTATTTTTACTTAAGTAAAGTAATGAAGTAGTTGAAGCAAGCATCATACAGACTTCTTGATATCTACAGATGACCAATACACCTTTACTTTGCTCTCATGAACTTGTTAAGTCTTATATGCCAACTGTTGTGTTACGCTTATGCAGCATTCCCCACAAGTCACCTTCTTGTGGTTATACTGAGTGTTGGCTGATGTGTTTTTCCTAGGTAGTGTGATACATTTTCCATTTCTTGATTAGTAAGTCATCAGCATTCAAAGGCAAATCTTAATATTGTATAATTTTGCATCCTTACCTTAATATATGCTCTAATATCACTCTTACAATTAACTTCTTCTTCAGTTTTCATTTCATACTACCATCTCCTTTAGATTTACAGAATGTGACCAAAAATGCCATAACATATAGAAGCATAGTCAACAAACTTTGACAGTAGCTTCAACTGTTCAAAGTCAGATGCCAAGGTTAACAAAATTGTATATCCATTCCATGTGTGAAAACTCCGAAAATTTTCGCAAACAGTATAATTTCCCATTTATTCTTGAGCATGCAAGTTTGAAATGTTTGCAGTAAAGATACAGATTTGAGCAAGATGGGACAGACAGGTCTGAAATGACATTTATGGTTAAGAGAACAATAACATCTGGTGCTGTGAAAATAAAACCTATCATGGCATATACTGGTTGCTTGGGATTAGAGCCTCAACACTGGATACATGACTCTCTTCCCCAAAAAATGTAATATTTCACCTTTAAATATTAATATTTAGCTGGTCAAGTCCAAAACCATATGTTATAAAAGGCATATGAAGAGTCCGAACAGGACAGCAAAGAGCTTTATTTTGGTATTTGAAAGGGAGTATTCTATGTGCCAACGTGTGTTAAGCATTGGAAAAAAAGTCATTTTAGCACCTGAACTGTCAAATTCAGTAGATAGCACTATCTATTTTGATCCTTTGGCCTACCTCTTACTCCACCAATCACAGTCCCACATACAGTATATGATGAAAGCCACACCTTTAAATATTAATATGTTTTTTTTTTCCCCAACGATTCTGTATTGCCTCGGGAACTTATTTGATTCTAGTAATTACCTTCCATATTCTTGATGTGCTTCATACATTCCTCTGAGTACTCCTGGGACTCCGACCAGCAAACCAGGCTGTCAAAAATGAAAACTATGTTAATTCATAAGATAGGACAGTAAAGGACCTTCTGCTGCAAAAGACTGACCAATAAACAATAAGTAAGAGCAAAATGATGTCTCATGAAAAGACCACAATTTAGCTTAGATGTAGGATTTGGTATGTAAACAATGCTTAATTGAGTATATTGGTTAAAACAACAATCACAATCATATTTTGATAAAAAAAAAAAAAACTAGTACTGTGGAAACTCGGTTCACGAACGTCTCGATACACGTACAACTCGGTTTACGACCAAAATGTTCGCCAAACTTTTGCCTCGGTTCATGACCACACACTCGGTATACGAACAAGCCAGCTTCCCTTTCGGTTTGTGCGTGCCGATGATTTCCACACGTGTTGCATTGTTCTCGGTCAGACGTGTGTGCTTTCGCTGTGAAGTCTTTGTGCTCTATTTCACTTCCCTTCCGGTTCGTACGCACCGATTACTGTATTTAAGCACGTGTTCAGCCTCTCCCTGTTCATTGTTCTCAGTCAGATGTGCGTGCTTTACCTGTTAACTCTTTGTGCTCTACAGTATTTCGTGTGCTTTTGCAGTTAACCATGGCTTCTTAGCAAGTGAAGAGTGGTGAGAAGAAAGTGTTGCAATGTTACTTTTCTCTATTTTCAAATGTTCATTTTTTTCCCTGTGCTTAAAACTCATTTAAAAAGAGTGTTTACAGTGATCGGGTTGTAATGCTATTAGCGTGAACTCCTGTAATGTTACTTTCTTGGTTGGCTTTTAAATAAAGTTTGGATTTGTTCATATGTTCCTTTTTTCCACCCCTGTGTTTAAAACTCATTTTAAATAAAAGTGTATATACAGCAATCGGATTGTAAGGTTATAGCGCGAACTGCTGCAATGTTACAGAGAGAGAGGGGGCTCACGTGCTGCTAAGAGAGAGAGAGCCTGCACGTGCAGCTGAGCAGGGAGCCTGGGTGTTTGTGTCAGTGTTATTCAATGTTTTTACATTAGTTTACTATTACACTGTGCATTCTATGGTGTAATTAACTATATTTGTGCTTAAAAATCTTTAAAAAAATATATTTACATACAGTTCATGCGGTCTGGAATGGATTAATTAATTGTATTTACATACAATCCTATGGGGGAAATTGCTTCAGTTCACGACCAAATCGGTTTACGACCAGAGGTTTGGAACGAATTACGGTCATGAACCGAGGTTCCACTGTATATAATAAAACACTGAAGGTCTGTGTTTGTGTCCTGTCCCTCAGGGCAATCCGATTAGTCGGTTTGGAGTGACTGTTCAGTTTGGCTTTGGTGATGCAATCGAAAGAGGAAGTGGGATACACACGAAGAGAAGAGTCATGGGAGGCATACTGAAAGAGTCAGCAAAAACAGGAAGTATAAAACTGGACAGGATGCAAGAAAAGTGCCTCGAAAACAATGACAGTATGAGAAGCAGAGTTTACGGAAGCACACTCGAGAGTGGAAGTGCTGGTCAAGAGAGTTTCAGACACACATGGATACAGAGGAGAGGCACTGAAGGTACAAGTATGGCAAGAGATAATTTAAAAATATTTACTATTACCAGTCTTCAAAAGGTAGCAAGGCTAGTACATGTATATTTTGTATGAACATAATTCAAATAAATATACACATATACATCTATTAGTATTTTCATAAATTTCCACCAGGAATATATTTTTTCCTTTGGAATTTAAAATAATCATTTGTATACAACAGATTAGCACATAACAAAATCTAGTTTATCACTGTAATCATCAAGATCATTTCTTATTTAAAAAAAAAACAAAAGCAGTTTTTCCACTCTGTTTGCAGTCATAGAGACACATCTGTGCTCTACTTCACAATTTACAATTTGTGTAGTAACAGGAAACTTTGAATATGGTAAAGAATTATTGTAATTTGTAATACTGTGTTTAAATGTATTAATACATATACTCACTTCACATACTGAATTCAACTTATGTATTATCTAAATATCAGAAATGACACACTGATACAGACTGTGTAAGTCCATGGCCTTTTGTTTATTTGACTTATTCAATTATTTAGAGTCCCATAAAACTTAAGGTATCACATTTGCACACTAAAACAAGTGTTTCAAGAATCATATCTATCAATATACCGTATCTTCCATTTTGGATTAACTGTATAATGCAAGGGCTTGGTATTGTAGTGTAAATGTGTAATAGTTAGAAAATGGGGATAAACAATGTGGAGTGCTTCGTTTATTTAGTTTCCTCTTTATGTAAGTGGCTGAAAACAATTTTTTTTATTTTTTTTATTTATTTTTTTTTTTTTAAAGATTATTAGTTTCAGAACTTTTACTTAAACAAGGCAACTGCCTGTTCTTTGTTATTATTATCTACTAATAGTTTATGTGTGAAGCAGGAAAGATACATGGAGCACTGTTGTTGGTAAGAGGCAATGATTAGGTTGAAGTCTACTGTGTAGTATGTTTAAATAAATAAAAAAAACACACACAATACATAGGAAATATGGTATTTCCATTCTGAACTGGTGTGTTTGTGTTACAAGTTTTAGTAGTAGAATTAACATTATTTTTTACTATAAGGTAGTTATGCATAATTTATAAATGGCAGTGAATGTGTGTTAATGACAAAATGTTTTGCATTATACAACAACTAGATATTGCTAAATTACTGTATACTTCTGCTAAAACTTTGGAGTAACCTGTGATAAAGATCAGGATAAACAGTGTGGAGAACTTCATTTAATATTTTCCTCTTCAAGTTGGTTACAAATGCATATATAGCTGTAAATGTACATGTATCTCAATATGATTGAGTTTGGTTAAATATACAAGCTCATTAACATCTACTTCAATGCAAAACAGTGATGCAAATGGTGGCCTATTCTATTCATAGGTTTGATACCGAGGTGTAGTTATAACCCTAGGGTGGCCTGTTCAAGTATTTGAAGTTTTTCTATAGGGTTTCTTTCTAAAATCTAAATATCTATACTAATTAATAAAAGGCAAAGCCCTCACTGACTCACTGACTGACTGACTCACTCATCACTAATTGTCCAACTTCCCGTGTAGGTGGAAGGCTAAAATTTGGCAGGCTGATTCCTTACAGCTTACTTACAAAAGTTAGGCAGGTTTCATTTCGAAATTCAACGCGTAATGGTCATAACTGGAACCTCATTTTTGACAATATACTGTAATGGACGGCAGCTTGATGG